>NC_044036.1:45375508-45677359 GCF_901765095.1 Microcaecilia unicolor
TGAAATGCCATAGATTTTAGCATGAGCTAAAAACGCTAGTGCACCTTAGTAAAAGCCCCCCACACACACAAATTTCTAATCCAACTTGAAACAGAATAAAACAATAAATGGTGATAGTGGCTAATCAAACATGCAGTGTAACACAGAAATAAGCTGTAGACCTAAAAAGAAACGTAGGAGTCCTTTTACTAAGCAGCAGAAAAAAAGGGCCCTGTGGTAGTGGTGGGGGCTATTTTTCCTGTGTGCCAGGGCACTTTTTACCGCAGCGGGTAAAAAGCCCCAAAAAATGGCCATACGGTAAGATAACTCTTACCGCATGGCCATGCAGCGGAGAGCAGTTACCGCCACCCATTGAGGTTGCACTAAGGGCTCCTGCGGTAACCTGGCAGTAGATTACCACAAGGTTAATGCCACACTAGACATAAAAAAGTTTCCAGGGAGCACCAGAAATGGCACGCGCTTAATCCAGAACTACCGTAAATTGTTGTGCTACTAGGCCCTCCATTGTTTTGAAGCCACTGGTCTGTAGTTTGTTAGATCGTTGATTTTGTTTGTAGCATTTTTTGGGATCAGGGTAAGTATAATGTCGCCCTTATCCGTGGGGAAGTATCCATTCAAGAACATGCATTCTATATGTTTCATGTAGCGTTGGATGAACCAGTCTGGCGGGTTTCTCATCATATAGTTAGGGCAGCTGTCTAGAATGCATTTAGCATGTGCGTACTTTGTTAGCATTGTTTTGACTGTTTTGTGGGTATTTTGAAGGCGGACTATATTCTGTCTTCCTTGCTATGGTGCTGGTGTGTTTCGTATTCGTGTAAGAATTCTGTGAGTGATGTTTGTGGTGCGGGTAGAGTCAATTTTAATTCTTCACTCATTGTGCAATTGAACTCTGGAATTCATTGCCAGAGAATATGGTAAAAGCAGTTAGGTTAGCAGGGTTTTTAAAAAAGGTTTGGATAACTTCCTAAAAGAAAAGTCCATAAGCCATTATTAAGAAGGACTTGGGGAAAATCCATTGCTTATTTCTTAGGATAAGCAGCATAAAATGTATTGTACTGCTTTGGGATCTTGCCAGGTACTTGTAACCTGGATTAGCCACAGTTTGGAAGCAGGATGCTGGTCTTGATGGACCTTCGGTCTGTCCCGGTATGGCAACGCTTATGTTCTATATTATTATGTAGGCAGGTAATATATCCTGCACCTTTATGCATCTAAGGGATCTTGCTGTGTGTCCCCGTTCCATCATCTACCCCTCCCTTTTGTAGGGCTATTCCTCAACATAACGAGGAGAGAGGACAGTGTGAAGGTAGCTGAATGAGTGGCACATTGTGGGAGCCCTGGCTGGCAGCCAGCATCCTGGAGTACCTCCCACAAAGGGCATCAAGTGAATAACTCAATCCCAGCTTGACTTTATTCCCTCTGTATTGAAAGAAATGTATTTGTACTGGGTTAGTGCAGTGTAGAAAGTCAGAGAAAAAGTGTGATTCTGGAGAATGGCTGAGATGTGGTATATTAATAAATAATCTTTTTGTTATTTCTGGCTCTTTCCTTGTTACTCTGCAGCAATGAAATTTCATGATAACACAGGGAAACGGCTATGACTCATAGCTCCCATCTCTACTTCTATTTGGAGTCTGATAGAAAAAAAGCAAATCAAATCCACAGCATTCTGTTGTAATTTTTACTTCATTGTGATTCTGAGCAAAGAATATTCTTTCACATGTAAATGGACTACCACAAGTCTCAGTGCTACATCATCTGCAGAGCTGAACCCACTATTAGGCAACACTAGGCAGTGGCTTGGGGTAGCAAAGACCATCTGCAAGCAAAGTAAAATAATAGATCCTGACAGCCAGACAACTACTACTACTACTTAACATTTCTAGAGCGCTACTAGGGTTATGCAGCGCTGTACAATTTAACAAAGAGAGACAGTCCCTGCTCAAAGAGCTTACAATCTAATAGACAAGTGAACGGTCGGTCCGATAGGGGCAGTCAAATTGGGGCAGTCTGGATTCACTGAACGGTAAGGGTTAGGTGCCGAACGCAGCATTGAAGAGGTGGGCTTTAAGCAAAGACTTGAAGACAACTCGAAGAATGATCAGTGTATATTTTAACCTGCAGGAGTAATGGGTAACATTCAGATAGTTCATTTACCCCTGTAAGTGGCTTGTAGTATGTATCAAAATCTTGGGGAGAGGGGATAGGCTATAGGGATGTAAAAGTTAATTGAGAGGGTGTGCAAGACTCTGATCATCTGTGTATCTGTCTGATTTTTACATTTTTCCTTGGCACTCCTGTCTCCACTCCATTTTTCTTTCATGTTCATTTTTATTTCTTACTAGGCAGCATAATTGGGTGATTAAAGATGGGGTAGAAGTGGTTGGTGGTGACAAAGTGCAGTAGGTTAGCGTATTCTCCAAGACTGTGGATCTCATTTTATTCAGGTTTAATATGTATATAAACAGGCACTTAAACATTTATCTTGCATAAACATCTTGGTCTCCATTTTACAAAGCCTTGGATATGCATGTATTAGACCCAAGTACATGCAAATGGTAAGGGGGCGTGACCCAGTGGCGTAGCCATGAGTGAACCCATGTGGCCACAGTCCCACCCACTTTGAACTCAGGCCCATCCAGCAGCAGCAGAGCAGCGATGTGACTGGCAAGGATCCCAAGCCCCTCTCGCTGAAGACTCCTGGCATCTCTCCCTCCAGGAGATCAGGGAGGGGGCACTTAATGCTACTCCCTCAACCCCCCCCCCCCCCATACATTTAAATCCTTTAGTTCTTCTCCGGTAGTGAGCAGCAACACATCCCACTACTTTTGCCAGCCCAAGCCTTCCCTCTGGTGCAACTTCCTGTTTGTGGGATTTAAATGTACTGGGGAAGGGTCAGGGGAGTGGCGTTACATGACAACCCCCCCCCCCCCCCCCCACTGATCGCGTGGGGGGGGGGGGGGTTGTTGTGCCCTCCCACTTTTGGATCAGGCTTGCCCAAAAATGGGTGTCTGGTTATGCCTCTGGTGTGGCCTGGGTATGCTTTGGGTGGGACAAGGGTGATGTCAGGACTTACTCCTGCTCCCAAGCACGTTTAGGATTTAGGGACTCTTTTACTAAACTTTGGTTAGCGCTACCATGCACTTACTGCAACTTAAAATGGCTTACTGCGGGACACGCTGGGGCATCCTGTGGTAACTGCCAAATCAACGTGCAGTAATTTTTTTTCTTTCTTGAGGGGGCGTGTCTGGGGGGACCTTTTTTTTACCACAGCTCAGTAAAAGGACCCCTTAGTGGCTAGCTGCTTTTGAGCAGCACTCCCTGGAGGGTTTTTGGGGAGTTGTCCTCCAAATCCATCAGTGTTGTTTGGCCACCCAAATGCCAAACTGACAAGGTTAACAGGCCACTGTGATAGCATCAGGAACATAACCAGCTATCTTTGCAATCTTAGAAACATAACCCCCCACCCTGTGGAAGTCAAGCCACCTGGTTGTCCCTGTGGCTGTACCCAGCAAGGCAGTGTGTGCTACCCGAGAGGGACCTGGCTGCAAGGTAGACCCACTGGCCCGAGGTCCTGTGAGTACCATCCATTCCCACTTGGATGCCGGTTGCTTGGCCACAGCTGTAGAGGTTGCTGTGCAGCTGTGCTGGGTGGGGTGGGCACTGGTGCCACATGTGGCAGGTGTGGAGGGTGGTGCTGCTGGAATGCTGGCATCACTGGTTCCCATGAGAGGGTCAGGCGCCTGCTGGGTGGGCAATGTGTTGGACAAGGCCACTGTGTAATCATGCAGATCTTGCCGGATCCCTCAAAGCTGCAGCCACATATTGTTCCTAGCATCCCTGCTCTCCTGCTTCATGGCACCCAGCACCTGTAGGCAGTCATCCTGGGCTTGGAGCCTCTGCTGCTGAACCTTGGAGCCTGCTGCAGCTGTAGCTTCTGGCACTGGTAGTCAGCCAGCTGCACATTATGAGCCAGGAGTTTGTTGGCCAGCCATACAACCTGTCGCCTGTAACAGGACGGGCCCCTACGGGGCAGCTGTGGCTCCTCTTCTGCCTCCTTAGCATCTACAGGGGCATCTGGCATATCTGGGTGGGGTGTGTAGATTCAACCAGTAATTGGTCCTCCTCTTTCTCCCCTGCAGGCAGCTCCTGGCTGGTCTTCAGCGGGCTCTTTTGCTGGCACAGCGCCCTCCTGTTACTCCTCTGCTGCCACTGACTTCCCCTCCTCCACCTGAGGCACCTGCACTGCCTCCTGGTTCCAGCCTCTTCTTCTAACTGAGAGTCCTTGTCTGCAAAGAAAAACTAGAAGAAATGTGCAGTCCCTCATGTCAGCATTGAATGGTTAATGGAGGGGGCCCTATAATTACTTGTCATTGGATATTCTGATTTCACATTTTTTTTCTTTCTTATGAAAAAGGAATAGCATGTATTGCAACAACAAAGGGATCTCTCTGTGACCCTGCCTATGTATGATGCTTGCACATAAGTGGTGCTGTGATCCTGGGGGGCACTGCTTCACACTCACCTTGCCAGGCAAAAATCGACGGCCTCAGAGGGATCAAAGAACCTAGTCTTCAATCTATCCTCGAAACAGCTTTCCCGCATGCAGCTAGAAGTACTACAGTTAGGACTTTCATTCATCCCTGCTTCTAGATATGATGCTTTTGAGAACCGTCATCTTCTTCATCGCTTTCTCAGGAAACTCAGACTATGTCTGTATTTCAATCAACAAAATGATAATGTAAATGCCACTGATGACGATACAACAACCTTTATGTCCACCCATAAGCTTCCCTCGGTGTGGACACCAACCGGTCCTCTGGACCCGATTTTGGAGACGTTTCAATGGCTGGTGTTCCGGGATTTGGAACTTATAGATTCCATGCAGGATCGATTTTCTCACAATTTAACCCATATGCAAAGACAAGCGCTTAGATGACCTGATTCCAGATAAATCTATCATTATAACCTGCACTGATAAAGATGGTGGTGTGGTGGTATTGGATCGATCTGATTATCAAGCAGAAGCTCATCAGCAGCTGACGGATACTGAATTCTATTCAAGTCTTGATCAAGACCCTGGCAGTCAATTTCAAAATAACATCAAGGCTCTTTTACTTTCGGCAGCAGACAGAGGGGTCATTACGACCAGAGAATATCATTATCTATATAGAGAATATCCAAGGATGCCCATTATCTATTTTCTGCCGAAAAAACATAAATCACTCCAACATCCTCCTGGGAGACCGATTGTGTCTTGCATTAAGACCTTGAATGAACCCTTGTCCCAGTTTTTAGACTTCCATCTTCAATCTAAGGTTCCTCTTATCCCTTCTTATCTTAGGGATTGTTCTCATCTGATACGGATCTTTCAAGAACTAAACCTACCTACTACTTCTGTACAATTGGTGACTCTAGACGTAGTCTCTTTATACACCAAGATTCCTCAGGATAAAGCACTTGCACTCATTAGTCAACATCTTCATGAGACAGACATCTCTCTGGAAAAAATAACGCTTCTTGAACAAATGGCTCATATAGTGATTTGTCAGAATTATTTCAATTTGAAGACAAGTTTTTTCTGCAAACCCAGGGAGTTGCAATGGGGGCAACGGTAGCCCCTACCATTGCTTGCCTATACATGGCTGAATTCGAGGAGAAACATCTATAGCCCTCTGATTTTGCTCCTAATATCTGTCTGTGGAAAAGATTTATAGATGATGTCCTACTGATCTGGTCGGGTAGTGATTCACTACTTCAACAATTCTTGGGATATCTCAATACTCGGGATAATCAGATTCAGTTTACCTCCACATTGGGAGGGACTCGGATACATTTCTTGGACATAGAGATTAATCTGGAGTCTACAACCATTCACACGTCCGTATTTAGGGAACCTACAGATTCAAACTCGCTCCCTCATTATAAAAGCTACCATCCATGGCCTTTGAAGAATGGGATCCCGGTTGGACAATTTCTATCTATTAAGCAACTTTGTGCTTCAGAGGGGAATTTTTATTTCCATGCTAGGGAGTTGGCTGCACGATTCAAGGGTAGAGGCTATCCTGATAAGGTAATTTAAAAAGCATTTAAATGGACCACTAATGCCCAGCGTGATTGGTTATTGCATCCACCAGCGATCAATAATACTGATAAGAATAGATTAACCTGTATTCTTCCTTACTCGCGCAAAGCTACATCTATTAAAAATGCTATTATTAAACATTGGCCCCTGCTATCCAACCACGGAATCCATTAGCTTCCTTATTTTGCACATGCTAGGAGTCAAAATCTGGGGGAAATTTTGTTAACTCAAGCACACACCAGCATAGTACAGTGGAACCAACGGGCTATAAACCATGTCTTAATTGTGTCTATTGTAGGTTTGTGTGGGAGACCCTTACAGTCCAACATCCGAAAACTGGACGGATATTCAAGTTCACTACATCTACAAATTACAACTCTGCACAGGTTATCTATGGCATTAAATGCCCATGCAATAATGGTACATAGAACAAACAAGAAGAAGAGTAAAACAGCGCATTGCTGAACATAACAGCAATATACACGTCCGGAAAAGAGGTGCTCCTCTGGTCAAACACTGGGAACAGATGAGACATTTAGAACAGGACCTTAAACATGTAGTACTTTCTCAAATATGTGTGCTGAACGGGGGGGATGTGTCATCTCTCTTAATAAAAAAAAGAACAACAGTTTATTTATTGTTGGGACACAGTAAGGGGCATTATTGAAAGGGGCACCCAAGTTTTCGTGAGGACATCCTCACAGGATGTCCCGGGGAAGGGGCGGAGAAACCCGTATTATCAAAACAAGATGGGCGTCCATCTTTCGTTTCGATAATACGGTCAGGGATGCCCAAATCGCGAAATTTAGGTCGACCTTAGAGATGGCCGTCCTTAGAGATGGTTGTCCCCGATTTTTGGCCATAATGGAAACCGAGGGTGCCCATCTCAGAAACGACCAAATCCAAGCCATTTGGTCATGGGAGGAGCCAGCATTCATAGTGCACTGGCCCCTCTGACATGCCAGGACACTAACCGGGCACCGTAGGTGGCACTGCAGTGTACTTCACAGATTGCTCCCAGGTGCACAGCTCCCTTACCTTGTGTGCTGAGCCCCCCCAAAACCCACTACCCACAACTGTACACCACTACCATAGCCCTAAGGGGTGAAGGGGGGCACCTACATGTGGGTACAGTGAGTTTCGGGTGGGTTTTCGATGGCTCACATTTACCACCACAAGTGTACCAGGTGGGGGGGGGGGGGGGGGGATGAGCCTGGGTCCGCCTGCCTGAAGTGCACTGCACCCACTAAAACTGCTCCAGGGACCTGCATACTGCTGTGATGGAGCTGGGTATGACATTTGAGGCTGACATAGAGGCTGGCAAAAAATATTTAAAAAGTTTTTTATGGTGGGAGGGAGTTGGTGACCACTGGGGGAGTAAGGGGAGGTCATCCCCGATTCCCTCCGGTGGTCATCTGGTCAGTTCGGGCACCTTTTTGAGGCTTGGTCATAAAAAAATGGACCAAGTAAAGTTGCCCAAGTGCTCATCAGGGACGCCCTTCTTTTTTCCATTATCGGTCGAGGACGCCCATGTGTTAGGCACGCCCCAGTCCCGCCTTCACTACGCTTCCGACACCCCCCCGTGAACTTTGGTCGTCCCCGCGAAGGAAAGCAGTTGAGGACGCCCAAAATCGGCTTTCAATTATGCCAATTTGGGCGACCCTGGGAGAAGGACGCCCATCTCCCGATTTGTGTCGAAAGATGGGCGCCCTTCTCTTTCGAAAATAAGCCTGAGTGACACCTAGAGGTCTCAACAGAGAGATTGAATGGAGTAAATTGATTTAGATTTTCCTGCCAAGATCCTATATAAACCAGTAGGGCGCATGCACTGGCGTCCTTGTTCAGCTGTCAGACCTGATACACTTAGTAAGACTCCAGTCCAGATCTCCGCAGCAAGAAACTTTCATCATTTATCATATAGAGTTTGGAAGCCTTTTATAAGAATACGATTAAATAAAAACTGAGGCTTCAACAATGATTCTAACAGTTTTATTATTTTTCAGCCTTCGTCCTCCTGAAAACGCAATCGGCGAAACATGGTCCATGTAGGGGACAAGAGACTATGGCAGCATTCTGATTTATGAAGCTTCGTTTTTTTAATGCACTGAAAAATTTGTGATTACATTGACCAAGGAAGTCACAGTGAACATTCGGCACACCTGACCCAGCACAGGAGCTCATCTACTGGTGCCTACTAAGCTAAGTGGTTTTCTACATCTATTACATTCATTATGAATAATTAAGAATTAATCACTACGAATGGCAGATAGGAGGACCCCGTGCGATGATGTCGGGACGATGTTATTTACCAAGATACTGGCTGTGATCAATTGTAATATACTGAGCACTGAGCACTATTGCATTTTAAAAAAGAAAAAAAAGATTTGTCGTGAGTATTTTCACATGATATTGTTCTTGCCAAGAGGGTTTCTCTGACCTTGTAGTTGTGTGTTATAAGAAACTGAAGAAAACATTAACCCAGATTTCAAGTTTGGATTAAATTTTAACTTCCAGACCCTCGACCATTCTTCTAACATTTGGAGATCCCTTCTCATTGTTTCTCAGTGCTTTTTTTGTAGAAAAAAAGGTGCCGGTACTCATTATGGGCGGGGTCACCACATATGGCTCCACCCCTGTGATAGCCACACCCACATTAACCACACCCCCTATACCAGCCATGGCGCATATAAACAGACATCATTGAAAATATTATAGTACTATAGGAGAAAAAATAACGTGATTTTTTTCATTATAAATAATCTCTGTAAGCTCTTACAGCTCCAGTATACCCAGTGCAAAATAAGACAGCCAATGTAAATTCTCAAATTGGACATATTACAAACACTAAAATGAAAATAAAATGATTTTTTCTACCTTTGTTGTCTGGTGACTGTTTTTCTTTCCATATCGGTCCCAGTCTGTGATTCTGCTTTCCTTTGTTTTCGCTTAACTCTTCTGTGCCATTTGTCATTTTTGTCTCCTTTTTCTTTGCTTTCTTCAATATTTTTTAGGCTCTCTCTCTGTCCAGATTTAATTCATTCTTACTATCCATTCTTTAATTTCCTTCATCTACCTGTTGCTTTTCATCTTTTCCTCACCCTTGTTCTCCCCATGCCCCTTCCTCGTATTCTCCAGTCTTTCTCTATTCCTCTTTTCCATCCAGCAGCTCTGCTTTCTCTCCCCATCCTTCCAGTGTCTCCCCTATTTCTTTCTGCATTTTTCCATCCAGCGTCTTCCCTCTTTCTCTCCCCATCCTTCCGTTTTCCCTCTCTCTCTCCCCATCCTTTCATCTGTTTTTCCCCCCT
Organism: Microcaecilia unicolor; assembly: GCF_901765095.1. NCBI lineage: Eukaryota > Metazoa > Chordata > Amphibia > Gymnophiona > Siphonopidae > Microcaecilia > Microcaecilia unicolor. The sequence goes on from NC_044036.1 coordinate 45,384,902, forward strand.
CTCTTCCCATCCTTCCATCTGTTTTTCCCCCTCTCTCTCACCATCCTTCCATCTGTTTTCCCTCTCTCTCCCCATCCTTCCATCTGTTTTTCCCTCTCTCCCCATCCTTCCATCTGTTTTTCCCCTCTCCCCATCCTTCCATCTGTTTTTCCCTCTCCCCAATCCTTCCATCTGTTTTTCCCCTCTCTCCTCAATCCTTCCATCTGTTTTTCCCCTCTCTCCCTAATCCTTCCATCTGTTTTTCCCTCTCTCTCCCCATCCTTCCCTCTGTTGGTTTCCCTCTCTCTCCCCAATCCTTCCCTCTGTTGGTTTCCCTCTCTCCCCAATCCTTCCCTCTGTTGGTTTCCCTCTCTCCCCAATCCTTCCCTCTGTTGGTTTCCCTCTCTCCCCAATCCTTCCCTCTGTTGGTTCCCTCTTTCCCTCTCTCCCCAATACTTCCCTCTGTTGGTTTCCCTCTCTCCCCAATCCTTCCCTCTGTTGGTTTCCCTCTTTCCCTCTCTCCTCAATCCTTCCCTCTGTTGGTTTCCCTCTTTCCCTCTCTCCCCAATCCTTCCCTCTGTTGGTTTCCCTCTTTCTCTCTCTCCCCAATCCTTCCCTCTGTTGGTTCCCTCTTTCCCTCTCTCCTCAATCCTTCCCTCTGTTGGTTTCCCTCTTTCCCTCTCTCCCCAATCCTTCCCTCTGTTGGTTTCCCTCTTTCTCTCTCTTCCCAATCCTTCCCTCTGTTGGTTTCCCTCTTTCCCTCTCTCCCCAATCCTTCCCTCTGTTGGTTTCCCTCTCTCCCCAATCCTTCCCACTGTTGGTTTCCCTCTTTCCCTCTCTCCCCAATCCTTCCCTCTGTTGGTTTCCCTCTTTCCCTCTCTCCTCAATCCTTCCCTCTGTTGGTTTCCCTCTTTCCCTCTCTCTCCAATCCTTCCCTCTGTTGGTTTTCCCTCTTTCTCTTTCTCCCCAATCCTTCCCTCTGTTGGTTTCCCTCTTTCCCTCTCTCCTCAATCCTTCCCTCTGTTGGTTTCCCTCTTTCCCTCTCTCCCCAATCCTTCCCTCTGTTGGTTTCCCTCTTTCTCTCTCTCCCCAATCCTTCCCTCTGTTGGTTTCCCTCTCTCCCCCCATCCTTCCATCTGTTTTTCCCTCTCTCCCCCAATCCTTCCATCTGTGTTTTCCCTCTCTCTCCCCATCCTTCCATCTGTTTTTTCCCCTCTCCCCAATCCTTCCATCTGTTTTTTCCCTCTCTCCCCAATCCTTCCCTCTGTTTTTCCCTCTCTCTCCCCAATCCTTCCCTCTGTTGGTTTCCCTCTTTCTCTCTCTCCCCAATCCTTCCCTCTGTTGGTTTCCCTCTCTCCCCAATCCTTCCCTCTGTTGGTTTCCCTCTTTCTCTCTCTCCCCAATCCTTCCCTCTGTTGGTTTCCCTCTCTTCCCCAATCCTTCCATCTGTTTTTCCCTCTCTCCCCCAATCCTTCCATCTGTGTTTTCCCTCTCTCTCCCCAATCCTTCCATCTGTTTTTTCCCTCTCTCTCCCCATCCTTCCCTCTGTTGGTTTCCCTCGCTCCCCAATCCTTCCCTCTGTTGGTTTCCCTCATTCTCTCCCCAATCCTTCCCCCCCCCCCCCCCCCCGCGACACTCCGGGCGAGTCCTGCACTTAGTTTTTTTTTTTTAAGACTCAGAACGTGCGAACGATGCAGCCGGCAGCGATTGAAAGAGGCTGTCTGGGCTGGCGTCTGCGTCGGAGCTTCCCTCACCCTCTGCGAGTCCCGCCTTCGTTGTTACAACTTCCTGTTTCGCGGGACTCGCAGAGGGTGAGGGAAGCTCCGACGCAGACGCCAGCCCAGCAGACAGCCTCTTTCAATCGCTGCCGGCTGCATAGTTCGCGCGTTCTGAGTCTTAAAAAAAAAAACTAAGTGCAGGACTCGCCCGGAGTGTCGCGGGGGGCGGGCAAAAAAAGGTGCCGGTACGCCGTACCATTACGTACCGGCACAAAAAAAGCACTGTTGTTTCTACTCTCTCCAGGGTATCCACTGTATTGGCTATTTTTGTGTCATTCGCAACAAGGGAAACCTTTCCTTCCAACCCTTCAGCAATATCTCCCACAAATATATTAAACAGAATAGGCCCCAGCACCGATCCCTGAGGAACTCCACTGGTCACCTTCCTTCCGAGCGGATTCCATTTACCACCACCCTCTGCCAACTGTCGGTCAACCAGTTTCCTATCCAGTTCACTACTTTTGGTCCTAAGTTCAACCCTTTCAGCTTATTCACCATTCTGGGGGACCGTATCAAAGGCTCAAGCTATCCCCCTGATTCTATTAAAGTTTTTAAAAACTATGTGCACAAATTTAAATGCACTCCCAATTTGCGCACGCAAATTAATAGTGTAACGAGTCAGTTAGTGCCAGTAATTGGCTTTTTAACAAGCAATTATTGTTCCAGGTGTCAAACACACTAGGTATGCCACTTGTTGAGAGTGTTTCATGTTTCAGCTGCTGAGATTCACTATAGCTTGTGTAACAATTCCCTCTCTTCTTCAGTGGTATCATTCCTGTCTTTAACCCTAGCAGAAATAAAAAGATGTCCATGTAATCCTATATTTCCTCTGAATACAGGAAGTAACAACTGAATGGTTCCATTTATAGCATCCAGGAAGGCCCTTCCCCCGTGTACTCTTAATGCTTCTCCAGCGTGGATTTCACACAGATTGATGTTTCCCTGTATGTTTAGATTAAGATTTTTGTCCTTCCTGCTCTGGAGAGTATTTCTTCAGATGAATATTTAAAAAAGCAGATTCTCATCCGGACTTCACTAACCTAGTTTAGGAATGACTAACTCTTCTCCCCAAGAGATGAACAGGGATGTGGTTTCTCAGAACATCCAAACTGAATATTTATCTTGCATATTTGCAGACATTTACCTGAAAACCAGACTTATCTGTGGCTCTGGAGGACCAGAACTGCCTACAACTAACATTTTATTATTAGCTCAAGCCATAGGAAGTTTACTAACAGTAACATTTTAAAAGCATTTTAAAAAAAATATATTTTCAGGGAAATTTGAAAAGGATTTATGAGTAAATTGGTTTTTACTTGAGGGAAAAAGTCTTTTCAAAAATTGCCTTTTTCCTCCAGTATGGGAAAAAGCATACGTACTGTGCATCATGGCAAAGCAGAGCTAGAGCTGTCCTGGCAAAATATGCAAGGGGTGTTTATTCTCATCTCCCTGCATGTATTTCCCAGCAAGTACTTTACTTTAGGCAAATTAATTTATAGTAATAGCAATAAAACTGGGGGATATGTTTATGCTAATTAAAATTTCCTGTACTGGCTAACAGATATAAGCAGTGCACAATCTAAAAATGAAATTAGGATATGAGAAAGGAACACCAATAATAAAATAGGAAATATCACAATCTTCAAAAAGGCGGTAAATAAATCCTAATAAATAATAAATAAATCGAAACAAGACCATGCAAAATAACAATCGCTCTTAATTCTGTGCAGTATATCCATACAATCAGACCCCCACTTCCCCACACACACACACACACATTCCAAAGCCAGTAGCTGAACATCTGTGAAAATGAGTCTCATTCTATGGAGAAGGCCAGGGTTGAAAAAGTATGTTTTTAACAAACTTTTACATCGAGAAAGAGATGCTTCATTACGGAGTAATGGGGGAAGATCACTCCACAATTTGGGTGACAGAATGAGTTTTGTAGTGTGCCATTTTAGGGTTTGGAAGAAACCAACCTATTAGAATCTAAGAAACATAAAAACCATGTAAGAGTGTAAGGAATGGTTAAAGAAACCAAATAGAAAGGTTCCCCTAGATAATATGATCTATGCATTACAGTGAGTATCTTAAACCAAATTCAGTACTGTATAGGCAGCCAATGAAGAGGCAAAAAATAAAAAGGAGTAATATGATCAAACTTCTTAACATGGCATGCTGCAGTGTTATGTAATGTCTGTAAACACTTCATTTGAGAGCATGGTAGACCAGCATACACAGAATTACAATAATTCAGACTCATGATAAAAAAAGGCATGGCAAGCAGTATGAAGTGCAGGGAAGTCTAGAAATGTACATAAAAAATGAAGGTGTCGAAAGTTAGGCACCAGGATGATGCGAACTGAGCACAAATTCTATAAAGGTAGTTCCACATGGAATTGTCTTTATAGCACACTAGCTTGTCATTTTCATGTTTAACTTAGGAGCACTTCAATACTTGAAGGAACCTCAGTTGGGAAAGGTAAATTATGATAACTAAAACAAAAAATAACCAATCTCAGGACTATAAAGCAGAGCTTCCAGTACTCACTAAATCAGTTATAAGTATGAAAAACCCCTGTTTACTAAGCTTTGCTAGCGACTGCCATGCGTTAATGCCGACACAGCCCATTCATTTTGAATGGGCTGTGTCGACATTGACACACGGCAGCCGCTAGCACAGCTTAGTAAACGGGGGGGGGGGGGGGGGGAGTGTTTTTTGTGCAAATTTATAACCCTTTTTTTTAAACACAAATGTGAATTTAAACAAACAGTACTAGAGTCTGTAAATGTTATTTTGCTCGAAGAAACTTTCTTACATCAACAAATGCAGTGGAAAAGTATATACGATAACGTCCAACAGAGATCCTTGTTTCGGAAATCCTGCGGGGACATGGAATTCAAAGCTGTGAGCTGAATGATGTGAACTGAATACCAAGTTCCCACTTGGTATTCAGCTCGCAGCTTTGACTTCTTTTAGCATCCCATGTCCCTATCCCCTTTACCAGTCACACTTGTGGTGGAAACTGTGACCCCTCCCCAAATCACCAAAACCCTACTGTACCCACATATAAGTGCCTCCTTCACCTATAAGGGCTATTGTAGTGGTGTACAGTGGGGGACTGTGTGTTTGGGTGGGTTTTTGGAGGGCTCAGGGGACAAGATAAGGGAGCAAAGGTGAGATGTGTACCTGGGAGCATTTTTATGAAGTGCACAGAAGTGCCCTCAAGGGTGCCCCATTGCTCTGAAGTTGTGAAACAGGCAGTTTCAAATCCTCTTTAAACCAAATAGTGTCTATTCCACTTGATTACAGATGTAAACTGTAAATCCAGTGCCAAACTTAGGGATATGGTTTATCTTTTCAATGCACTTATAACCCTATAGTATGTACATATTACAGTTCCTCCTGTCCGTACCATCCCTTTTGGGTGTAGATTTCCAACTGTTTATAGAAATAAATGAAACAAGTAACCTACTGCAGCATTGAACAAGACTTCTGCCCTACCAAAATGAGTCTTTGTACTGGATCCTGAGTTAACAGACTGAAGAGATAGATGTCAGCTTTCTGAAGGATGTTGAATTATTGCAGAAATGGATATTGAGCTTCAATGGAAAGATGGATGCTGATTGCAAAAGGATGTGTATCTAGAGGGTGGTGAGGGGGGAGAGAGAGGCTGTGGACTGCTTGTTCTCCGAGCCCAAGGTAGAGATTTCTGTATTGCAGGGAGGAGGGGTGTACAAGAATCATCATAAGACTAAAGGGGATTGTGAATTGACCAACAGGGTCAGAGCATATACCTTAGGCTGACCTGAACCTGGCAGGTCTCTCAGTGACTGGTGAAATTGGTTCGCATGCAACATTTGATCTATAAGAGCAGAGATTGCAGGCTCTAGCAGGAAATTACTGCTAGCTTTGGTTTACATTCTACAACTACAATGTAAGAAATCTAAACATGCACAGACAACCGTGGAGGCAGAAAAACTGTTATTAACAACTAATGTCTATATTAGACAGCAGAGCCATAGGCACCAACTCTGTGGTGCTGTGGGTGCTCGAGCACCCCAATATTTTTACCCACCTAGGCAGGGGCAGGGGGCGCCGACCACTGAAGAACACCGCCGCTGCTTACCACTCTGACGTCGAAGCAGCTGCGCAGCATCAGACAGTGAAGCCCTGCCCGCTAGCCTTCCCTTCGCTTCGCTCATTCGTTCCCTCTTAGTGTCCCGCCCTCACGGAAATGATGTCAGAAGAAGGCGGGGACACTGAGAGGGAACGACGAGTGAAGCAAAGGGAAGGCTAGCGGGCAGCGCTTTCACTGACGCTGCGACGACGGAGGTAAATTTAAATAGAAGATTTAGAGAAGAGGGCGGGCAGGTGGACATGGGAGTGGAGGGCAGGGGAGAGAGAGAAGCATTGATCGATGGATGGTAGGCAGGGCCCAGCAGTACCTTAAAAAAAAAAGAAAGAAAGGAAACTTTTTTCCCACTATTCTTAACCACAAAGGGAAGAAAGCTGTACCGTTTTCTACTGCCACTCCCTTTTTTCTCCGGCTGGGAAGAAAGTTTTGACCCACAGGACTAGAAACTGTTATTGCTTTCCCCCTGGAATCTTAAGTGAGATTTATGAGTTTGGTTTATAGCTTTTTGGCCGGCACGGTGAGGCAAGAAGAGCACCCTTGGCCAGTCAGTGCGCATTCAACTCATTTCTGAGCGCAGTGCTCACAGAAATATGTCACTTTGAACCTCAAGTTGTCACATTCTAGCAACCAGGGTGCCAAGCCCAGCAGTGGATTTTTTTTTTCTGACTAATAAACTAGAGCTGCATAAGGTCTAAGCTAAACGCAGTTTCTTCTTGTCTTGCCAACGTGGGCCATAAAGTTATCAACTATGGTGATACATTACCATTTATTATAAATAAAGGCCCAGGCTGAATTGAACCTTACAAGTTAGAATGGCGGAGACATGTAATGTTTGGGTTTTTTTCAGTGCATAGAAATGACTGTGCTTATTTGTACTTCTGCTCAGTGGGTTCCCCTTGTATGTCTTTATGGATGTGTTTTATTCCTTAAATTTGCTCTGTCAAATATTGCAATAGGCAACGGCCCTTAACTGTAGACATTTTTTTTTTCTGTTGGATAGAACTAATGTCATAAAGAAATTCTTCTGTCTTTCTGAAATCACTTTACCATCGCATGCTTTCCATTGTTTGCCATTTAAAAAGCACATGGGCACGCCTAATTCGAGCAGAGATTTTATTTATTGTACAAATACAAGTCAAAGGCACATTATACTGTACATCAGAAAGTATAAATATACTGCAATGGGGAGCTGTGTGCCCTGTGCGTTAAGTCCATCAGGGAGAGAGGAGAAATTGCTGGACATGGAGAGGAGGGCAGGGGAGAGAGAGGAGAGGAGAATTACTGGATATGGATGGATAGATGGATGGAGGGCAGGGGAGAGAGAGGAGAGGAGAATTGCTGGATATGGATGGATGGAGGGGGGGGCAGCAGGGGAGAGAGGAGAATTACTGGATATGGATGGATTGAGGGCAGGGGAGAGAGAGGAGAGGAGAGGAGAATTGCTGGATATGGATGGATGGAGGGGGGCAGCAGGGGAGAGAGGAGAATTGCTGGATATGGATGGATAGATGGATGGAGGGCAGGGGAGTTGCTGGACATGGGTGGATGGAGGGCAGGGGAGAGGAGAGTTGCTGGGCAAAGGTGGATGGAGGGAAGCGGAGAGTTGCTGCTGGACATGGATGGAGGGGAGGGCAGTGGAGAGAGGAGGGTTGCTGGACATGGGCGGATGGAAGGGAGGGCAGGGAGAGAATTGTTGGACATGGATGGAGGGAAGGGAAGACAGGAAGGAGATGCACATGGATAGAGGGGAGAGAGAAGAAATGCTGGACATGGATGGAGGGGAGGGAAGAGAGAGGAAGGAGATGAGGGAAAAGGAAGAGAGGAGAAAACTGCACATGGATGGAGAAAATAGGCAGAAGCTGGATCCACTGGACAGTCAAGTCTGTGGAGGACCCAGCTTTTACTTATGGATATAGAGCAAGAAATGAAGAAGAAAGGAGGAAAGTTAAAGAAAGAAATGGAATAAAGCCCTGGAAACAGAGTTAAGAGGACAGATAGCAGCAGAATCAGAATACTGGGTCAGCATGATCAGAAAAACAAAGTCACCAGACAACAAAGGTAGAAAAAAATCATTTTATTTTCATTTTAGTGTTTGGAATATGTCCACTTTGAGAATTTACATCTGATACATCTGCTGTCTTATTTTGCAATGTATAGCAATGTGTTTCTTTCTGTTTGTCTGGTATTGTGCTGCATGCAGGGTCTAACTTCTTAGGATTTCAGGTTAATTTTTGAAGAATTTGAAAAGGGGCTATCTCTGTTCTGCATGTGTGACTGCAAGGCCAAGTGTCTGAATAGGGATCTGTTTGTTAGATTCTGAGATTTTGCTAACACATTGTTTTTTCAGAGTTGGCAAGACTGTCTGTTCTCATAATTCATGGCCTGTATGCTAATTTGGTTTGTGTCAGAGTATAATGGAGCTGTAACAGCTTACAGAAATTATTTGTAATGAAAACAAAAAAAAACACAAGTTATTTTTCTTCTATACTGGTGTAATATTTTCAATAACGCCATGGCTGGTAAAAGGGGTGTGACTACTGTAGGAGCGGAGCCATAGTGATTCCACTCCTGGATGGGTAGGGGCACCGACTAATAGGCTGCAGGAGGGCGCCAGAAACCCTAGGACCAGCTCTGCACCCGCCGGAAGTTGGAAGTTCCCTTCCCAGCCAGCCTACCTGCCCGGTGCCCGCCCTCTTCTCCCTCAGTTCTCCGCCGGTCCGTCCTTGCCTTCCTGCATGCCCATCCAGAATTTTTGAAACTCATCTTACCTAGGGGTCCGGTGGCAGCAGTGAAAGGCGAGCAGGTTCGGCGCTTCAGCCTTCCCTTCTCTTTCAGCTCTGGTCCCGCTCTCATTTTCTGTTTCCGCAAGGGCGTGGCCAGAGCTGAGAGAGAAGGGAAGGCTGAAGTGCCGAGCTTGCTCGCCTTTCATTGCTGCCGCCGGGACCCCGAGGTAAGATGAGTTTTAAAATTCTGGGTGGTATGCAGGAAGGCGAGGACGGACCGGCGGAGGACTGTTGTGGGAGAAGAGGTCAGGCTGGGGTTGGGACTAGCACTCGGAGGAGAGGGGAGCCTGGAACTCAGAGGAGGGGGGGCTGGAACTTGGAGGGGAGGGAGGGGGGACCGGGAAGGGTAGAGAGGGGGCGGGGGAATGCTCCACCTGTTAAAAAAAAAAATTCAGCACCCCCAATCATTTTGAAAGGTTGGCTCCTATGAGCAGAACTACCTCAAGGGTAGTGCATCTGAAGATTACTCTGGAGATACATACTTGCCAGGGTCACTCACCCTTACCTAGAGAAAAGCTGTGCTGGATATTCACTTGCAATAACAAGAAAACAGGCTTCACACTTTGCATTTTTGTACCATGACAATAGAGCAAATATCTTGATGGCAGAGAAAAATCATTTGAGCTACCTAATCTGCCTGGTTTTAATTTTGTTCCCTATGATGCTTTAAATTAATTAATTAAGGGGTAGATATTCAGCTGGTGGTGGTCAGCGTTTTGCTGACCTCCAATGGCATATGTCTGGATATAAGCCTCACAAGCCAAGGGTACCAACTCAGTGGACACAACTATAATGGCTTTCATCACAGGCCAACAACCACCTCCGAAAAACCTGCAGAGTGAAACAACTCTATTGATGGAGAGAAAAAAACAGTCTGCAGTAAAAAACAGAGGGTGATATAGTAACAAATCAATTGTCAAAATGCGCAAGTAATACCTATTGTACTAAATCAACATTTTATGTATATTTTCAGAAGAATGATTATCAAAAAATAACGAAAAACTATATTGAAGGGAGAACCTACAGAACAATGTCAAAACTACAAAAAATAAAGAAATACTTAGCTTCATCCACAGAAAAAACGATACACGCTTTCCATGAGGCACTTCCAATGTTAGTGTAGTATCAAAAAACCTCAAAAAGAGTCCCACAAGTATAGTACAATAGGTATTACTTGCACATTTTGACAATTGATTTGTTACTATATCACCCTCTGTTTTTTTACTGCAGACTGTTTTTTCTCTCCATCAATAGAGTTGTTTCACTCTGCAGGTTTTTCGGAGGTGGTGGTTGGCCTGTGATGAAAGCCATTATAGGTGTGTCCACTGAGTTGGTACCCTTGGCTAGTGAGGCCTATATTTAGAATTATACAAGAAGTAACCTTTAATATATGCTCAAGTAATACAGATAGTTTTTTTTATAGAGCAAATACCTATAAGTTTCTTAGTTTATTGCTGTAAGCAGATTTGTTAATTTTTTGATATGTCTGGCCATGTCCAGGCTCTGGCATTGAATATCTGAGCATACATGGCCAACTAAAACTTAGCTGGTTAAGGGGCCCTTTTACCTAAGGCACGGTAGGCCTAACACTGGCCTACCGTGCGGTGAAAGGGCACTACCATGGGATGTGCTGAGGGGTGCCACAATAGTTTCGGCTACTCCCACGGTAAAAAATATTTTTTATTTTTTGCTGCAGGAGGTCGTGTCTGGGGATAGGCACATTACTGCATGCTACTTGATTAGCGCAGGAGTAGTGTGGTAGCCCTTACTGCCTCCTAATAGGGATCCTTTCTTCGCTGTTATAATGGCCTCTCGTTTTGGCAGGTCGAGCCAGTCACCAGCCAAGAAATTGAACTTTATTTGGATGCTTCAGGGTGAACAGGCGTCGGTGTTTATTTTCAGAAAGCATGGTTTGCTGCCCAATGGCAGACAGTTGGATTGCAGCAGGGGTTTGCCGGAGCATCACCATCTTGGAGCTGTTTCGCATTGTTGTGGCCCTGTTCATTTGGGAAGAATGTCTGCAGCACAAGAGGGTGGTCTTCTGCTCAGACAACACAGCATTAGTGGAGGCCATAAACAGGCAGATGGCACATTGCGAGCTATTGGCCAATCTATTGAGGATATTTGTACTGCGCTGCTTAACGATCAACATAACTGCACAGGCGAAGCATGTGCCAGGCATACAAAACAATATAGCTGACTCTCTTTCCTACTCCAAGTGGGATCTTTTCAGGAAACAGGCCCCGGAGGTGGACCCCCATGGGAGTGGCAGTCCCGGCACCTCGCACTTTGGAGGCATGGGAATTGCTCTATCTGTCCATCACTCCAAGCACATAGAGAGTCTACTCCATGGGCTACCAACAGGTAAAGAGTTTTGCGCTGGAGACAGGATGGAAGGGAGGTCCCTGGCTGGAAAGCATGATAGTGGACGTCATCACCTTCGAGAAGAAAAAGGGCTCGCCCAGGGGGAGGGTCTCCTCCCACCTATTGGCAGTCGCATTCTTTGCAAAGGCAGAAGGGCACCAAGATCCAACAAATGGGTTCTGGGTCAAAAGAGTTATGGCAGACTGGGCAAGGGAGTCAGGTCCTCGCTCCCCAGATACACAGCATCTCATTACACACACATACTGCTAGATATCTGGCGGGCAATATCACAAGTGGGCGAGTGTGCCTTTGAGACGTGTCTGTTCCACATAGCCTTTTCGTTGGCCTTCTTTGCAGCGCTATGAGTCAGCAAGCTGGTAGACTTGACAAAGTCAAAGTGGAAAAGCGGGGGGCTACTACTACAAGATGTACAGTTAGAAGAGGACACTGTGCGCTTGCGTATTACAAGATCTAAAACTGACCAATGCAGCAAGGTGCAGGAATTGCAAATCTGTCCAGTCGAGAAGATCAGGAAGTACCTAGTAGTGAGGCCATCAGTGGGTGAAAAGCTGCAGGTACATGCATGTGGTACACCCATGTCAAAATTCCAATTTGCCGCAGTCTTAAAAAGATGCCTAGGAGAAGCTGGCACAACCCGCATGCATTTGGCACCACCAGCAGCATTACAGCGCATTGGTAGATGGACGGCAGAAGCCTATAAGAAATACATAAGGCAGGGCTTATAGATATGCTGGCCAGTGTCTCCCTGCTAACTGCTCTCTGTTCTATTTCCGCAGGACATGTGCCATGAGGAGGGATGGTGTGGATCGTAGGCCATTTTTATGTGGCTTGAGCAGGCAAGCGAGTTGGGGAGAGACCCTATGGCGGCCGGCTCAGTCTTGCTGGAAGACAGGCAAAGGTCCGTTGGATTGGGTGAGGGGGAATTCAGTGGTCCCAACTACTTCTTCTCCTCAGAGAGTATTGAGAGGATATGGAATGGCCAAGGGCCATTGTTATTCACCTCAGAGGCAACAATATGGGGGAGTGGTCATATGTACAGCTAAGCTTGTGTGTGCTGCCAAGCAGGATCTCTCTGAGATCACGTTATTTCCAGGGACACACCTGATGTGGTTCGACATCATCCCTCGTCAGTGATGCATGCATCTGAAGATATTGGGAAGAAAAAGATAGACAGATGGGAGTATGGACTCATGGGTTGGGAGGTCTGCACATCATGCATGACTGGGAGACCCCGAGTGTGAAGGGCTGTACTGGAAGGATGGGGTGCACCTGTCAGAGGTAGATAACGACCTGTTTAATAATGATTTGCAGGAAGCTTTAGAGAAGGTATTATTGTAATTGACAGCACAATGCAAGGAAAAGGGAGCGCAGCACCTAGGCCACAGCTGGTTATGGGCTAGTGGCAGGGGTACCCGAGCTTGAAAGGAAATGAATGGACTAGGCAATGATACTGATGAGGAGGGGTGCCCTGTTCTCAAGGCTGGTATACCCCTAGAACAATGAACTGCTCACTCTGGTGGACTGCTTCATGACTGGTAATACCCCCCCCCCCCTTACTGTGCAAAAGTAACTGAGGGATTTGCTGGATAGTATGGCGAGCATAAACAATGTTGGATAAAAGATACAGAATGGCTTGGGTACTACGTTGTGTTAAATTACGTGTTGATGTATTAATAAAAGCTGCGGCCTAATGTTTTACCATCAATACAACGGTGTTGCTGATAATTTCTACTGGGGAAGCTATCCGTCGCCTGTTGAGGCAGATGAGATAGGCATGAAGCAGTAAATCACAAGGCCAGGGGAAGGTCATGGTTGCCCATGTTATGACAGTGGTTGGGTTATAGACTTGTCTATCTCCATCTAGGTGTAGATGTAGGAGTCCCTTCTGTGTCTCTCAATGTATGTAAGTTCATCCTTCTTAGATTTCAGCTACAACCAGCAGTGTGTGTAAATGGTCTTTTTAGAATTCTGTAGCATTCCCCTCACTGCTCAGGAAATCGGGAGGCTGCTTTGTGGCTGGGTTCATTAGTTCTCCCAGGGAGCGGATGATCTCATTAATCTGGGCTTGCTGTTGTTGTACTTGTTCCCAGGAGAATGTTTTCACTCATACTGCTCTCATCTGTGTATAAGAGGCTTACAAACTATACACAAGTATGGTAGGCAAAACCCCAAGGCATATACAAGGCTTTAAAAAGAGGCTTTAAAAAGATCATGCATTATTATATGGCGTCTGTTTTCACTTAATTTAATTTGGAATTTGTATATTGCTTTTTCAATGAATAATATCTAAGTCCATTATGGATGAAATTCATTTAAAAAATAGCCAAAAAGATACAAAGTTATACTTCAATAACAATGCATATGAGCCAAAAAACTTAGAAGGCACATCCGAGAGGTGTGGGATTAGTATCACCTCTCCTGGTTTCCCTGATAAGTCAGTGTATAAGAAATTCCTGATCCTGCTCTTCTGGTTGTGAATCTTTTCACCAGCAGAAACACTCTGGAACTTGGACCACTCCTGGACAATTGCACTTTTTCACTAATTTCGCACCACAGGCGCAAGAACAAGAATCCTAAAACTAGCTAGGTTTCCCCTCCAAAAGAAATCCTACTTGAAACTGTTTTTCTGCTTCAAGCCTCTGCTCCCTCTGTTAGTGTCCCGGGAACTCCTGCCATGAGCCCTGGCCTCCTTCAAAGGAGAGAGACAGAAGGTGAACAGAAATCCCTGGACTCTCACTCTTTTTTAGTCAACCTCAAAAACTTTTAACGCATCTGGAGCATCTGAACACTGCCAATTCCTCCTGTCTGACCTCACTTCAGGCACATGTATCACGATTAAAAATCAGGGACATTTAGGATCCTCTTACACATTGAATGTGGAGGCCATGGGCCAGGGTGCCCGGCAGCTGGGGATAACCTGGCACTGTGTCCCTAGCCCTGCTCCTATGATGAGCATGGCTCCCCAACAATTGCAGGAGCTGCGAGGATGCAGCTCGTCATAGACACGTGACTTTGAGATAGGCCTGACGAGCACTTGGGCGACTTTACTTGGTCCATTTTTTGTTATGACCAAGCCTCAAAAAGGTGCGCAAACTGACCAGATGACCACCGGAGGGAATCGGGGATGACCTCCCCTGACTCCCCCAGTGGTGACTAACCCCCTCCCACCCTGAAAAAACAACTTTAAAAACTTTTTTTGCCAGCCTGAAATGTCATACTCAGGTTCATCGCAGCAGTATGCAGGTCCCTGGGAGGGGAGGTATGTGTGTGTCAGCAGTCAGTGGTTAGAGCACTGGTCTTGCAATCCAGAGGTGGCCGGTGCATGGACATCCTTCTCACAGAAACAGAGGCATAGCAAAGGACGTCCTTCACCCATACTCTAAAAAAAAAAAAGACATCCCTGACAAGCACTTAGACGTTTTCACCTGGACTTGTATTTTTCTAAGGTTGTAGATGGCAATTTATTTAAGGTTGTAGACGGCTATTATACACGCAGCTTGTCTGCATGTATGAAGCTGTCTTTGGCATGCGCTGAACAGCCACGCATAATGCTTGGCTGCTCTGCACTGGCTTCCCCTCCTTAGGAAGGAAATTGTGTGCAAATGAGCTAACAGTGAGCAGCTCATTTGCATGCGATTTCCTTCATGCATGCCCGTTCCTTTCCAAATCGCTAAGGGATCAGTAAGGGAAGGGCTTTTTCCGCTCCCACAACCAAATTAGTTGGATTTTGTTGTTTTTGAGATGGGCGTCCTCGGTTTCCATTATCGCCAAAAACCGGGGACAACCATCTCTAAGGTCGACCATCTCAACATTTATGTTGACCATCTCTAAGGTCGACCTAAATGTTGAGATTTGGGCGTCCCCGACCGTATTATCGAAGCAAAAGATGGCTGCCAATCTTGTTTCGATACTACAGGTTTCCCCGCCCCTTCGCAGGGATGTCCTGCGAGGACACCTTCAGGAAAACTTGGGCGCCCCGTTCGATTATGCCCCTCCACGTAAACTGCTTTGAATGTAGTTGCAAAAAAATACTTAGAAAGGCGGTATATCAAGTCCCATTCCCTTTCCCTATCCCTCCTCCCCAAAAGTTAGACTACAGTGTAAACCACTGTGAATCCATACTGGAACAACGGTCGGTATATAAGAACCACATTAGTTTAGATTAGATGTAACCAAACCCAAATATACTGTAGAAGCAGGGCTGAATTCAGAGAGGGGATGCAAAAAACAGCAGTAGTCAAAGCAGAATAGTAAGTCCTAACAGTCATACTACTTTAGAATACAAGAAGGATGGACAATTTTCAAATAGCCCATTTATCCAGGTAACTGATTGTTGCAAATTACCTTCATTAAGTATACAAATACATAAATAGACAGATATATATAAAGACATTTTAATGTTTAAAAATATGATCTACAATGATGGATTTTTATGGGGTTATTTTAATCAAGGGTGGCGCTAGGATGAACATGATTGTTGAGCTTAATTTTCAAAATCTTGGGGATGGCCACGGCCGGTGCAAGGATATTAGGCACTCTAGGAGAACCTTCAGCCTCTCCCCCCACCCCCCTAACATGCCCCTTTTAACACATCATGCTTTTAAATACTAAACTTTGTTGAGAATTGCTTTGCAGGTAAAAATATGCCGTGATGGTTCTTTGAGTTTATGTGCCTGTCAAGATCTATTGCTTTTACTGGAGCTGCTGTTTGCTGCTGCTTAAAAGCTATTGCCCTAGTCTTTTGCCAAATGGTTAAGCTAGCTCTAGGGGTGACTTCTAGGGGCCTGAAACTTAATTGAAAGGGGGATAGTGCAAGGTTGAAGGTTTGCCTGGATCCTCCATACCTTTAGAGACCAACTTTTCAAAAAATGACTGAGCGTGCTAAACTCATTACAAAAATTACCCCTTCTTAGATAAAGGGTTTTGCTCAGTACTGAGAGAGCTTAAGCACCCATGGTATCTACAGAACTAGCACCAGTGAACCTGAACTGCCTCTCCAAGGGATTACATTTAGATTCAAAATCAGTCTTTGACAAAATATCAGATCTGCATAAAAGAAAATGAGTTCAATTGAAAGCAGCAAGCTCTCTCACGTTGAAGTATGCTTTGGGTAGACTTGCCCTTGTCACTGTTCCAGCACGAGGTGCACCTCTGGGAAAATTCTAGAAGAATGGTACCAGAGATGGTATATAACAACATCACATGTAGCACAAAACAAGCCATTATCTACTGTCAACTAACGAGAAGAAAAGAGACTATTTTTTATTTTTGTTACATTTGTACCCCATGCTTTCCCACTCATGGTAGGCTCAATGTGGCTTACATGGGGCAATGGAGGGTTAAGTGACTTGCCCAGAGTCACAAGGAGCTGCCTGTGCCTGAAGTGGGAATCGAACTCAGTTCCTCAGGACCACAGTCCACCACCCTAACCACTAGGCCTCTACTATTGCAGGAAAAGCAAATTATTGTCCAGTGAGTTAGCTGTATTGATGTCTGTGTTGAACTACTAGCTAAATTTAAACAGCACATTCTGCATGCAGAATATGATGTGCCCTAAGCCTTTAGGGAAACAATTAAGTTCAGTATAAGCCTTTGGAGGTGGTGAGGTAGAAACATTCTCTAGCGCAGCCCCTGGTTGATAATGTTGTGACACAGAACTGGATGGAAAACAGAGCAGAATTATCTTAATATGAAAAACTTCTCTATGAACAGTGATTTATCATGTGCAACTCTGACTGTAGATTGTTTCATTACAACGTACGTTGACAGCTGCTCCTCTTATGGAAAGTTCCAAGGGATGTCAACTCATTAGCAGCATTTTAGTATGGTTTGGAAAGAGTTTTTGTACCCTTAAATCAAAGGCCAAGATGACTATAGATTGCAATGGGCTTCATTTATTGTTCAGGACTAAATAGATCATAGGTCAGAGGCACTACAGTGTGTGTGCAAAGTTGCAAACTGATGTAAATCTTTTAAAAGCTGTTTTTGCTGCAAGCAGATCATGTTCTGACTTGAAAACAGTAAACTAGGGGGTCCTTTTACTAAGGTGTGCTGAAAAATGGCCTGCGGTAGTACAGGTGCGTGTTTTGGGCGTATGCAGATCCATTTTTCAGCGAGCCTGCAAAAAATGCCTTTTAAAATTTTGCTGAAAATGGACCTGCCGCAAAATCAAAATTGGTGCGCATCCATTTTGGGTATGAGACCTTACCACCAGCCTCACACGGTAACCGGGTGGTTATGACCTACGTGCACCTAATGCCACATGGTGCGCATCTGATACACATGTCTGAAATTTTTCAGACGCATGCCAAAAATGAAATTATCACAAGAGCCACGCAGTAGCCGGGTAGTAACTTCATTTTGGCACGCATTGGGCGTGCGCACATGCTTATGCGGCTTAGTAAAAGGGCTCCTAAGATTCCTTTTTACATAGAAATCTGGAAACCTGCAAGCAAGGACTCTAAATCTGGCCACTAGGTGTCACCAATGTACAGTGACTAAGATTCCTCCCTCAGGGGCTGCCACCCAATTTAAGGGGTCTTTTACTAAAGCTTAGCCCGAGTTATCTGCAGCAGGGCCCTTAGGGATAAAATGGGCCCTGCTGCAGATAACTCGAGCTAAGCTTTAGTAAAAGACCCCCTTAGAGAGTCAAATACCAGAGCTAGGAATTGGACCCAGGTCCCTTTACATGGCAGTGCAGTGCAGTGCATCTTTTACTGACTGGAAATTGAATAGATGTTTTCCCCACTAGATAAAGGGCAAAGCAGAAGGATTGATAGTTCTTGTTGCCCATGGGATACTGAGGCAACGATTTTAATACTGATGCTGATGCTTTTCAGCTCATTACAGGTATTTACTGCTGGATTAGCAGCATCCTATGGATGTAACAGTGGCTGGCTGCAAGGGGTGAGGCAGATAAGCATGTAATTCTTAATGATCAAAATCCAGAATTTTGAACAGAAAATAGAGTAAAACTAGTTCCAGCTTCAGAATTTTAGGGAGTAAAGGATTCTAATGTGGACTATGTTTACGTAGGTAGTCTGCTCTGCTTCTGAGATGCACTTGTTGCTGTGGTGAGCAAATAAAGAATTCTTTGTGTGCAATTTAAACATAAAGCATCATGGCAGTCTGTTTAGCCTGAATAAAACCTAGTAAAGACTTCTTGCTTATGCTAATTTACAAATCTCGTGTTTTACCCAGACAGGACATTCATTGTGGTAAACAAATATGAAATCTGCATGCCATACATGACTCATTAACAAGATCAGTTATAGCTTAGAAAAGACATTGGATTAGGAAAGGGAGAACTTATGGCTCAGAGGACTTATAAAGGTCTGACTCAGAGGTGTAGCTAGGGGAGGTGCAAGGGAAGCAGCTGCTCTCCCACACAGATATTGAATAAAATGGCACCTATGCAGATCAGCCCTTCAGCTTCACACTGACTTCTATTTTACAAAAGGTCTGCTCCTCCTGACATCACAACCTGGCAACACTTCACTCTGACTAACAAATTACATTTAGTGTCATGTAATTGTTTCTACGTTCAAGGAATAATTGTCCCTGCAGCCCTGGATTTGAGATTTAATTACTTGCCTTTCCAAATATGGGCTCGGGGTGAGTTGGAATGTTGGAACCATACTGAGCTATAATTGCACCCTGTACAACTGACCCACTAGTGTGCCCCAACCCATCAGGTTTGCCACCACCAATCAGATGAGACAGTGAGATAGGAGCAAATTATGTTCCCCTCCATATGTGTACCCAGTACGGCTGCACTGCTCACACAGCCCTTGGTATGGCACTGATTTGTGTCTAGTAGGCATTTCCCATTCCAAGAGGACTAAAGTTTAACTCGGGAGTTCTCAACCCAGTCCTGGGGACACCAGCCAGCCTGATTTTCATTATAGCCAAAATGAAAATGCAGTGGAGGAAGTGCATGCCCATGTATGTGATACATATTCATTGTGGATATCCTGAAAACACCATTGGCTTGTTGTATCAAGGACTAAGTTGAGAATCACTGATCTAAGTTGTGCTTGATGAGACAACTGAAAGTTAAGTGTCCTGTCCAAAGTCACAAGAAATATTAGAGGGAAAAGCGAGATTTGAACCCAAGCCTCTCTCATAAGAACATAAGCATTGCCATATTGGGACAGACTGAAGGTCCATCAAGCCCAGTATCCTGCTTTCTAAAGTAGCCAATTCGGGTCACAAGTACCTGGCAAGATCCCAAAAGAGTAAAACAGATGCTATGCTGCTTACCCTAGAAAAATTATACGTACAAAACAAAAGTGGTAGAGATCTAACTTATTTATTTATTTATTTATTACATTTGTACCCCGCGCTTTCCCACTTAAAGCAGGTTCAATGCGGCTTACATAGTAGTAAAGATTACATAGTATTGATAGAGAAAATATACGTTGTCTAGCAGAATAATAAGAGAGTTAGGTATATAGAAAAGATAAGGGTGAAGGGAGTAGGAGAGGTATAAGCAAGGGGTAGTTGTGCACAGGAGGAGGGGTAATGGGGGCAGGAGGGGGGATGAGCAAGGAGTAGTTGAGTACTGGAGGAGGGGTAGTGGAGGCAGTAGGAGAATGGGACACGGGATAGGCATAGGGAAATTTGGTGGAGTGAATCTAAATCATATCTGTATATTGGTTTTCAGGGGAAAGTCTCATATGGTTATCACGGCAATTTTCACTTCACCTTTCAGGTGAACCTCTGCTCGTGCCAATTTTAGTCGTAGACTAAATCCCCAACCTTCCTAGATGTGTTCGACAGAACTAAACAGTTTATAACTTAATATTTTATAATTTTTAATTTTCACTCATTAATTATAAAACTGTATCTTTGCTTATAATGCTCATGTCTGCCCTACACTTTTTTACTTTATTGCAAGATGTTCAGTTACCAGATACTCCAGTATTGATGGCCACATTGGATATCAAATCATTGCATACCATGATTCCCCAAGATGAGTTACTAATGACTATTAGTAATATATTGGACACTCGACCCAGACCTCATGAGGTCCCTTCTGAGTTTCTACTGGAATTGGCCAAATTGGCATTGTGCAAAAACTTCTTTCAATTTAGAGACAAACTATTCCTGCAAACGTCGGGAGTAGCTATGGGGGCAACGTTTGTCCCAACATTGGCCAATTTATTTATGGCGGCTTTCGAGGACAAATGGTTGTTTCAGTCCCCTTTTCAATCTAAGATTTGTATTTGGCGCCGCTATATCGACGATGTTTTTTTATTCTGGCATGGCAGTGCTCGAGAGCTGGCAGATTTCCATGTTTGGTTTAAACAATGCCACCCTAGGATACAATTCACGTTACCCTAGGATACAATTCACGTTATCCTGTTCAAATACCTTAATACATTTTTTGGATGTCGAAATTCAATTGACTCACCGCACGTTTATCACAAAGGTATTCACCAAACCAACGGATAAGAACACGATCTTAGAATATGGTACTTGTCACCCTAGGGCATTGCGCGACAGTCTTCCCTTCTCACAATTCCTCCGCTTTAGACGGATTTGCACAACAGATGAAGACTATAAAATACACGCTAAGCAATTTTGTGACAAGTTGACACAGAGGAAATATCCCCGGAAAATACTGAAGCGGGCGTATTATAGAGCAAACTATAATAACAGGGATCTCCTGTTGCAAGTGAAGCAACATGAAGACCGAGTGGATCCCGTGATGACATTTGTCATGAGATTTGCCTCGGGAGGGGAAGCAGCGGCTGGCATTATTAGGCAACATTGGGATGTGATGAAGTCCCACCCCATGTTTGCTGAGCACCATCTGAGGACGGCATTTTCAAGAGCCAACAATCTGAAGGAAATACTAAGTCCTGCGCAGTTACCTGATGTGGATGCAGTTATCCCAGAAGTAGCAACTGGCCATTTTAAATGCAATAAGACACATTGTAAAACTTACGACCTAACGAAGGAGGCAACAAGCTTCACACATAATGGTCGGCTCTACAATTTAAGACATCATACTACTTGCCGCACTTTGGGAATTATATATTACATACTTTGTCCATGTAATAAGGTCTACATAGGAAAATCTAGTAGATCACTTCATGCAAGGATGACAGAACACCGTTCACAGATTATGGCGCAGAACCTGGGAGCCCCGTTAGTCCAGCATTGCGTGCAAAATGGCCATACAGTAGATACCTTACAATGTATGGTGATTGATCACGTGAGTCCAACATCTAGAGGTGGTGATCACAATAGGAAATTATTACAGCAAAAAACCTTTTGGATTTACCACTTAGATACTTTGAAACCTAACGGGATAAACACATATATACATTGGGGGTGTTTCATGTAACTCAGACCAAGGTTTCCAGAAGCATTTATTACCACCAGCTGTTTCTGGTGCAGTCACTATAGATGAGATGCCACCGCCATGTTTGTCTGCTTGGTGGGTGGCAGGAAGGAGGCTGTAAGACTGTGAGTCAAGAGAATTATTTCATATGTGAGAGTGTTCTATAGAAGATGTTGGCTAATGAGCTTTGTTGTGTTTTTGCAGGTCCGGTGCTATGATTCCCCCTTGATGAAGCTTGGAAAGCGAAACAGTCACCTGTCGGGGACTATGAGCACACCGGCATACACAGATAAGTGCTATTGAGCCACCAGTGTATACAGTGAAAGAATGTGTAGGGTAGACATGAGAGTTATAAGCAAAGATACAGTTTTATAATTAATGAGTGAAAATTAAAAATTATAAAATATTCAGTTATAAACTGTTTAGTCCTGTCGAACACATCTAGGAAGGTTGGGGGTTTAGTCTATGATTAAAACTGGCACGAGCAGAGGTTCACCTGAATGGTGAAGTGAAAATTGCCGTGATAACCATATGAGACTTTCTTCCCCTGAAAACCAATATACAGATATGATTTAGATTCACTCCTACTTAGATCTCTACCACTTTTGTTTTGTACGTATAATATTATTTGTAGAGTAGTGCCTTATCAATTTGGCAGTACCCTAGAAATAAGCAGTGGTTCTCAGTTTGCTGTTCTGCTGAAAACTGGTTAAGGCAACAGTTGTTAGCAGGCTTCATTTCTGTGGCTCTGGCTGATCCATTCTTGGTTTTTCTCATTTGCTTGAATGTCATGGTAATTCTAATTTCCCTAAGAAAGACTGAACCGCAGATCCATGCATGCTGCAGGATAAACCATGCTGGGATCACCCTGACTCACAGAAACAGAACCAACTGACAACCACCTTCAGAACAGATTTTTTTCCCTGTCGTATGGTTATTTTGGCCCTGCAGTTTTCTTCTGGACTTTCAGCAGAATTGGAAACTGGCTTGTTTTGGACAATAGCACCATGAGCATTCATTTACCACTACGAGGGGGAGATCTCTGTTTTACATCACTGCTCCAAACTTGGCCCAGTGATTGCAATGACAGGTCTCAGCTGGAAGCTACAAACTGGGGCATCCTCCTAAATCTAGCAAAGGTAAACCCTGAGTCTGGCTATGTGAAGGGCAATTCTATAACTAGGCGCCCATGGTCATGCACTGCTGTGTCACATAAATGTGCTTTAAAATGATCACATATGTATGTGCCATAAGTGGTTTGATATAAGGGTACATGTAAGTGCAAGGAGGCATATATAGGGGTGGCACACGGGAAGGGCTCTCAGTTACATAAGAACATACGAATAGCCATACTGGGTCAGACCAATGGTCCATCTAGTCCAATATCCTGCTTCCAGCAGTGCCAGTCCAGATCACAAATACTTGGCAGAATCCCAAATAGTAGCAACATTCCATTCTACCAATCCAGAGCAGACTATGAACTTTTCCTTCAGGAATTTGTCAAAATCTTTTTTAAACAAGATCATACCAAGTAACAACAAATGTGGACAGATCACCCCCATGGATACCTGAATGTGGAGTTCCACAAGGATTCCCCCCTCTCACCAACCTTATTCAACCTAATGATGACACCTTTAGCCAAACTTCTAGCCAATCAAAACCTCAACCCCTACATATGTGCAGATGACGTCACAATTTACATCCCGTTCAAACAGGATCTAAATGAAATCACCAACGAGATCAACCAAAGCCTCAAAACAGTGCACACATGGGCAGATGCATTCCAACTAAAACTGAATGCAGAAAAAACACAATGTCTTGTACTCACCTCACAACATAACACAAAACTACCATAACCATACCATACTGCTCTCTTCCTGTCTCACAAAACTTGAAAATTCTTGGAGTCACCATTGATCAAAACCTCACTCTTGATGCCCACATAAAAAACACGACGAAAAAGATGTTCCACTCCATGTGGAAACTCAAAAGAGTAAAACCGTTCTTCCCGAGACACATCTTCCGTACCCTGGTACAATCAATGGTAATAAGTCATCTGGATTACTGCAACACACTGTATGCTGGCTGTAAAGAACAGACTATCAAAAAACTCCAAACTGCCCAAAATACTGCCGCCAGACTCATATTTGGAAAAACTAAATATGAAAGTGCAAAACCCTTAACAGAGAAACTTCACTGGCTCCCACTTAAGGAATGTATTGCGTTCAAGATCTGCACAATTGTACACAAAATCATTCACGCTGACACCCCAATCTACATGCTAAACCTCGTGGACCTAACCCCCAGAAACGCCAGAAGATCATCCCGCAAATTTCTCAACCTGCACTTCCCCAGCTGCAAAGGACTAAAATACAAGCTGATGCAGTTTCGACCTTCTCTTACATGAGCACGCAGTTATGGAATGCACTTCCTACAGACTTGAAAACAATCAACGAAATAACTATCTTTCGCAAATCTCTAAAGACATATTTCTTCAACAAAGCCTACAATGAGAACCGATAATCTCACTAACCCACCTCACCAACCCACTCAGTTATGAAAGCCCACCTTCTACACCTATGCTAATCACTCCCTACTTTCTTCTCTCTTCCCTTACTTAATCTCTACACCATACTAACTGTATCTGATATCCTGGTTTGACAATGCTAACAAAAATATGTAAGCCACATTGAGCCTGCAAATAGGTGGGAAAATGTAGGATACAAATGCAATAAATAATAGTAATAAACCCAGATAAGCTAACTGATATTACCATGAATGTCACATGTACTTTATACTACTACTACTACTTAGCATTTCTATAGCGCTGCCAGGGTTACGCAGCGCTGTACAAGTTTAAACACGGGGAGGGACAGTCCCTGCTCAAGAGAGCTTACTAGTAGTAGTAGTACCATGAATGCCACATGTACTTATAAAGCATGTAATTGTGATTCTGCCATTCTCAGCCCAGACTTCTCCCCTGAACATGCTTCTTCTACAACTAGGTGCCAACTCATGCCATGTATACTTTTAGGCATGGACCTAATTCTATTAGAGGCCTTTTTTGCACATAAAGCAGCATTATATGCATGAAAACAGTTCATAAAAATACCTCCAAATTAGAAAACCTCTGTTGTACATCTGTCTCTGCCTAGAAACAACAACCACTGAAAATGTCTAAATCAATGCAAAACACAACAAACCATATGCAGAATACATACTGTGACTCTTTGTTACATTAATTGTTGGTGTTTAAGCAATCTCTCCAGTCATTCCCCCTCCCTCCCACCCCCAACTGTAGCTGTGGAGACTCTCAAAAATGGCGTACTGCATTAAGTCCATTTTGCAGTTGGACAAGGCTGTTTCCACTTGTTCTTTCTGTTTGCCATGCAAGTCCCATACTATAAGTGTAACATCCTGTTTCTCCGCAACACTGTAAATTTTGACATGAAGTAACCAATCAGTTATAGAAATCACCTGTGAAAGTGTTGGAACCTCAACTTTCTTCTAGGTGGCAGCTAGGACCAATTTGCTTGCTTAGTAATACTGGTAACCAGCTTTAGTATACTATAGCCATACTTTGTATTATTTGAATATTTTTACTGCTGCAATTGTGTGTTGCTCATGTTTGATGTATTCTTACTGTACACAACCTTGAGTGAATTCCTTCAAAAAGGCGGTAAATAAATCCTAACCCCCCCTCAAAAAAAATTCTACATTTAAGACTGTACAGTGGGGGAAATAAGTATTTGATCCCTTGCTGATTTTGTAAGTTTGCCCACTGACAAAGACATGAGCAGCCCATAATTGAAGGGTAGGTTATTGGTAACAGTGAGAGATAGCACATCACAAATTAAATCCGGAAAATCACATTGTGGAAAGTATATGAATTTATTTGCATTCTGCAGAGGGAAATAAGTATTTAATCCCTCTGGCAAACAAGACCTAATACTTGGTGGCAAAACCCTTGTTGGCAAGCACAGCGGTCAGACGTCTTCTGTAGTTGATGATGAGGTTTGCACACATGTCAGGAGGAATTTTGGTCCACTCCTCTTTGCAGATCATCTCTAAATCATTAAGAGTTCTGGGCTGTCGCTTGGCAACTCGCAGCTTCAGCTCCCTCCATAAGTTTTCAATGGGAGAAGGTCTGGTGACTGGCTAGGCCACTCCATGACCCTAATGTGCTTCTTCCTGAGCCACTCCTTTGTTGCCTTGGCTGTATGTTTTGGGTCATTGTCGTGCTGGAAGACCCAGCCACGACCCATTTTTAAGGCCCTGGCGGAGGGAAGGAGGTTGTCACTCAGAATTGTACGGTACATGGCCCCATCCATTCTCCCATTGATGCGGTGAAGTAGTCCTGTGCCCTTAGCAGAGAAACACCCCCAAAACATAACATTTCCACCTCCATGCTTGACAGTGGGGACGGTGTTCTTTGGGTCATAGGCAGCATTTCTCTTCCTCCAAACACGGCGAGTTGAGTTCATGCCAAAGAGCTCAATTTTTGTCTCATCTGACCACAGCACCTTCTCCCAATCACATCTCGGCATCATCCAGGTGTTCACTGGCAAACTTCAGACGGGCCGTCACATGTGCCTCCGGAGCAGGGGGACCTTGCGGGCACTGCAGGATTGCAATCCGTTATGTCGTAATGTGTTACCAATGGTTTTCGTGGTGACAGTGGTCCCAGCTGCCTTGAGATCATTGACAAGTTCCCCCCTTGTAGTTGTAGGCTGATTTCTAACCTTCCTCATGATCAAGGATACCCCACGAGGTGAGATTTTGCGTGGAGCCCCAGATCTTTGTCGATTGACAGTCATTTTGTACTTCTTCCATTTTCTTACTATGGCACCAACAGTTGTCTCCTTCTCGCCCAGCGTCTACTGATGGTTTTGTAGCCCATTCCAGCCTTGTGCAGGTGTATGATCTTGTCCCTGACATCCTTAGACAGCTCGTTGCTCTTGGCCGTTTTGTAGAGGTTAGAGTCTGACTGATTCACTGAGTCTGTGACAGGTGTCTTTCATACAGGTGACCATTGCCGACAGCTGTCTGTCATGCAGGGTAACGAGTTGATTTGGAGCATCTACCTGGTCTGTAGGGGCCAGATCTCTTACTGGTTGGTGGGGGATCAAATACTTATTTCCCTCTGCAGAATGCAAATAAATTCATATACTTTCCACAATGTGATTTTCCGGATTTAATTTGTGATGTGCTATCTCTCACTGTTACCAATAACCTACCCTTCAATTATGGGCTGCTCATGTCTTTGTCAGTGGGCAAACTTACAAAATCAGCAAGGGATCAAATACTTATTTCCCCCACTGTATATTGAAAAAAGTTTGTATGAGGCACCTTCTGGGCAACTGTCCACTTAGCTGATGTTTTGAATTGGTTTCTTTAACCATCTCAACCAATTGGAGAGTAGAGCTGACAATTGGATTTTCATGAAATTGAGATGCAGCACATGAGAATATGTTCCTTTGCAGAGATTTAATCAATCCTTACAGATAACTTGCACTGCCTACAATGTATGGTGGGATAAGACCTGATTGTTTCTTCATTCCAGAAAAGCAGGTTGGTGTGAATGGATAGCCCTGGGAGTTGATTCAGACTATTTACAAAGTCAATAGGTGCCATGCATCTCAACTTTATTGACTGAAAAAAAGACCTAGAAATCAATCAGATTGACTGGTTCAACATTTTCTGACAAAATGAGATTCACAATGATGTTTGAGTCACGTATGGAGCTTGAATGCACCTCACAAATGCAAACCTGGACCAACCTGACCAGCTAAATTCAATTTCAGTGTTCTTATCCTGAAATGGAAATATAAGTCGTCTATATTAATTATAGCAAGATGATTCTTGACACTCAAATACAGATGTATTAATTTATTTGCATTTATTAATCACTTTCCACATAATTTCATGTGCCAAGCAGCTTTCTAATTCAATGTGTTATTCTTCAGAATATTCTAGCAACTATTAAACATTTGTAAAATGTAGATCCATAGTGCTATTCTCTGTGGATCACAATAAAAACATTTAAAACAACAATAATGGGCAGATTTAGAAGGCATATGTGCCATGTTGACAAAATTTGACTTTTTAATTCAGTGTGCACCAAACTTCTACAAGTTTGGCCTGTGGTTAGTATTAATGACTTCTTGGAGATATGTATGTTGTGAGATACATTGGAAAACCAAGAAGCCTCCACATTGCAAATGTTTCCTGTACTGGACATTGACTATTCACTCACAGAAGAGGCTGGAGGTGATTTAGGCACTGATGTAGCATCAAGGGCTTCTTTTATCAAAGCTGAGCTTGCAATTCTGGTGCAGCAAATGCAAGGAAGCCCATTCAGTTCCTATGGGCTTCATCACATTTGCTGAGCAGCTTTGTAAAAGGAGCCTCATGCATAGGTGCCCGGTATAAGCCACAAGCCAACCTAAAAGCCTTCCCAAAGGTAACACCACAGAAGGAGCAAGGAGAGCCCATTAGAGCTGTGGCCATAGGACCTCCCGCTGCTGCAGTGCACAGTTGCCCACCACAATGATAGCCAGTACTCAGGACTCCAATTCCCCCTCCCCCAACTCTTACACTGCTACCGGTAGTAGTCGCCACCCTAGTGATTACAGCAGGCCTGCCTCGATAGCTGCTCGGCTTTCCCCCTATGATGCAACCTGCCTCCTCTTACATGACTTTCTTCCGTGAGGGTGGGACATATGACAGGAAGATGTCTGAACCCCCGAGGCAGATCTGCTGTAATCAGTAGTATGGAAACCGCTACCAGCAGCACTGTATGCTGCAGACTAATCCACATCTTAGAAAAGAAGGCAAGTATCTGAGTCCGACTGCTTCTTTGGGGGAGGGGTTGGGGAGGAGCGGGACAGAGGGAGAGATTGGAACCAAGGAGGGAGGGAGGAGCAAGGAGTGGGACTAAGGGAGAGAGCCTGCTCTATCCCCACTGTCATTCTTTATCATTGGTAGCATTTTTATTTGATCTCTCTTATATTTGTAAACATGCCAGCTTGTGTAGCATGAGGATGTACATAGAGGAAGTATTGGTTTTATCGGAATGCCCCCCCCTGCCCTCAACCCCTCAGCCATCCAGGTAGGCCTCCTAGGGTCTACCTGTATCCCTGGTGCTCCAGTGGTGGTCATTGGGGGCAGGAGCATAGCTGCCCTCACTCCTGCAAGCTGCCGTTAGAGGTCCAGTATGCAAGCTGCTGCAAGACGTTGTGGCAACTATTTTGGAAGTGTGCCTTACGATCAATTTCACTAAAACCAAGCATGCACTGGGGGGGGGGGGGGGGGGGGGAGGGGAAGCAGGGCAAGCAGTGAGACAGCAAACCGCACTGGAGGAAGGCTTTTACTGGCGGGACTTGGGGACCCCCGCCAGCCAAACCAGCAGATCTTGGTGGGCCCAAATACAATTTGGGGAGGCCCATGCCCCCCCCCCAAGACCCCCCTATGACTATGCCACTAACTGGATATTTATTATCCGCATTATATTTCACTGTTGTGGCTGGTATTTAAGAAAACACACAGCACAGTGCTTAAATATTGAACCATGAGAATCAAATTTGTAAGCCCAAGATATTTGAAAGGAGATATATTTGAAAAAGTATTATATCAACATTTTATATTCACATCTAGAAAGATGCTCATATTGCATAACAACCATTCAAAGAGATACAAAGGTCTTGGCCATCAAAATGCCAATTTTGAAACCGTTTGACATTTTAAAAATCTCTTTTGGTAGCTACTGGTCTTAGCAACAAAGGGATGTAGTGAAAGCTGACAGATGAAGATGTAAATGGCATATCTGGTATGGGTCTAGTTTTTTGTTGCCTGTATTGAGAGTCAGAGTAGGAAATAGAAAGTGCTTGGGGGGATGAATTTATATTAATTTCTTGATATTTTTAAATAATTGATATTGCTTTCATTAGTGTTGCTAACCTAGCCACTCAGACCTTTTTTAGGGAAAGACTAGTTATACATGTAAAATACAACCAGCAGAGTTTCTAATATTTTGCATAGAAGTATGTATGAATTCCTTTTTGCATCCCTACAACTTCCTCTCCCCACGCTTTACCTGACTTCTTAGCCTTTTCCCTACCTCTCCAGATCTGCTAGGGTCTTCCTCCACAGAGTCCAAAGTGCTGGTCAAGTATTTGGCCGTTTATATTGTTGCCTGAAAATAGGACCATACATTTTTAATGAGTGTTTTTATATAAAACTAGTTAAAAAAGCCCGTTTCTCATTGAAATGAAACGGGCGCTAGCAAGGTAATCACCTTCTGCCATTAATGTTTTAAGGGAAGTTCCAGCGTCCCCCCTCCCTCCCAATTCCAGGGTCCCCCCCCCTCTCTCCCTCCCTCCCAGTTCCAGGGCCCCCCTCCCGTCCTCCCTCCCTCCCAGTTCCAGGGTCTCCCCTCCCTTCTTACCAGTTCCAGGGTCGTCCCTCCGAGTTCCAGGGTCGTCGTCCCTCCCTCCCTTCCTTCCAGTTCCAGGCCCCCTCCCTCCGAATTTTAAAAGTCATCCTGACCCTACGAACACTACACACCTTTACTGCCATGGAGTCAGCTTCAGAACATTGGAAGTAAGAATTATTATATTGGATAATGGGGATAATATTGAGCCCATGGCAGTTGGTGATTTTTTAAAATGCTAGCTGCCACACCTTAAAAGCAGTGGCGTAGCCACAGGTGGGCCTGGTTGGGCCGGGGCCCACCCAACAGCAGCACATGTATTAGCGGTAGCAGGTGGGGATCCCAAGCTCCGTCAGCAGAAGACTTCCCCCTGATGGTAATGAAAACGCCATTCTCCAGGATACCAGCACCTACGCATGCTCACTTTTCAGTGCGTGCCTGCTGCAGACTGCTAAGGTGGAAAGAAGCGTTTTCCCGCCAGCTGAGATTTTTTTTTGGTGGTGGGTGAAGGGGAGAACACTTGGTGCCCACCCACTTCTTGCCTAGGCCCACCCAAAATCTGTTGTCTGGCTATGCCCCTGCTTAAAAGATACTAAACCGTCTAGATACTGAACAGCAGTATCTGGATGGAGGCTGTCACTGAATATCCAGAGTTTGCAGTCAGTACTGTGGCTACTTGGATAGCCATGATATTCAGCCAGACCTGCCAAGTCTCTTGCTGAAACTGCTTTTACGGATCATCTCCTGCACTCTCGCTGAGAAGCCTGGATCTCCTGCCGAGCCTGAGTGGCCTTCCCCGTCCAGCAGCAGCAGCAGCAGAAAACGCCTTCATAAAACACCATCTCGTGCTGCCACTGATCCCACAGCAGCAGGAGATGATGTATTATGAAGGCATTTCCTGCTGCCACTGGACAGAGAGACCACTCCTTTTCCCACTGGGTGCTAGCCAAGAATCAGTAGTGTTTGGGGGGGGATCAATGGACCAAGATGGGCGGAGTTGTAGGAGCAAGGGTAGGGAGCTGTGGGCAGAGTGAGGTGGGCTGGAGGACAGGCAGGCCCTTTATCTCCTGCTGAGTGGGTCAGCCCCCTTGGCAGCTCTGACCTCTGATTCAGCAGCTATCCAGATAAATATCCAAATAATTTAGGACAGCAAAAAAAGCTGTTCTAAGTGTTTGTGGATTGGCTAGCATTATAAATAATTTGCTAGCTCCCAGGGCAGGATTAACTCTGTTGGGCTATAACAAACAAGCATGCTAGGCTCCTAATCATAATATAAATCCATTTTGAAGCTCCCACTTGATGCTGACTGAAGAGAAAAATTGGCAGAGTAGGAAATGGTAGGTCAGAATGAAACCCATCTATAAACTGGGTTTTGATAGAATATAATTTGTGTGTTAATCAGACTGGCATTTTGATCTGTGAGATTTTCTCTGTCAGTTTTTGATGATGTGTATATGTGTGACTCAAGGAGGTTAGATTGAGAACAGAAGACGGTACAAGGCTATCTAGCCAATTATATGGTTTGAAGCTAGTAGGCGTAGCTTGCTGGCAATAGGTGGAGTCACAAGTATACCCAAAACAATAACAAACACTATTGAAAACAACAGCAAAAGATTATTAGAAATAATGGACTGCCTATGTGTGGTCCATCTGTAAAACGTCAAAAACTGTTCCAGTTGGATAGGTAGTGCCTTAAAAGGTGGAGGACAAAATATTTTTTTTAATTATTTGACAGATTTTAATTTATTTGAAAGTGTCCCATATGTAGATATAAATATCAAGAAATCAAAACTGAATATCACTAAAACAGCTTCAAACATTATTGTACCTGATGGAAACAGCATTAATAAAATCTGCGTTTTGTGCTCAGTTTTCTATACTGTTCTATGCAATACAGTAATACATGGTCAAATTTCAATGAGGATATACTATTTACTAATGGGTTATTCTTAACTGTTGTTGTAATCTACCTTGGGAAGCCTGGTGTTATAAAGATTGGAAGTAAAATTAAACTCTCCTTTCATTGGGGCACACACCATCACATCTTCACCTCATCTTTTTTATACAAATGGATTATTCTGTTTTGAGCATGCTTCAGGGACAAGTGGTTTTCATAAGTCAAAATAATAAAAACAAATATTTTCTTTCAATCAGATCTCTCATTTGTTTAAACATAACTAAATGGGTTATAAGCCCCTAATGCAGTCCATTGGTTTTCTTATATTTTGTCCTTGTGACAATTTATACAATTTATACTGTGCCAAATCTGGAAATACAGTGAGACAGAATAATAGAATTCAGTAACATCCAAAACTTATTAATTAGTATTATAATTCTGTTTGCATTTGGATAATAACAGAGAAAATGCTGTTGAAAAATAACTTGAAGAAGAAATAAATATATATCACAGAACTGGAAAATGTTGGCACATTTAGACTGACTCTGGACTTCTGCAAGTAGGTAGCTCTACCTTCATATTTAATATTTTTCTTTTAAATAGTAGTAATAAACAATATTGAGAGCATTTTTATAATATACCACTGCATTCCACAAAAACAAAAAGAAAGCAAGTTACCACAACCATCTTTCTCTTCTGATCTAGCACAGGAAAAAAAAAAGATTTTAAATGCTCACAGGTTTCAATGTAATTCATGTTTAATGTGGGATATAACTGCCATAAATAAATAAGTAAATAAATAAATAGAAACTCTGAATACTGAGCACATGATTCTCATAATATTGTGTCTGTTTTAGTGGCCCTTTACCAAGAGAAAAAAAAAATCTCAGCACGAATATATCACATGCTAGGGTGTCCCTATAACCAGCCCCTCCAAATGACACACTGATTACGATTTATGAGAAATTACTACTCCACATATGAAAAGTCATTCTGTTATTATATTTCCTCTGTGTATATCAGTACGCTGCACAAGCTGGCATGTTTGAAAATAAAAGTGAGATTAAATAAAAATGCTACCAACAATAAAGAATGACAAAGTGGATGCAGCAGCTCATAGATTTGTTTGCTTTGTTTTGAGTGTACGCGGAACAACGGCTGTGTGGGGGAAGGGGAAACATAGGCTAACCTAAGTGGCTTCAACTTTTTTACGTCATGCCGTCTCCTGTTCTTAATCAAACCTCCTTGGTGTGTCTACCACAGGCTGCCAGAAGATGTATCAATTTTCCCTCTCCATGACAACTAGTGCTATGGAAAAGGGGGAGGAGATTTCTGAGAAGGGAAAATATCAGAGAGTGTTTTTTCTGCTCAGGGGAGAAATTCTGTGGAAATTTTCTGTGAGGGCAGAACACACATGACAGAGGTGTGAGAGATTTAAGAGAGTTGAATTCACTCCAGTAAGCCTGAGGTCGGTGACATGCAAAATGGTAGAGACTATTATAAAGAACAAAATTACAGAGCATATACATAAGCATGGAATAATGAGACAAAGCCAACATGGATATTTAGTCAAGGGGAATCTTGCCTCACCAACCTACTACATTTCCTTGAAGGGGTGAATAAACATGTGGATAAAGGTGAGCCGGTCGATATTGTATATCTGGATTTTCAAAAGGCATTTGACGAAGTACCTCATGAAAGTCTCCTGAAAAAATTAGAAAGTCATGGGATAGAAGGTAGTGTACTATTGTGGATTAAAAACTGGTTAAAACAGAGAATATGATTAAATGGTCAGTATTCTCAAGGGTAGATAATGCGGTTCCCCAGGGGTCTGTGCAGGGATTGCTGCTTATTAACATATTTATAAATGGATCTAGAGATGGGAATAACTAGTGAAGTAATTAAATTTGCTGATGACACAAAGTTATTCAAAGTTGTTAAATTGCAAGAGGATTGTGAAAAACTGCAAGAGGAGACTGGAAGACTGGGCATCCAAATGGCAGATGACGTTTAATGTGAGCAAGTAGTGCGAAGTGATGCATGTGGGAAAGAGGAACCCAAACTATAGCTACATGATGCAAGGTTCCACATTATCAATCACTGCCCATGAAAAGAATCTAGGTATTATCATTGATGAAACATTGAAACCCTCTTGTTCAGTATGCAGCAGTGGCTAAGAAAGCAAATAGAATGCTAGGAATTATTAGGAAAGAAATGGAAAACAAAAATGAGAACGTTATAATGACTTTTTATCACTCCATGGTGCAACTGCTCCTTGATTATGCAGTTCTGGTCACTGCATCTCAAAAGAGATATAGTGGAATTAGAAAGGTATAGAGAAGGGCAACAAAAATGATAAAGGGGATGGGATGACTTCCCTATGAGGAAAGGCTAAAGCGGCTAATGCTCTTCAGCTTAGAGAAAGACAGCTAAGGGGAGATATGATAGAGATCTATAAAATAATGAGTGGAATGGAACGGGTAGATGCAGTGGCAGGGGCGGTCCGCCCCGGGTGCACGCCGTTGGAGGGGTGTCGTCTCCTTTGGGTCCTTGCTCCCTCTGCCCTGGAACAGGTTACTTCCTGTTCCGGGGCAGAGAGAGCAAGGAACCAATGGAGCCGACGCAGGTCCCAGCGACGTAGGCTCGGGGGCGGATCGGTCCTCCCGCCCGCCCCTCGCTGCCAAAGTAAGCTACAATGCGTTCCAGCGGGGGAGGGGGAGGGTGCGTGCCAGAGGGGGGGCGCCGTGCTGCACCCGGGGGGGGGGGGTGCGCGGCGGTGACCCGCCCCGGGTGCCAGCCGCCCTCGCTACGGCACTGGGTAGATGTGAATTGCTTGTTTACTCTTTCCAAAAATACTAAGACTAGGGGGCACACAATGAAGTTATTAAGTAGTAAATTTAAAACAAACAAGAAAATATTTCTTCACTCAATGTGTAATTAAACTCTGGAGTTCGTTGCCAAGAAAGTGGTAAAAGCAGTTAGCTTAGCAGGGTTTAACAAAGGTTTGGCTCATTTCCCAAGTCCATTATTAAGATGGACTTGGGAAAATCCACTGCTTATTTCTAGGATGAGCACTATAAAATTACTGTTCTGAGATCTTGCCATGTACTCGTGACCTGGGATGGCCACTGTTGGAAACAGGATAGTGGGTTTGATGGACCTTCAGTTTGGCCCAGTATGGCAATGTTTATGTTCTTGTGGTAATTTCCTGAAGGAAAGGGAGGTAACTCTTATCCATTAAATCTCTTTTTTTTTTTACTTTGGGTGGAGGCACCAGGTGTCATATATAGTGGACTGACAGAACTTGCCCCAGGGGCTCATTTATTTATTTAGATTTTGCTCACACCTTTTTCAGTAGTAGCTCAAGGTACTCTGGATATTTCTCTGTCCCAGGAGGGCTCACAATCTAAGTTTGTACCTGAGGCAATGGAAGGTTAAGTGGCTTGCCCAAGATCACAAGGAGCAGCAGCAGGATTTGAACCAGCCACCTCTGGACTGCAAGACCAATGCTCTAACCACTAGGCCACTCCTCCACTCCACTCATGTCAGGTCTGCCTTCTGAATCTGGAGATGTTCCTGAGGGGTGTTAAAAGAAGCACTGCTTGCCAACTCCTCCTGAATATTGGGCTCACTGGGTCCTACTAACTTGATAAACCCTTTTGAATATTGGCTCAAATACATTTCATTCCTTTTGTCCTTTTTGCTTCTTGTCTTTCATTTACTCCAGTTTATATCCTTCGCAAAGTCTCCACCAATCTTTCACGATCCTCTGTGCTGCTGACCTGCTGTGTTATGTTTTATAGTACTTTCTTCCATTTAGAGCAACAAGCACCATATACATTTATTTTGTGCAGCAACTCACCCCCTTTGTGAGAGGCTAGCTATAGACTGTTGGTTTGGCACAGTGGTTAGAGCAGTGGACTGAGAAACAGGGAAAGCAGATTCAAATTCTACTGTGACTCCTTGTGACCTTGGGTAAGTCATTTACCCTCCATTTCCTCAGTTACAAACTTAGATTATAAACCCCCTAGGGGACAGGAAAATACCCAGTGCTGACCCATCCACCAGGCATCTGCATACGGTGGCACTAATGTGCCAGTCATGATGTCTATTAGAGATTCATTGTGGCTGGTGCAGGGCCTTGAGCATTTGCAGATGCTCAAGGACCCACATCATCTACAATGAATCTTACATAGACACTGTGATTGTCACATCAATGCCAGTCCTGCTGTAGAGAAGAGAGGGAAGCTGCTGAACACCTCATGTTGGGAAAGGGAGGTAGGAAAGGAGAGAGAGAGAGAAGCTGGAGATCATCAAAGGAAGAGCTGGGGGGGGGGGGGGGCAATGCTGGACAAGAGAAGGGAAGGGGAGATGCTGGACACAGGGAGAGAGAGGGCTCTGAGCTGTCTCCTGATAGATCATGCTCAGCTGAAGGTTCACCTAAGGCAGAGGTGGGCAACCATAATTCAACTGAGTTTTCAAGATTTTCACAATACAAATGCATGTTGATTTGCATGTACTGCTTCCATTGTATGCAAATAAATCTCATGCATATTCATTGTGGAAATTTTGAAAATCTGACTGGGTTGTGGCCCTCGAGGACCATGGTTGGCCACCCCTGAACTAAGGTGTCAGTTACCCTTGGGTCCATAGAAACAAGTCTGTAGGTGCTGAGCACGCTGAATACTGTGCAGATTTCTTATGTCTAGGAGAGGTACAGTTTGCATCGGGTTTGGCACCCTCAATCATTTTGAAATGCAATCATTTTGAAATGTTGCTGTCTGTGCTTGGGCCAGCCCTGAAAATACCAACTGTAGCTGAAGAATCCTGCTAAAAAAGGAGCAAGAAACTCACTCCATCTTACTCTCAAAATTGAACCATATTTATTTGATATACAGATTGACAGCAATTAAGAGGAATAGGCTCTTATCTTTCCATTGCACTTGGGATAGCTATACCACCAGGTTGGAAAAGGCAAAGCCAGTATTGCCTTAGGTCACTTAACCTTGATCAGGAGAGAGACTGTAACTTGATCTTGGTGCTACAATACCTTGTGCAGAGAGGGAGGTGGCCTTAAATGGGGGAGGATGGAGAAGGTCTAGAGATTCTAGTGTCCAGCTGTTTGGGGTTTTTTAATGTGCTGCATACTGAAAGTACACAGTATGCTGTGTGGATTGGTCACTACTTTGGTTGGAGCTGATTTTATTTAATTCTTGTTATCTATGTTTAATTTGTAAAATATCAATAAAACTTTTTTTAAAAAGTGCAAGAAACTTACCTTAAATGCAGCTGAAAAAGGTGTTGGTAAATCATTTTGAATGCAGCTGAAAAAGATGTCAGTCACAAGCCTTGAATGCAGCTGAAAATTGTGTGAGCTAAATCCCAAATCCCTTCCCCTGTTTCTATTTAGAATAGATTCTAAATGCTGTTACCAAAACAAGAATAGTTTCCTCTGATGGAAAACAAATCTGATGGGTGAAGAGTATTTCTGTTGCACATGATGACTTAACTGAGTATAGAGACAACATGGAAAACCCAAGCTCCAAAACTGTGTGATCATATATGAATGAACTGGAAAAACTAATAGTGCATAAAAGACAGAGGATTTCTCTAAGTAGAAGCATTGCTTTCTCTTCCCTCTCCTAACATATAATTATTACAAAAAACAACTAATTACC
This sequence comes from Microcaecilia unicolor, assembly GCF_901765095.1. Taxonomy (NCBI): domain Eukaryota; kingdom Metazoa; phylum Chordata; class Amphibia; order Gymnophiona; family Siphonopidae; genus Microcaecilia; species Microcaecilia unicolor. The sequence continues at coordinate 45,422,323 of NC_044036.1, forward strand.
ACTGAATTCCTTAATAACACCTCCTCAACAGTGTGTACCTTTGCAGGCAACATGAACAATAAGTAAATAACAAACAAACCCATGTTTCTGAGAATTTCATTGAGAACAAGAAGGAAAATTAGCTGGATTGATATTTTTGTCTGTCTTTTCCTCACTCTCTTTTTTTTTCCTCTCAGCTGTCTCTGTTGCATCACCTAGCCTGCCTCAAAAATAGTATGTCTAGGCAACACAAGGAATTTTGCCAGCCATAGAGGAGACATCTTCTTTGGGACACACCCTCAGCACTGACTGTGGGTCAGCAAAGACCACTGCAACAGTGACAGCCCTTTCCCTTGGGCTGTCTGTCTTAACCACTTCTGATAAGGGATCTGAACCACAGGGCTGTCAAGTTACTCAGTTCCAGGAGGGGAGACCATTTTGGGGCTCATTTTCAAAGAAACACTGACTTACAAAGTTCCATAGGTTACGTGGTAGGTGGCATTTTCGATATGACATCTAAAACTAATTTTGGATGTTTTGCGGGGAAAACGTCCAAAAATCAAGTAGAGAAATGACCATTTTCTGAGGACAAGCAGGCTGCTTGTTCTCACATATGGGTCGACGTCCGCGTCGGACTAGGAATCAGCATTTTGCAAGCAAAATATTAAAAAAGTTTTGCCAGAGTATTCTGGCGCGCGTGTAGCGCGGACTGATTTCCGCCCATCGTGAATGCATTCTCGGTTTTCTTTCTCCGCGTTGAGGTGTGGTAGAGTTTTTTCTGCACTCCTCTCAGACCCGGGAAAGAGTCTTTGTTCGTTTCATAGCTTTTTGCCTTCTTTCTTTCTTTTTTCACAATTCTACAGGTTTAAAAAAAAACTTTCCATAGTTTCTTTATTTTTGCCCCTTTTAAAGTTTCCTTTGTTTTCGACGCGGCCAACTTAGACCAAGTGGTTGGGTTGTTCACTTCTTTTGTGCCCTTTTTTTCTTCTAACAGGCACAATTGCGTCTTTTGATTTCGCTGAAGCCGTTTTTCCTTCCATGTCATCGAAGACACCCAGCGGCTTCAAACATTGTACTCGGTGCAACCGGACTATCTCAGGTACAGATACCCACGCCTGGTCTATCCAGTGCCTTGGGCCCGACCATAGCCCAGCCGCTTGTAGTCTGTGTCTTCGTATGAAGAAACGGACCCAAGTGTCTTGAGAAGCCCAACGAGAAAACCTTTTTGGGGCTCAGTCCGGTTCTTCGACATCGACATAGGCACCGTTCTGTTTTGCAGATGCAATAAGATACGGTATATAAATTAACATAAATAAATAAATAAATAAATAAAAAACAAGGTCGGTGGTGTCGACATCGACTTCGAGGGAAGCATCGACGTCAGGAGCAGAGGTAATAGCTGCTGAAAAACCTATTCGCGCTGGGAGCAGTGAGGCATCGAGTGGGTCTCCACCTGCCTCGAGGCCTCCTGTTATATAGGCCCCATGGGACCGACCTTCGTTGGACCCGGCCCAGAGGAGGCATGAGGATTCCATGTCCTCCTCATCGGTACCGAGGAATCTCGATGACGGACGTCGAGCGAAGGCGAAGAAGCACCGTCATCGTTCTCCTTCGACACATGGTGCCGGGAGCTCCGGAGCGTCGAGGGAATCAGCACTTGAGAAGCGTTGGTGCCAAGAGGATCGCTCCCCCTCTATTCAGGAGGTGCCGATGCGTCAGTCATCTGGCAGCCCAGTACCTGTTCCCGAGCCTCGACAGATTCTGCCACCAGCTCCTTTACCGACCCTGCAGCCTTGTCCGACAGCGGCTCTCAACGAGCGCATCAGGGCCCTGTTTCCAGAGCTTCTGGAAAGGATTGCTGCGCCAGTCTGCTTCAGTGTACCATCTGCTGCAGCAGCATCTGGCCCTTCAACTGTGGTGAGGTCCCCGACCTCGGTGCCACCTGCGGCATTGGTGTTGGCTGCCACCCAGGTCGACTTCCCTTTGACGTCGGTGGAGGAAGCTTCGCTGGAGTCCAGTCGGGCGTCGACTTCTCGGCACCGCCATCGAGGACATCGTCGAGGCAGGCTCAGTTTCGGACTGCTCTGAGGGATGTCTTGTCCAATACTGAAGATGAGCGTTCGTGGGAGGAAGAGGAGGATCCCAGGTACTTTTCTTCTGACGAGTCCTATGGGATTCCCTCTGAACCTTCCCCTCCACTAGAAAGGAGACTGTCTCCACCGAAGAGTCTATCCTTTACCTCCTTTGTCCGGGAAATGGCTGCGGCTATTCCCTTCCCTATGGAGGTTGAGGATGAGCCCAGGACTGAGATGCTTGAGGTCCTGGATTATCCTTCTCCATCTAGAGAAGCTGCAACAGTTCCTTTGCATAATGTACTGAAGGAAGTCCTTATGCGAAACTGGTCGTTCCCTCTGTCTAATCCCATGATCCCGAAAAAGACTGAATCCCAATACCGGATCCACGGGGAACCTGGATTGATGAGGTCTCAGCTACCTCACAATTCCATGTTGGTGGACTCCACTCTCAAAAGAACCAAGAGCACTAAGGACTATGCGTCTGCGCCCCCAGGCAGAGAATCTAGAACCTTGGACTCTTTTGGGAGGAAGGCGTATCAGGCCGCTATGCTTGCTGCCAAAATCCAGACATACCAGCTCTTCACAAGAATCCACTTGCGGAACTCGGTGAGGCAACTGTCTAGTTTGGTTGATGCTCTCCCTCTGGAGCAGGCCAAGCCTTTTTGCCAGGTGGTCAGGCAGCAGAAGGCGTGTCAAAAATTCCTGGCCAGGGGTACTTTCGACACTTTTGATGTAGCATCCAGGATCGCTGCCCAAGGTATAGTGATTCGCAGACTCCCATAGCTGCATGTCTCTGACCTGGATCATTCGGTCTAGCAGTGGATGGCAGATGTTCCTTGCCAGGGGGATAACCTTTTTGGTGAGAAGTAGAGGATCTAGTTGACCAGCTCAAGAAGCACAATGATGCTATAGATTCTCTCTCCCGCCGGGTGTCTTCTGCTACTACCTCCTCATCTAGGAGGTTTTTTGGAGGGAAGAGAAGTGCTCCCTATTCCTATGCTAGGTGTAGGTACACTCCTGCTTCCCGGCAGCCTGCCCAGGCTCAGTCCCAGCGCGCTCGTTCTCGTCAACTGCGTGCTCCTAAGGCCACTGCGGCTCCTCAGCAAAAGCAAGGGACGGGCTTTTGACTGCCTCCAGTTCAGCATAGCCTCAGTAAATGTGTCCATACCGGACGATTTGCCGATTGGGGGGAGGTTAATGTTTTTTCACCAAAGGTGGCCTCTTATAACCTCTGACCGGCGGGGTCTTCAAATTGTCCGGTTAGGATACACCCTCAATCATGTTCTCCAAGCCCTCCAAATTGCCCACCGGGAGCTCAGTCCTATAGCCCTAATGAACAAAGTGAAAAATAAGATCAAACCAATTTAAAACAACTCCTGTCAGCCCTGTTTCAGCCAATTTAGCTAAAAGAAGCAAATGATCTAATACATCAAAAGCTGCTGTCAAATCTAATTGAATAATCATAACATTTCTATAACTCTCTCTCTCTGTCAATACCTCGTCAAGCAACTTAACCAATAAGGTCTTTGTACTATGACCCAAGGCCACTGAGAGACAAAGCCGGACCTGGGGCTAACAATCTTAAGGGCCTGTTCCTGCTGCCGCCACTCCTGCAACTGCTATCCCCCTCCATTTCTGTAAAAGTCGAGGCCCCGTCATACCTTTTAAAACAACAGTTCTTCACCAGCAGCGAGCACGAGCAGCCACTAACTAATACATACTTCTCCCGCTGGCCCCACAGCCTTCCCTCTGGTGTGTTCCCACCTATATAAAAACAGGAAATTGTGTCACAGAGAAGACAGTACGGCTGGTACAAGTAGTATGTATCAGTTGCTGGCTGATCATGCTCAAAGCCAGCAAAGAACTGCTGTTTTAAAAAGTACAGGGAAGCCTCGATTTAAAAAAAAATTGATTCGCCAAAAACGAATTGGCGAATTGATGTAAATCAGACACCACTAGTGCTGGGCCTGGAGAATCTTGCCCTCCCCCCTCTCAGCGGATGAAAAACATGGTCGCTTCCAAAAACTGAACAACTTGTCGTGCAACTGCTTTTTCAAGAACTTTGTCCTTACGTGGAAGATTGGACACAGGTCTAAATTTTGTGGATTGGCTCTTGCCAAATCAATTTTCTTTAATAAAGAATAGATTACAGAATATTTTGAAATATCTGGGAATACACCATCCGAAAGACTAGAATTAATAAAATCCGAAAACGATGGTGCAAAAAAAAACCCATTGGAATTAATGGTACAGGTTCCATAATGCATCAGAATGGGGCTGTCAGAAATCCAGGACTGGCCCAAATTTTTCCTCCTGGAATTAGGCAACCTGGTAGCTCTGGAAATGTTATATACCCTGTGCAGTGTTAACTTTTTTTTTTTTTAATGAGTGCCCCCATCCTGACAAACAGCACACCTGGCAGTAGCCAATAAAGCAAACAGAATGTTAAAAATTATTAGGAAAGGAGTGGGAAATAAAGGAATATTATGCTTTCTGCTTCATTTCACGTGTATGACCTCGCCTTGGGTATTGTGTGCAGTTTTGGTAACTGCATCTCAAAAAGGATGAAGCAGATTTAGAAAAGATACAAAGAAGGCTGACAAAAATGATTAAGAGGATGGAACTCCTCTCATAAGAAGAAAGGGCACTTCAGAACAGAGAAGAGAAGGCTGAGGGAGGGGATATGATAGACGTCTACAGCATCCTGAGTGTAGTGTAAAGTGAATCGATTGTTACTCTTTCAAAAAGTACAAAAACTAGGGAACTTGTCATGGAAGTTATATAGGAGAAAATATTTTTTTTCACTCAACGCATAATTAAACACATTGCCAGAGGATGTATAGCTGGGTTTTAAAAGGGTTTGGATAAATTCCTGGAGGTGAAGTCCATAAACCATTATTAAAGTAGACCTGGGGAAATTTTGCTACTCTTTGGGATTCTGTCAGGTACTTGTGACCTGGACTGGACAATGTTGTAAGCAAGATACTGGACTAGATGAACCTGTGATCTGACCCAGTATGGGAGTTCTTGTGTTCTCAGGAATATTGCAATGCTCACACAGAGCCCTTCCAGTCATACCTTACCATTAGAGTGCACTACGGTGTGAGGTGGCACTAATTTGCAAGAATACAACAGAAGAGATCACATTTGGTTAACTTTTTACCCTAACATCTTATTTCTTAACAGCTGCATGCACCACAGAACTATTGATTTATTTAAGTTAATAAGCACTCATCAGGTCTGTGGTAATTTTATAAATCATTTTTGTTTTAGTAAAATGTTGATTTACATGCTTAAATGGGCTTTTATAAAATACTGACTGGTGTCAAAGTATGCGCTTTCACATGATGGTATGTCCTTTGCCAGTAGGCATGTACAGGGTTAGAATTTGGGCAGAGCTTGAGTGGGGTTTGCATAAATTATAAAATATGCTAATCTACAAGGCTGCTTGCACAATCCAGTCACAGACCTTTACATCTGCTTGAAAACAGATTTAAGTGTCTAGACCTTCAAGGTAGGAGTGATTTCTGCTGCTTACATATAGGCGTCTATGCATCTTTCTAAAATAGTGCCTAAGTGAGCCCCTACTTGTCCTCTTAACCCAGGTGTTCTGTTGTAGTTATCCTCATAATGTGTTTGTGATCACACACACACACACGTCCATTCATTAATGGTTTCCTTCCTTCCTTTCTCTGCTTGTATAGAAAATCTTTAATAAATTAGAACCATAGGGACTCAATCAACATTGACTTTTTCCCAGTTCTATACCCCAGGGGAGAAAACACACTAATTGAATAAGATCTGTTATATTTTCTGGTTTACCTGACAGGGACACATTCAGTAATTTCCTCTCTGGAGTTCAGCTACATGTGAACTGCAGGAAGCGGCAGCTGCCAAACATTTCCCAGTCCTAATCTGCTCTCATTAAGTGGCTAAAATGAAGCAGAGAAGGTAGCAGATTTAAATGCCATTGAATTGGCAAAACAGAGCTAAACCTTTGCCTTAAATGCCCTCTGACTACTAAACCAGAGACATGTGCTATGGTATAATCCTGTGTCATTTCTCTGTCAGTTTAGACTCATATTCGGTAAAACAAAATATGAAAGTGCTAAACCCCTACAGGAAAAACTACACTGGCTCCCTCTTAAAGAACACATCACATTCAAAATATGCACTCTAGTTCAGAAAATCATTCACGGAGATGCCCCAGCCTACATGTCAGACCTGATAGACCTACCACCCAGGAATGCTAAAAAATCATCCTGCACATTCCTTAATCTTCATTTCCCCAACTGCAAAGGTCTAAAGTACAAACTAAGGCATGCGTCAACCTCCTCCTACTTGAGCACACAATTCTGGAACACACTGCCGCGCAACTTAAAAGCGATCTATGAACTAGCTAACTTCCGCATACTACTGAAGACCCATCTCTTTAACAAGGCATACTACAAAGATCAACAAATATGATCTCCTCCACATATATCCAGAATTGTCTTATAATATTTGCTTGTTATACTACTATCTTGCTTTATCTTTATCATGTTACCCAAAAGACTTCTGTAATACTAAATGTCTATTCTCTTATATATTTCCACTATCCATGATGTATATTGTAAGCCACATTGAGCCTGCAAAGAGGTGGGAAAATGTGGGAAATAAACAAATAAACAAACAAACCAGTGACAAACAGAGACCTGTTAGCAATAATCTGTGTGGGTCCACTCCATATCAAAATGCAACCAGGAGGTCAGCTGGGGTAGCAGATTCTAGGGGGTGGCAAAGAGCAGCTGCAATCAAAACAAAACAGTAGGTCCTGACAGCAACACAAACACAAAGAACTATCAGCATGTACTTGGGAGAAGGGTGGGTAGTTTTCAAATAGTCCGTTTACTAGAAAATTGCTTCTATTAATGTTTATGGTTTATTGCTTATATTCCACTTTTATCCAAGGTGGAGCACAAAAACCATACTTAATCATAAATACATAAAAACATTAAACAATCAATATGATAACATCAAAACACAAAAGTATATTGTCACGAAAAGCCTAGCCACCTGCCTGGGGTTACCCCATGGCCACTTAGAGGGTCTATCCCCAGCACAGCTCAGGTCAGCCTGCACCTGCCACTTGTGCTCTACACTAGCACCGTCCTCCCACCAAATGGGTCACAACCGCCTCTGGGCGAGTCTCCTGCTCTCAAATTATCCCCAGTGATTTCTAAGTTACTAAGGTACAATCCCAGTGGTCCCACAATTCCCAGAAAGCACTGACAGACTCAACATTAGTATCTAGGCATCAGCCAGGATGCGGAGGGGGGAGGGGGTCCAGATATGTGTAGCCCCTCATTTTAGTATTGCATGGTAAGTAGAGGGGGACCCCATAATTAGTTGTAATTATATATTATGTACATTCTGATTTCAGCAATGTTTTTTTTTTTTCTTTCTTAGGAAAAAGCAATAACATGTATTGCAACAACAAAGGGACCTCACTGTATGTGACCCTGCCTATGCATGGTGCTTGCACATTGGGTGTCTGCCCCAGTTACCTATTAAAATCTGCTCCCCACCGCTTCATAGTAGACCTCACATCCCACTTAAACTAAAGGCTTCAACATGGTCTCTTCCCAAAGGAAAACAGCAACATCCTACTTACCCCAATAACAAAAGATACCAAGAAATAAACAGACGATATCACCAACTACCGACCAGTAGCATCAATTCCACTGGTAGTCAAACTGATGGAAAGCATAGTAACCAAACAACTTACTGACAACATAAACAAATTCACAATACTACATGAATCACAATCAGGATTCCGCTCCAACCACAGTACCGAAACAGTACTAATCACTCTACTAGCCAAATTCAATCAACAAATAGCAACAGGCAAAAGCATACTTCTCCTACAATTCGACATGTCTAGTGCGCTCAACATGGTAAACCACAATATATTACTAAGCATCCTAGAATACTTCGGGATTGGTGGAAGTGTACTTAGCTGGATCAAGGGTGTCCTAACAACTAGAACATATCAAGTGAAATCAAACTCGAATATATCATCACCATGGAAAATAGACTGTGGAGTACCTCGAGGATCACCACTTTCACTGCTCCTTTTCAACCTAATGATGATCCCACTATCCAAATCCTTATCCAATCAAGGTCTTAACCCTTTCATATACGCAGATGATGTCACATTATACATCCCTTACAGACATGACCTAACAGAAATCACCAAAGAAATCATACTCAGCTTGAACATCATGAACTCATGGGCGAACGCATTTCAACTAAAACTAAACACTGAAAAAAACGAGGAGAATCCAAGATGGCGACCGAGCAGGAAGCAGGAGTGGAAAGCTCTGCTTGAGTTTCATTTCTTACTCTCTTTTTGACTTCACGAGCATGCCAAAGAGAAAGGGCAAGCCGAAGGGACCGTCCCTCTCTAGGCTGGAGACCCCCTCTTTGGGGCAAACTTCCATTTCTGCTTTTTTGGTTTCTACGCCGACGGGCGTTTCTGCTGCCGGGGCGGGGAAGAGCCCCGGCTTGGAGAGCGAAACTTCGCTCAGCCCGCTAGGACCTATAGCTCCCCCACCGCCACAAGTAGACGGGGCCGGAGTACCGAGTGAAGGTATAGACCCGAAGGGACGGCAGACCCCGTCGAAAAAGATGGCAGAAGATCTGACTTTGTTGGGGGATATCCAGATTTCGCCAGGATCGGCGTTAGGAGAAACGACAACGAGGGGGACCCGGAACGGTAGTCTCGAGGAGGAAGCCTCGTTGTGTGCGATGGCGATTCAGCCCCTGGTGAAACCCCAGGAAATATCCCTGGACTCTATTTGGACGGCTCTTGAAGCCCTACATAAGGTCTGTATTTCCTTTATTTCGGTTTCATTGAATAACTCTAGACAAGTAAAAGACCTTAAAGAAAAAGTTGAAGTGATTTCTGTTAAACAAGTTGCAATGGAAACGGATATAGTGAAAATTCAAGAACAGCAATCTCAAATGGCAGGAGATCGTTTGATTATCCATAGAAAACTTGAAAATTTAGAAAATTCTTCAAGAAATTTAAATCTACGCTTATTAAACTTTCCTCAAACACAGTATATGTCTGCGAGAGAGCTGTTTAATAAACTTTTGAAGGAGATGTTCAAATATCCAGAGGATTCTTTACCTCCACTGCAAAAAATATATTACCTTAAACTACAAGGGAAAAATTCTCAATCGTCCCCTACTGAGTTACAAATACCTTCTGAATCTCTGGATGTATCCGGATTATTGGAGCAATCTCAGGAAGAAATTAAAACTCGTGCTACTTTGATAATTTCCTTTGTCTTTATACAAGATAAAGAGGCTCTATTAAGATTGTATTTTAAGAATTTACAGCCTCAGTTTATGGGAGATAAGATTTTGATGTTCCCAGATATTTCTAAATGGACTCAGCAAAGGAGAAAATAATTTCTGGAATTGAAGCAGAAATCAGTGGAAATAGAAGCCATTTTTCAATTAAGGTTTCCATGCAAATGTTTAATTTTTTTCAAGAATAACAGATATATATTTTATGAACCTGAACAACTGTCTAGATTTTTACTTATGCATGGGAAAAAAGAACTGACCAAATAACGTTGGAATTATAGTCAAGATGTACATTTAGAAACCACCTGCTCTAACTTTAAATGTTAATTATTTCCACTTTAACCACTTCCTTTGGTGATATTTTGGATTCTCTTTAATTTGTGGACTGCTGAAAATCAATGTTTGTATAAATTCCTTTTGGAATTTAAAATTTGGAATAATTTACTTTAAAGTTGTTATTTAAAACATTGATGTATCATTCAAAGTGTGTTATCTTTGTTTAAATCAAAATTAATAAAGAAATTTAAAATAAAAAAAAAATAAACACTGAAAAAACACACTGTCTAATCCTCTCATCCTAATATAACAAGAACAAACCCACCAACATAACCACCCCAAACTACACCCTCCCTATCTCAGGTAGCCTGAAAATACTCGGAGTTACAATCGATTGAAATCTCACACTAGAGAGCCAAGCGAAAACTACAACAAAGAAAATGTTCCACTCTATGTGGAAACTCAAAAGAATGAAATCATTCTTCCAGAGGGAAATATTTCGCAAATTGGTACAATCAATGATACTAAGCCACCTAGGCTACTGCAATGGAATTTATGTAGGATGCAAAGAACAAATCCTAAAGAAACTCCAAACTGCCCAAAACACAGCAGCCAGACTCATATATGGAAAAACAAGATTCGAAAGCGCAAAAACCTTATGAGAAAAACTACACTAGCTCCCAATCAAGGAATGTATTGTGTTCAAAATCTGCACCCTCGTTCACAAAATCATCAATGCTGAAGCCCCGGGATACATGTTAGACCTCATAGACTTCCCAATCAGAAGAAACACATCAAGATCAACACGAACATACCTAAATCTCCACTACCCAAGATGCAAAGGACTCAAATACAAATCAACCTACACATCCGGCTTCTCCTATATAAGCACACAACTATGGAACGCACTACCAAACGCTGTGAAAACAACATATGACCACATAAACTTCCAAAAATTACTAAAAACTTACCTGTTCAAAAAGGCATAGCCGAACGACCCAACTTAAATGACTCAATTCTGCAACACAACAAAACCATAGCTCATTTGGACATAAATTACCTCTTCCGCCTTATGATTCCTAAATCTGTCTGTCACCACGAACTTTACTCTACCACCACTTCGTATTTGTTCATACCGATATTGGCGATCGCCTCTACGGTACTATGTAAGCCACATTGAGCCTGCAAATAGGTGGGAAAATGTGGGATACAAGTGTTACAAGTAAATAAAATAAATAAATAAACATACAAACCACCAGGATTCTTTATCAGTCCAGACACAGGCAATAAACTAAAGATTGTTTATTGTCTTTAAAAATTGAACAGTAGAACAACAGTACAATCAGCAAACAATAACAGGTAACTGAAATATGGATCAATTATAATGCTAACTAAACATTTGCTTACTTCCTAGAAAGTACCTGGGAAGATCAGGATATATAACTGTTTGTTTACTGAGCCTCAGCAAAGAGATCCTGCTGTCTTTTCTTCCTGGCTAGGACTGAAGGCAAAACCAGCACACACTAAAGGAAATGAGCGCCTGGGCCAATCAGAGCCCAGTCAACAAGATTTAAAATTATACTGCTGCTTGCTTCCTGCTTGTGTTAAAGAAAAAGAACATTCAGTTCGCTGTAAAGAGCTAAAGAAACACCACCTGCTGGTCATATAGGTGAAATACAGTTCAGGACATAATTAAAGCAGTAAAATATTTAATACATTTTACAGGCTTAAAACACACTGTTTCTTCACATATATTTAACGGTATAGGAGTCAATTTTCAAAGGGTTTAGGCTATTAATTTTGAGAATTAATCTCCTAAATTGGTATCTGTGGAAATTTATTAGGAATGAGTTTGAAATTTATGCTTAGAATGTCACTAAACTCCTAGGTATCAAATTGGGTGGCAGAGGGACAGATATAGAATTTAGGAGCTTAGCACTTATTTGTAGCACTAGACACCTACATTAAGCTCCTAAATCTAAGGCAATGAATGTGAAACATTGCCCCCCCAGGATCACAACATGTGCAAGCACCATGCATAGGCAGGGTCACATAAAATGAGGTCCCTTTGTTGTTGCAATACATGTTATTGCTTTTTCATAAGAAAGAAAGAAAAAAAAAAACATTGCTGAAATCAGAATGTACATAATATACAATTACAACTAATTATGGGGGCCCCCTCTACTTACCATGCAATACTAAAATGAGGGGCTACACATATCTGGACCCCCTCTCTCCTCCGCATCCTGGCCGATGCCTAGATACTAATGGGAACATTGGCAGCAGCTCACTAAGGTACATTGAGCCACCCAAAGGCACACCTGCTTTACCCCACTGCACATCCCCAATTCCCAGTAACAGTGCACATGCTCCATAGAAAGGCCACCATGCCACCCTCTGTCCCCATGGCCACCTCAGCTCACACAGCACCTGTGGCTGTATAATGCATACAGGACCGTGCCGACACGGTAAGCGAGGTAAGCATGGCAGGAGAGCGCCATCCTCTGAGGGGCGCCCCGCCGCACCATGCTTACCTCGCCCTCTTCTCCCCAGATCCTTGTCCTTTTTTTTTTGTTTAAATTTACCTCTCAGGCGCGTGGCAGCGTAGCGTTAGTGAGGAGGCGGCGCTCCCTCACCCCGACGTGTCAGTCTCTTCCCTTCGCTCGGTTCCGCCTTCTTCTGATGTCAGAAATGACGTCAGAAGAAGGCGGGACACTGAGCGAAGGGAAGAAGACACGTCGTGGCGGGGGAGCGCCGCCTCCTTCTCACTAACGCTACGCTGCCGCGCGCCGGAGAGGTAAATTTAAACAAAAAGAAAAAGGATCTGGGGAGAAGAGGGCGGGTAGTGTAGCGATCGTTTTTTTGGGGGGGGGGACGCTCTGGCGGGGCCAACTGCAGGGGGGCGCCAGAGACCCTAGGCACGGCCCTGAATGCATACCCCCCTCAGCTGCCCCCCCAATCTGCCTGTTGCTATTTATCACAGTCTATGTGAGGAGCATTGTACAATATGTCAAAAATAATAATGTATGTGACGCCAAGAAGACCCATCACCTGAATCCTGTCTTCACCAACTTGTGTTTTGCAGACGCTTTGGAATACACCGGGACCTTGAGTTCCTCCGGTGCCAGTACAGGCATGTCTGGCAAGAAGACCCCGTCCTAATCCGGCACATGCAGGAGCGCCTCAGGGCCCAACATAAGTACCACAGACATAACACCCCTATAACAGCTCTGTCCTTGATCAAGGACCGAGTACGCAGCCACCCTCATTAGAGTGTGCCCACAACCCCCATATCTACTAGAATGTGTTGCAGCCAACCCCCAACTTATGAGATGAGACGGACAGGAAGGGTGGAAGTAGCCTAGTGGTTAGTGCAGTGGACTTTGATCCTGGGGAACTGGGTTCAATTCCCACTGCAGCTCCTTGTGACTGTGGGCAAGTCACTTAACCCTCCATTGCCCCAGGTACAAAATTAGTACCTGTATATATGTAAACCACTTTGAATGTAGTTGCAAAATACCAGAGAAAGGCAGTATATCAAGTCCCATTTCCCTTTTGGTCAGCATCCTCCAATGACCAACACAAAAGTGCCCAGTGTGTCACACACATCTACCTAGCACATTGCAGCTGCTATGGCCCGGGAAATAAAACAGTAACTCCCAACACTCACAGTGGGAATCAAACCCACATCCCTTGCATTCAGGGCACACAGCTCTTGTGGGTGTGTACCAGGAATGCTTAGGATCCTTTTTATCAACCAATGCTCAGAACTAGCAGCATGCATATAATTTGCTTGCTGTTAGTGTTGGGCATTGGTCAGTAATTTGGTGTTGAGCCGGTATTGAGTAACTTGATGATGAGTAACTCAGTGCTGAGCCGGTATTTTTCCAGTGCTGTTCCCTACAACACCAGAGTTTTGTGCATCGGGCCTTTACACTGACGACATCTTTGTCCTTCAGGAGATATTTCCTGATACTAAGGCTTCTCTTGCCAGATTTTCCAATTGTATTTCTAAAACAATGTATTACCTATATTACATGCAAAATCTATCTGATACATATTCATTATTGGAATCACGAAAAGTAGACTGCCTAGGGAATACTCTAGGACCGGCTTGAGAAACACTATCTGTAGAATCCATTATAAGGATAACATGATGCACACAGCTGCACCTTATACCACAGAGAAGCCAGCTGTATTGCCCCCCACCCCCATGCCGGTAAACTTTAATGTAGGTATACTTCTCTAGCTATTCCAAATAATAGCGCTATGTATAGTAAAAATGGTAAAATGGTGTAGAATTAGAGAGTAATTGGGTCTGCTTGGATTTCAAGTATAAAAGCGTGCTTACCCTGGGGAAAAAAATAGAGAATGAAGCATGTCAAAATAGATCTGCAATATCCTTACATCTTTTCCTCTATTCTTAATATTTAACCAGGAGTTTGTACTCTGTAATGCAAGAGGTACAGCTTGAACTTGGAAAATTCTGTGTTCAAGTTCGACCCTATTCGGACTAAATCATTTGATTATGCTAAGATGTATTTTTCTCCTTATGTCAAAATTTTGAGCTAGAGGGGAATCACTGAATGTATTGCATTCAGACATGGCCCAAATTAATTTAACACACTGCTCCTAAGAGCTATTGGCATTGCTCCTGCTGTGCCTTTGTTGAGTGAAGTTCAGCTTTCTAGGGATGTGGACCTGAAAGTCAGTACCTGCAACTTCAAAGCAACCCTAGGGACTTATCCTCAGCTACAGTATACAACAAAATGTTTCCAGTGTGGATGAAATCTGAGCTGTAAGTTTGAATAGCTTAGTTTATTCATTAACTGGATATACTCCATTTTGAATACGAGTACAAGGTACTTTACAATAAATAAGATTTAAAAAAGAGGTACTGTTGGTCCTGCTGAATGCTGGAAATTGTGATTTGTCCCATATTTCCACAATTGAAACTCTGCTTGTAAAGAATGGAAAGGATTCCACACGTCAAAATGCCTGCTTCGGGAAATCTCTTCAGCTGTGACTTGTGCTTTCCTTTCTATCAGAAAATGTGTGCATTTAGTAGAGAAGGAGAATTCAAATTTTCAGTGGCAAGTCCAATGCCCACAGACCATTCTTTCCCACCTTATTAATAAAGCTATCCATTGGCTCCCATCTGTTTCCTCATCCTACCCTCCGCTCACGGTTTGAATTTGCTAGACACAAAGTAAACACTTGCTAATAAACATTTGTTGTGTTTGGCTATAAATGCCGAGGTTCCTGCAGAGAAGAAAATTAAAAATAAATAACTAGCTGGCATTGCACTGCAATCTCATCTTAAGGAACTGAAATCTTTCAATGTAAAATATTGTCTTGAAGTTTATGAGTGTGATTTGCAATCCACTTTGGGGCCCTTTGACAAAGCTGAGCTAAAATGTGGCCTGTGCTGTTTTTAGCATGTGGGTTTCTCATGCAGCTGAGGCCACTTTTAGTGTGGCTGTAAAATGGCCACAATTGCTTTTTTTCCTTTAATAGCCACATGCTAATTTCCCAATTAGTGCATGGCCACTAACGCATGAGCTCTTACTGCCATCTATTTGCTAGATGGTATGTGCTCCCATGCTCATCAGGCAGGACGTGGCAGTTTACCTCTGCTACCTGATTAGTGCATGGCATGTCTACTCTCTGACTCCTAACATGCCCCCTGCTAAAAAAAAAATATTAAATATTTTTTAGCATGGGATGGGCACATGCTGATTCCAGAACTACCCCTGGACACCTGAGCGTGTCCCACAGCAGTAAGCACACTTTAGCGCTTACTGCCACTTTGTAGAAGGGTCCCTTAGTCTTTTATAGATAATACAGGATAGAAATCTGTTAAATAAATAAATGTAAGGCATTTATATACTCTATTATATTGCAGACACACCTAAACTAAATATATATATATAATCTCCCAGGTCAACTGAACAGGTTCATCAAGTCTTGTGTCTGTCCCATTGCATATACATTTGTAGGTTGCTTTTCCCCCTTTGATTTCCCTACAAAAAAAAAATCAGAGTTATAAATGTATACCTGACACATGTACAATATTAATGAGTATGCGAGAAACATCTCGCGGTAGTTCTGAGATCACGTGCACCCATCCTGCATTAAAAAATATTTTATATATTTTTTTTTTAGCAGCAGGGGGCAGATTAGATATGCCATGCACTAATCAGGTAATTCAAACACATCCTGTTTGAGTGGACATTATTTTTGTCATATTTAATGGAATTAGAATAGGTGCGCCCAGGTTCACGTTAAGCTGGAGGAAAAACATAGGTGTTCTGACTGCATCATACATGGACCAGGGCACATGCACTAATCAGGTAGCATGGGTAAATGTCTTTTTCGTATATGGTGTATGGTGCTGCGTATGCCTTGTAGCGCTATAGAAGTGATAAGTAGTAGTAGTACATTTCCTACTTTGCCATATGTACTCACTATGGGCCAGATTTTATTAAGAATTCTTCTAAGGCAGGGGTTCTCAACCTACTCCTTGGGACACACCAAGCCAGTCTGTTTTTCACAATATCCACAACGGCTATGCATAGGATAAATTTGCATGTGTTGCCTTCCCTGTATGCAAATCTGTCTCATACATATGCATTGTAGCCAGGTATCATGAAAACTTGACTGGCTCACCGAGAACTAGGCAAAAACCCTTGTTCTAAGGCACAAAATATGAGAAAACACCACAGTGGCACATCTAACTTTTTTTTTTTTTTTTTTACAAAATCAGAAAGACTAACCTTCAGAGTTTGGGACTGTTACAAGTTTATTAGAAACAAATATATTATGGCCCTATTTGCACCATGTTAGGCAATAACAAAGCAATAATGAAACGGACAAAGCATTTAAAAAATGAACGTCATGACCAGTAAAAAGCTTTCATTTACAGTTGCATGTTCCCTCAGAGAAAGTATATCCATACTCAGAATTTCTTTTAAGTTACCTTTCCTAGGAAAGTACTCATCATCTTGGTAGCCAGGTCATAGTCTTCCCTATACGTTGGTGCACATACAGCCTAAAAATTGTCATATGGACTCATGTCTTATCCACCTGAATGTTTTAACATTTGCCAGCTTTTTAGTGACCATGTGATGCAAACATTTTTCAAGCATACAGAATGGATAGTGTGCAAAATATAGCTGCTTCCAGGGTACTATATAACCTATTTGAAATCAATTTCAGAAAAAATACAGACGTTTGCCACATGTTAACATGTTCTGCATTTTTGCAGTCTGATATTTCAGTTAATACTAGCTGATAGTCCGAACATGCATTCAATGCTTTCTTCAAATGGGTGTTTAAAGAGCTAACCAAGCTGGCAAAGCAATCTTTTTACATATCCAGTTTGAGTGGACATTATTTTTGTCATAGTTAGTGGAATTAGAATAGGTGCGCCCAGGTTCACGTTAAGCTGGAGGAAAAACATAGGTGTTCTGACTGCATCATGCATGGAACAGGGCACAGACTTACATAAGAGAGCATTTGCCTTTCAGTTTATCCTTCTTTTTCTGTTGCTTGGATTTCTTTCCGTCCACCTGGAGACTGACAGTCCTTCTCTTTTCCAGGTTCAGAAGTTCTTGAAAGAGCTCCTGTACGTTGTGGTTCGTTTTGGCGGATGTTTCCATGAACGAGCATTTCCACCTCTTGGCTTGGGCTTCCCCCTCGCTGGCATCCACCTCTCTCTGGCTCTCATCAGTCTTGTTTCCCACAAGCATGATGGGGATATTCTGGATGTCCCCTTTGATCTGGCAGATCTGTTCGTAGATTGGCTGAAGTTCTTCCATAGACTGCTTGCTGATAACCGAGTACACCAAAATGAAAGCATGGCCTTTGGAGATGGAGAGCCTTTGCATGGCAGGGAACTGGTGACTCCCCGTAGTGTCTGTAATCTGAAGAGTGCATATATTCTTATCACAGCTGATCACCTGCCTGTAAGTATCTTCTATGGTAGGGATGTAGGTTTCTCTAAAAGTCCCCATGACAAACCGAAGAACTAAGGAGCTTTTCCCAACACCTGCAGCTCCAAACACAACTACCCTATAATCGTTACTTTGTTCTGGCATGTTGGCTCAGCTGCCACCCAAGAAAAATCTTAATAGTTGGAGTTCTGGGTGTCACACTGCCCTGTTCTTACATTCCCTGGTGAGTAGACTACCTGGAAAGAGAAAATAGATCAGCCATTAACCTGCAGGCACTAAGTTACTTTGATATTTACAATATAGGCTCAATTCAGTAAAGGCAGTAGAACTTAGGTGCCAAAAACTTGGGCGCTAAGCACCAGTTCTATAACAGCAATATTGCTTGTAATCGGCATTATAGATTACTAGCGTAAGTCCATATTTTGGCACTTAACTCTAGGCATGAGCGCTTACACCATGTCAGTGGCTGGTGTATATACGCACATCCAAATACTGGTGATGCATAGAAGAAGGATGGAGCCTCATGTAACAACAACCAAAGTGTAATAGCAGGGCAATAAAACACAAAAACCAGTCCAATAACAGCGTCAAAAGCATTTAATATTCAAACAGGAAGACTCAAAAGACATGGCCGTGTTTCAGCAACCAATGCCTGCATCAGGAGTCATGCAGTACTTAAATGCGTCACCAAATGCTGGTAGTTACGTGCGTGATAGTATTCTAAAACTTAGCACGTAATTGCTTGGCATACCCCTGACCTGCTTATGCCTCTCCCACATCTGTACCCCCTTTGGAGTTGTGCGCCATCAAAATTAGGCACTAAGGGGCCAACATTTGGACTCCTGGAGGCAGCCCAGCTAACTCCCATGGGCGTCAGCAAACCCAGAAATTCGATGCCAGGCTGTATTTAGCGACCAGCATTGAATTTCCAGGGGTTTTTTGGCCGCTATGCACATAACTGGTTAAGCTGATATTCATCGGCTGAACAGCTAAGTTATAGCAGCCAAAGATAGACATACTATTTATGTGGATCTGGCTGGCTGCTAAACTTAGCTCGTCAGCTAATGAATATTGGCGCTAACCAGCTATGTTGGTGACTGGTCTACACGCTAAGTGCTAATATTCAGCCAAGATAGGTGGTTATCTTGCGCTAAATATTAGCGCTTAGCCAGCTTAAGGCTATTTAACCAGCCAGGACCCATTCCTGGCAAGTTAAATAGCGCTGAATATTGGACGGTAAGTTTATATAATAGGGGGGTAAGTCATAAGAACAGCCATATTGGGTCAGACCAATGGTCCATCCAGCCCAGTATCCTGCTTCCAGCAGTGGCCAATCCAGGCCACAAGTACCTAGCAGAAACACAGTAGAACCATTCCATGCCACCAATCCCAGTGGCTTCCCCCATGTCCATTTCAATAGCAGGCTATGAACTTTTCCTCCAGGAACTTGTCCAAACCTTTTTTAAACCCAGATATACTAACAGTCGTTACCACATCCTCCAGCAACGACTTCCAGAGCTTAACAATTTTTGAGTGAAAAAAAGATTTCCTCCTATTTGTTTTAAAAGTATTTCCACACAGTTTCATTAAGTGTCCCCTGGTCTTTGTACTTTTTGAATGACAGAAAAATCGATTCACCTCCACCCATTCCACTCCACTCAGGATTTTGTAGACCTCAGTCATATCCCCCCCTCAGACGTCTCTTTTCCAAGCTGAAGAGTCCTAACCTCTTCAGCCTTTTCTCATACATCCCCTCTATTATTTTGGTTGCTGTTCTTTGAACCTTTTCTAATTCCGCTATATTGTTTTTGAGATACGGCAACCAGAATTGAACACAGTACTCAAAGTGAGGTCGCACCATGGAGCAATACAGAGACATAATATTTTTGGTCTTATTTTGCATACCTCTCCTAATAATTCCTAGCATCCTGTTTGCTTTTTTTGGCCATCGCTGCACACTGGGCATTTATGTGCGTAACATCAAATTAATGCCAATTATGGCTTGTTGACACCAATTATTGCTACAATTTTGTGCGAATAAGCTACATTAAACACGTAACTGAACCCTGCGCACTCAGTTTTTAGTGCCCTTTATAGAATTTGGGAGTATATGTGAAATTGTATTTGTAAAACTCTTCAATAAACCAAACCAGTCCTCCACAGTTATACAGCGCTATAGGACAGTCAGTAACATAAAAACACGGTAACATAAGCAGTTGGGATTTTCTGTCTCACTGCTTCGTCAAATTTATACATCACAATTATTCAATGAGGACATAGGACGTAATAGAATTGGTTGTATAAATGCCACAGCTTTATTAAAATTTCACTTGTGACTTTCCATTATAAAAAGTCATCTGAGCTTTATGTGATCGATCCTAGCTGTTTACCCCATGCTCGTGCCTCAAGTCACCAAGCTAGGAGTGCATTCTCTTACAATTGCTATGTGAATGGGACCTTTGCTGTAATTGCAAGATAGGGTCCCATTCATATAACAGGGTTCCAGCTCCTGCAAGGTAGTGAGCCTGCTGAGTTGTGCTCATATTATACTTGTCCCTTAGCCAGGATTAGCCTTACCCTGGTGAACAGCAGTACTCAAACATTTCACAATTATTGTACTCCCTATACTCCAAGGCTCAGATGCTCTGCCAAGCTGCGACAATTTAAAGAATAACCGTACATGAATGATCTTGTTATAACAGTACAAACAACTGCTTACCAAATACCAGAACTGTAGAAAAAGTCAAGTTGTCATTACACAAGCATTAATTGTAGCCTTGGATAGTATTATGAACACTATTAATTGTTAAAATGATTAACAAAGAAAACTTGCAGTGAGTAGGTGGGTGCTTGGCAATCTGGGACAAAGAAACATATGGCACCGGGCAATTGTTTCAAATTGTTGGCACCCCTCCAACCTGGAGGGGCCCCAGGCAGTCAGCATGAATGCATGACCAGCTGTGGTGGACTCCCAGAGGAATGCCTGTCCGCCAGGAAAGAGGAGGTGGGCAGATCACCCCTGCTCAGCATTGCTCATTCCTTCCTCCACCATGTTAATGGTACTCAGCCCACCGCGATAAGAAGCAGTCAGACTTTTCCATCCTGCTTCGTCAAATTTATATATCACAATTATTCAGTGAGGAATGAGAGGCAATAGAACTGGTTGTAGCTTTAAATTCAGTTGTATCATTCCATTATAAAGTCATCTGAGCTTTATCTGATCGATATAGCTGTTCACCCCATGCTCATGCCTCAGTAACCAAGTTAGGAACTCATTCTCTTATGACTGTAAAGATACCCGCTGTGCTTGCAAGCTTCCCATTTGCATAACAGGGTTCCCAGCTCCTGCAAGATAGTGAATCTGCTGTATGACCAGCTATGCTCCTGCTATGCTTATCCATTAGCCAGGATTAGCCTTACCCTCAGTACTCAAGCATTTCATATTACTGTACTCCTTATACTCTCAAGGCTTGGTGCTCTGCCACAGACCCAGGGAATCTAAAACTTAGCATGTAATTGCCATGCCCCCCCCCCCTTCCAATAGAAGAGAGAGTGTGGTCTAATCCCACAAAAATTCCAAAGCCTCCTATATGTCTTAAATAACAAATCCTGTGCCACATCAGACATGTACCTTATCCCGTCTAAAATAACCAGGTGTGGCTTCAACCCAATTCTTTGAAACTGTTAATCCCCCTTTTTTCTTTAACCCACTTCCCAACTTGCCTCTTTACTTTTTTAAGGTCCCTACCCACCTACTTCAGCCTGGGCATAATATCAGACCAAACAAATTTTGTATAGGATCATAAGGAAATTAAATCAACAAAATCATTTTTAACCATAGTAGTAAATTGTTTACAGTAAATGTGCCCCAGGTTGTTACTCCCTAGGTGTATCACCATGATGTCCAGGACTTATTCAGTCATGAGGGGAAGCAGTTGAGGCCAACATATGCCGCTGACTCCTTTCCAGATAATATAAACTTTCTTAGGAGCCAAAGCCACAGGCCGCCGAGAGACAAAGCCATGCCCGGGGCAAACATCCCTTGGGCCCTCCCCTGTGTGCGTCCCCCACCCTGCATGGGTGCACGCACCCCCCCCCCCCCCCCCCCCCCCCGGGCCTGCTTACTTGCTTAATACTTGTCTCCTGCTCCTGTGTGCCGGGACCGACTAACTCTGCCACACAGCTCCTTCTTCCTGCCACGTCCCCTCCAGTGTTTGCGGAAACAGGAAGTGCATCACACAGGAGGCGGGATGAGGCAGGAAGAAGGACCTGTGGCCAGCAGAGCAGAGTTACTACGTTAAACTGGCATTGCAGTACACAGGAGCAGGAGATCAGGAGACCAATCAGCCATTCCCCTTGGAGGCTGGGCTCTGGGGAATCTTGCCCTCCCCCCTCCCGGCAGCCCTGAAGCCACGTGGGGTCCCAATGGATGCTTCGCAGCCCTCCTGCCAGCCCAAAGGACAAAGGAATGTTCCACAGTCCACATCGTCCTTCACCATCGGGGCAAGTCTAGAAACAAGAATAAAGGCTGCTTTCAATTAATGGGTAACAGCAACAAAATCAAACACTTTGTCTACAAGCACATAGCATTTGTAAGCTTTAGGGCACCAACAGCCTAGCTGCTGAATGGTCTGAACAGGCATCCTTTAATTTATTTAATTAAAATACTTATAACCCACACTATGGTTCCATTTTTGTCAATGCAACAGCCGTAGCCACGCCAATACGGAAGGAGTGGGATCTGAAGAAACCCAGGTCAAACCTGGCAACCCTTAATGCTTCGTGCAAAATGGCAAAAAATTGATACCACTTTAGCGGGGAGCTGTCCACATGCAGATACAACTGTGGGAGCACATCAGGACACATCCCGAGTTTACCCACAAAGCTAAACACGAGATGTCACTAGATCTGGTACTTGCATCAGAGTACTGTAACTAGTTGCCCTCTCCCATATGGATCAGTTTTTAAGCACAAGATCTTAACAATTAATGAAGTTTCATTTAGGAGGATGTCTGAATATGACAGACTATCCAAATGGGAACACAGTCATGACCAGTTATTTTCCCTACATGCAAAGCTGCAAAAAATGCTAATGAAAAAACAGATCTAAATAGCGTAGTTTCAAATGGGAAGAAACAAATGGATGGGACGGCATAAAATAATTGACATTGGATATTATGAGTAATAGGCCTCCAAAAATCTGGCTGGGGTAAAACAGAATGGTGACGTTTTAAGTATAGAGTGTAGCAGAAAACTATGACCAGATTGAATCCAGCCCTTCAATTTGGCAAAAAAAAGTTAAAACTTGTAAGGTGTGCTTTGGCGGATATGCAAGATGATGTGAGGGCTTGTGTCCAGATAAGGAAGCAGGCAATTGTGCTATCAGCTATAGGACCAGGCTCCCAAACCAGAGATAACATTTCTACCACCCTGAATATAGGCTGTCGAAGTGGAAGGAGGAAGTGACTGTTGTAACAGTGTGTTTAGATGGTTGTTCCATTTCTCCAAAGATTTTCCGGTACTGGTGTGCCGGTGTTGTCAGACATTGACACAAGCTGCTGGAAAAGTGGCCAACTGAAATGAGACAGTGCTTCGTCTATGCTATTATATATGCCTGGACTATGTCTAGCCCTCACAGTAATGTTAAGCTGGAGACATCACAACACTAGGGTTCTAACTAATTCAGCTATTTGTGGACACTTGGAAGCAAGAATGTTAATAACCGATACCACTTCAGTATTGTAGGACCAGACAACCACCCTCTTGTTTATGAGTTTACGACCCCAACGGTACAGCGAGACCACAAAGGGCAATATTTCTGGACAAACCTAGTCATGCCAAGGCTGTGGCCACAGGGAAGCACACCAGGCACCCTGGAAATAAGCTCCAAATCCAAATAAGCCCACACAGTGTCAGTAAAAGAGAAGGAAGTCAGTGTTTGTTACTGTGGTGATTTCCATGGTTAGATCCCATTTTATTCCATGAGAAATAATTGCCAGACTGTAAGATCTCATCTTTGTCAACCATAGGTGGCGATGCCTGAGTGGTGTAAGAATGATCTGTCTGTTGGAATAGCCTGGCAAGCAAAATTCAGTGACCGTAACAATGTCTGGACTTCTCTCAACATTAACCTTTTTGCATTAAGAGCAATGTTAATCCTAATCTTCAATTCTTCAAGTTTATTAGGTGAAAGATTTATTATCATAGTGATTGTACCAATTTTATTTACCAAAAATGACAAAATTTGGGTGGGACTAACAGTTTTTCCTTTAGACAGTAGCACCCCAAACTCTAACGGCATTGCTTGGAATTGAAATAGTAAGGTGTTGCAGGTATTACTATTGGCTGGGCCTATGAAAAGGAAATAGTTTAAGTAATGTACCACCGTGGACAATTTGGTTCTGAAGCACAAAGCCCAATGCAAAAAGGAACTAAGCCTTTCATAAATGGTGTATGATACATCTATCAAGGAAATTTTTACCCTTGAAGGAAAATCCTAGCAAATAGAAATAATCAGGACTGATGGATAATGGTCTCAATGCAGATTTGATATCTACTTTTCCAAGAAGGGCGGATCTACTGTCAGCCTTGATTGTCCTGATGACAGTCAAAAGACACATATTGGACTGTGCTGTCATTATGAGAAATGAAATCATTAACTGACTCAGCCTGAGATTTCCAGATTCCTTCTTTGGAACAACAGAGACCAGTGAAAGATATGCTAGAAAATGGTAAGTCATTGAAGGGGCCCACTATATGGCCTAACGTTATTTCTCTTTGAATTTTTTCCCTAGTAATGCTTTTGTACTCATGATGGTAATTACGCACAGGTCTATATATTCAAAAGGAACATAGAAAACATTGGCAAAACATTCTTTCAAAACCACTGTTGCATGTTGATTAGGGTACAGAGAAAGAAATGGCAGCATAGAGTCTAAAGAGACAGGAGTGCAAGCTCTGAGTGAAGTGACTCCACTGTTTGGGATGGGCTGAGGTTTGGGGTAGGTTTTGGGGTCACTGTATGAGAGGGTGTGGTGCTGAACAGTTTGAACAAATATGCTTGTATTTGCAGTCTCAAGATGAAAGGTTATCCCTATTGTTCATACTCTTGAAGTTGCCTTTAACCAAGGCATGGCCTCTGGGTTTAACAGAAACATTCTGCAGGCCATAAAGGTATTATCCTGCAACCCCCATGACACGTGAGGTTGAGTTTCCACTTTGTTTCTATAAAAGATTTTAGGATTTTGGCCCAGACAATTTTATTGCCTCAACTAGATTACTGTAACTCATTATATTTTCAGATCTTTAATAAACTGTATAACTGTTTGCAGCTGTTGCAAAATACTGCTGTTAGGTTCGTTTGTCGGCTGGGTTGTTTTGATAGTGTGTCATCTTTTTTTTTTTTTTTGTTACATTTGTACCCCGCGCTTTCCCACTCATGGCAGGCTCAATGTGGCTTACATGGGGCAATGGAGGGTTAAGAGACTTGCCCAGAGTCACAAGGAGCTGCCTGTGCCTGGAAAGGGAATTGAACTCAGTTCCTCAGTTCCCCAGAACCAAAGTCCACCACCCTAACCACTAGGCCACTCCTCCATTCACTCTTCTTTGTGTGATCTCCATTAGTTGTCAATACGTCAATGTATAAATTTTAAAGTGATTTGTTTAATTTTTAAATCAGTATTTGGATTGAATTCAGAAGGGTTAGGAGAAGTGCTTGTTATCCCATCTTTTACCAGAAACTTGGGTTTTGTAAGCAAACTGAAATTGGGTTTTTCCTCAGTGAAGATCATTCGTTTTCAGACAAATATTGAAAACTCTTTTCCTTTTTCTGGGACATGATTATTGAATATGTTACCAACTGATCTAAGACACATACCTTCTTATTTCTTTTTTAGGAAGGTTTTAAAGACTTGCTTGTTTGATCAGTAGTTGGAATTTTGTTAGTTGTTTATGTTTGAATATTGTTATATTGTTTTTGTTTTGTTATATTTTTTTGAGATGTTATCTCTCTCTATTGTAGCATTCTCTTGATGTTTAAACCACTGTGAATCCTTTTTGGAAGACATGTGGTATATAAGACTCCAATAGAATAGAATACAACCATGCAAAACCCCCGTATTCTTTCCATATACTAATTATAGTGTCAAGGTCAGACAGCATAGGACCTCTCTGTTCTGGATGCTTACTAGATACTATACTTGTCATGCTAGTGAAGGACTGCACCCAGTTGAGGATGTTTCTAAACACAGACTTATTATGGGTCTGCAATAAGTCCTCCTGCTTTACTATTCTCTTAGAATTCCTCCTTCGCCTCCCTTCTAATAGTTTAATAATAACAAAATACTCCCTCCTCAAAACCTTCTTCCTAGGGGATCTAGGAACACACTTCCACAACCCAGTTGGATTCGGATAATAAGAGTATGCAGGATTTACAGGAGGAGGAGTAAAATGAGGATGAGGACGAGTGAGAATGTAGAAGAAGATCAAGAATGCCCGTTTCTCTGTATCTTTTGTGTTTCTTTGATTATTCATGTGTCCTTGTTGTCCCTGAACTCAGTGTCTGTGCACTAGTGGAAAGCTCACCTACAGTTGGTGGAAGTGGAGCAGATGCAAGAGCTCCATCTCCAAAGATGCAGATGTCAACAATGTAACAGCAGTTCCTCCATGTATTGAGGGCAATTGCAGAATCTGGGGTCCCAGAGACTGCGGTATTGGCAAAGCTTGGGGGACCTCAGGTGCCTACAAAACAGAAGGTACAGACTTCTGGGGAAGAAGTGTGTCATTAGCAATTATAGTCGGAATGGTAGTATTAGCACAGGGATGGGCAACCACTTTTCTCGAGGGCCACAACCCAGTTGTGTTTTCAAGATTTTCACAATGAATATGCATGAGCTTGATTTGAATGTACTACTTCCATTGTATGCAAATAGATTTCATACATATTCATTGTGGAAATCATGAAAACCCGTCTGAGTTGTGGCCCTCGAGAACCGTGATTACCCACCCCTTGTTAGAATAATGTTGCTGTTGAGGCAAAGCTTGAATTTCCAAACAGTGAGTGATATTCCCCAGCTATGATGACGCACCGTTACTGTGGTCAAGTGTTTAGTATGAAGACAGTTCCTGCCAGAAATGTTATGGTGATTGTGCCCCCTAGGTGTCTGTGTTCTTGGAGCTTTATGTGCTCGCTTACACCTGTGTGACCAGAGGAAAGAGTCGCAATCATGCGACAGTGATGAACTCCTGCAGGAGGCTCTTCTCTGCTTGCACTGGTGCTGGTTAGAGTGACATGAGTGTTGACAATGTTGCCTGTGCCTTCTGTGGTGATTTCTCTCAAAGGTGTACGATGTCTGACTCTCAGATGAGTCGGACCTTCTGATAATGTCAGAGTAAGGTCATCTATGTCATGACTGCTTGCCCTGGTGTATTTGCATTATCAGTTACAATATGCTGTGGTGAAGGGGGAGCATGTGCAATGTTGAAGCAATGAGGGACGGGACTTGTGATATTGGTGATACTGTTCTTGCTGTGGTGCCATCTCTGCAATGGAGTGTGCAATAATAGCTTTTGGAATTGGAGGTGTGCGCATTCCCATGAATCGGCTTTGCATACTCTGGTGGACCAAGTCTGAGTTGGGCATGCACTAGTTTCCCCTGAGGCATCATGAGGATTGAGCCCAACCCCGGGCACCAGACATGCTCTTTGTTGTGGCTGAGGAAACTGGGTGGGAGGGTAATTTTGACTGATGGTGTTTGGGAAGCATTTGAACAGGCCAAAAGTAACCAACCCCTAGGAGAATAGCAAGGATTAAAATTAAGATGCAAAGTAAATATAGAAGTGTATAAACACGGAGGATCGCCATGTACAAAAAGGATGGAATTCCAACTAAAGCAAAACTTAAATGACCTCATAGTGAGTTTTGATGGCAGCTTCAGAGGTTGGGAAGTAAGAACAAAGTCGGACAGACTTCTAAGGTCTGGGTCCTGTAAATGGCAAAAACAGATCAGGATCAAGGCTTTGATGGCAGCTCCTGTAATTGGGAAGTAGGGACCGGTGCCAGGCAGACTTCTATGTTCTGTGACCCAAAACTGGCAAGGAGAGATAGAGATTAAATATACCAGTGTTTATTCATGAAGAAGTGGAACCTGTGCAGAGTGCCAGATTCAACTCGGGCCACCTTTTTGGGCAGACTGGATGGACCATGCAGGTCTTTATCTGCCGACATTTATGTATAATTAGCTACTAAAATATAGCACATCTGTACCTCACAGTAGATAAAGGAGAGTAGCACTGGACATCCTTACATCTGTGCTTTTTTTTAATTAAATAGAAGCAAAGCTGAGGTCACAAATTCTAATAGGACTGGAACCTTGGCTCAATGCTTACCAGCTCTTTCAACTGCCTAGGCTAGATTTCACTATAATCATTTAGAGAAAGGAGTCACAGTGATATTCAGAATGGGCTTCTTCATTTTTAGCCCACTACCCTAAATATAAGGTATCTCAGCGTAGGTCAAATCATGCAATCCTCAGGAGAGTCTTGTCTCAGAGAACTACAGGCTAACAAGCTAATATGTGTAGTATGAGGTACCTTTCTACAAAGTGTAGCAGTGGTGTTTCAACTGGCTGTCCAGGTTCCCAAGCTGCTGCTGCTGCTACTTCCTAGCTCCGTTTGTAAAATTTAACACCTGGTCGTACCCTAGCGAACATATTACATTTAAAGAAAAGTGATATGGAGAAATTAGGACTTACCTGATAATTTTCTTTCCATTAGTTCTTCACACTATTCCAGGACGAGTGGGTAGTTATGCCCATCGACCAGCAGGTGGAGATAGAAAATACAGAACTGAGCAGCACTACATAGCTCCCTGCTAGCAGCTCAGCTCCTCAGTATCAGTCCTCAAGCAAGGAAGAAAGAATCAGGCGCATGGTCAGCAACCAACACATCCAGCCCCAAGAACCATCCTGACCCAGGGCCCCCCCCCCCCAAGGGCCCCCCACCTACACTGCTGCCTGCGCAGGGGCTTCGCTTCTGTTGAAAAAAAACAAAATGGTTGCCATTCCCACCTCCTTCTGAGGTGAAGCACCAAGGCCCTGCATTGGGGACCAGAGCCGAAAGAAACGCGCTGCTGTGACAGAGCGCACCCTGTATGTGCGAACCCCAAATCAGCTCCTCCACTTGAGAACCAGACTGCACACCGTGCAGCGGCCCAAGGAGAAACACCGCTCACTGCAAGATGGGCAGCAGGTCACACACTAAGTGGGGGTTGCCATGGCCAGAGACTGCCGCTGCGCGGGAAAACATGTGGCGCACCATGCTACGCAGCCACTTTTTTTTTTTAAACCGGAGCACAGCACAAACAAGCAAAAATATGTCCTTTTTCTTTACATTCAGGTAGATTTGGCAGTTTTCTGTCTTTGGAGGAATCACAGTCTGTTTGTATCTGCCAAAGACCTCAAGGAGCAGTTGTGAGATTTCAACCAAGTTCCCCTGCTCCTCCACTTCCTCCATGGTTTTATTTTTTTTTTTTTTGTAGCACCGACACACAGTGCTACCATCAATGTCCCAAGGCCTGAAGCACAGCAGAAAGGACCCTCCACCCTGGGTCCACCCCCCCCCCCCACTTTCAGAGCAGGGAACGGCAGCAGCAGCACCGGCCTGCCAGACTCACTGTGTTGCCTGCGACTCCTCATCTTCTGAGCAGACTGGTTGCTGAGCAGGCTCTCACACAGAGGGAAAACAGGGAAAAGACGCAGAACACCCCAGAGGGCAGGCACGACAGGGACCCAGCACCACCAGGTATGTCTGCTCAACTGCTCACTCTGCTCAACTGAGAACCAGTTGAGCAACTGGTCCAGGAGAAAGGCCTCAGAACCAGAGACAGAGGAAGTCTGTCCATCCACCTGCTGGAGATAGAAGATACTGAGGAGCTGAGCTGCTAGCAGGGAGCTATGTAGTGGTGCTCAGTTCTGTATTTTCTATCTCTACCTGCTGGTCGATGGACAATTACCCACTCGTCCTGGAATAGTGGGAATGAACGTAATGGAAGGTGGGATTTGAACCAGAGTCCTTTGGTTCTCTTCATTGATGCTTAGCTGGCTGCTCTAACCATTAGGTTATTCCCCCCACATGAAATTCAGATGCAGTAACCATGTATAAAGTGGGATTTTTCACCTGGGTCCCCTGGCTGTCAGTCCGATGCTCCACCTATTAGGCTACACGCACCCCTCTCCCCACTTCGCATCTAGGCTACCTCTTAGGTTCGATTACTTATTTATTTATTGGGATTTATTAACTGCCTTTACGAAGAGATTCACTCAAATTTAAAGTGGAAAGAAAGAAAATAATCTCAGGCAACTGTAGGCTGTGTGAAAATGTGGCATTAATGGAAACCCCTTACTCGTCTGAGCATAGGGCAGCAAGCTGGAGATGAACTCAACCAGGCTCAGCTGCTAATTGGTGGTTTGGGGCAGAGGGATACCTTGCGCTCCAAGTTAAAAAGCTGTTCAGCACTCCGGAGCAAAGAAAAATATTGCACCAGGCCACTGAGCAACTTTTTAAATGATTTGCACCCCTCCCTCCACCCTGGACCAGCCCCAGGCAATCAGCGTGCATGTGCTATGAGCTCTGCCAGGCTACTAGAGGCGCACCTGGCCCACTGGGATAGAGGAGGCAGGCAGGGCGCCCCTGCCCACATTGCTTGTCCTTCCCTCTGCCATGTTAACGGTGGGCCAGGCATACTGGTAGGTCTGCCCCAGTTTTGTGACAAATTCATCCTGCTGCTGACGAACTGAAAGCAGATGCAATGTTGATATACCATCTTTCTGTGGTTACAATCAAAGTGGTTTACATATTACACACAGGTACTTATTTTATACCTGGGGCAAATAAGTAAGCCAGGATGCATACCAAAAACAGCTCACGTCATATACTTAACATGAGTAAAGTTACGCCTTTCTATCTAAATATGTTTTACAGATCCATACGTTACCTTTCAAGCTCTGCTTTGCCTGATGAAGGATGGAGTTACAGAAAGCTGGAATTACGCCCGCCTGGAGAGATTCATGCTGGGGTACCCCATCCTAGAAGGGTTTGCTGCACCAACTGATGAACTGCATGTGACCAAAAGAATTAAAAAAAAAAGATAAAATAAATTCCAAAAGTAATATACCAGTCTCCTCAAGTTCTCCTTTTATTCCCGGATCGTGGGATTTTTTTCCTGCTCCCACCCACGTTGGGGGGCGGCAAGGAGAGTGCTAATTGCACCTCTAGCCTCAGATCAAAGGATCAATGCGACTCCTCCCAGTTCTCTCCCCCACAAATGGGGAATCTGTGCTGCTTCCACCACCTAGGAGCTCTCCCGGAAACCAGCCTGGGCACAAATGAAAATAAGCTTCCAATCACGTAAGGACTCGGGGCTGAGGCAGCAAGAACTGAGAAAATCATGGCAATCAGTGTGCTGGAAGGAACAGACCAGGATCCTCCCCTGAAGTGAGCATGCCAGGGTTGCAGCTGCAGGAGCTGCCCCTCCCCGAGCCATCACGTAGGGCTTTTCCCTGAGTGATGCTCCCCAAACACTGGCTGCTTGCCTGGCCACGAAAAGCAAAGAGCACTGCACTCTGGCTTCCTCCCACGGGTGGATCGCAGACTCTGGCACCTACCTACTCTCAGGGACAACAGAACGTGCTCTCTGTGCCCAGAGCCAGTTCCCGTGCAGAAAGAAAAAAAAAAAAAAACAGATCGGGCGAGCCCATTGCTGGGGGAAGGGTGGGGAGGAGAGGGGGAGGCCAGCATCCACAAGAGAAGGTGCCCCCAGTGTTGGTCAGCACCCTGCAGCCTCCCTTACAACCAGGGTCAGGATTTCCAGCCCCGAAGTCGTGTCTCTCTTTCAGGGAGAGCTGGAGCTGGGCTTGCGCTTCTTTGTGGTCACCCTTCCTTTCATTCAGTTTTCTAAGTGAGTGGAACATCCCATTCATGGCACTGGCGTGGAATAATAATGTTATTAAAGGAAAGCTGCTTTACTTTTGTTCGCTAGAGAAAAACCAAGGGGAAAAAAAAGAAGGTCACCAGATCTGAGCTTCATGCATCCTTGAACTAATTATAAAAGTGCTGCTGGAAGTCTGTGCAGCCTATTTCTGCTTAAACAATGCAGGCAGTCTTTATTATGTTTCTATGTCTAGCTCCATCTCTACCTGTTTTCAAATCTATGCTGAAAACCCACCTTTTCACTGCTGCTTTTAGCTCCTAGCCACAATTGCCCTCCCCTTGTCCCTTCCTCCCTTCTCACCCATTACTTTCCTCACCGTCACCGGTAACTGTCTTGTCTGTCTGTATTATTTAGATTGTAAGCTCTTTTGAGCAGGTACTGTCTCTTTGTGATGTTCAGCGCTGCGTGCGTCTGGTAGCGCTATATACAAATGTTAATAATAATGTTTCTATCTCATCTACAATAAAGAGTGTTAAGGAAATACAATGGTAATTTTGGGGCTCAACTGCTTTAGCTTCTGAGTAAGTGTCAGCAGTATTTTGTGAGAAGGAACGTCGTGCAGGAATTGCTCCCACATTTCCTACCCACCCACACTAGAAAAAAAACTCAATTCACTTGCTTTAACCCAGAGAGGTATATACAAATAAAAAAGTACATGAGTATTGTCATACTGGGAAAGACCAAAGGTCCATCAAGCCCAGCATCCTGTTTCCAACAGTGGCCAATCCAGGTCACAAATACCTGGCAAGTAATGTGTGGGTGTTAGCATGTTTGGCATTCAAAGAACAGGATTTTAGTATAATGTACTCGTATTCTCTGTTAAACTTTTCAGAAAATAATGTCTTTCTTTTAGGTCAAAGAAAAGTCTACAAATTTCTGAGTGCTGTAGAACAGGTAAAATTTGATCAATTTTTTAGTCTTTCAAAAAGTACAAAGACTAGGGGACACTCAATGAAGTTACAAAAATACTGTTAAAACAAATAGGAGGAATATTTTTTTTTCACTCAAAGAATAGTTAAGTTCTGGAACTCTTTGCCAGAGGATGTGGTAACAGCAATTAGTGTATCTGGGTTTAAAAAAAGGTTTGGGCAACTTCCTGGAGGAAAAGTCCATAGTCTGCTATTGAGATAGACATGGGGAAGCCACTGCTTGCCATGGGATTGGTAGCATGGAGTCAGGGCCGGTTTTAAGGCGAGGCGGCCGCATAGGGCCCCGCGCGCGCCTCAGGTCGCCCCGCGCACGCCTCAGGTCGCCCCGCCCGAGCTCCAGTCCGTCCTTCCGTCCTCCCAACAAATCCGATGTGCGATGGGGGCGGTCCGCCCCCCCCAGATATCAGCGGGTGGGGGGGTGAACCGAGTCGCTGCTCTCCTGTCACTCCTGTCTTTAAAAACGCAATTTGGAAGCGCCAAAGACAGTGACAGGCAGCGCCTCGCGTCTGCCCGCCCTGCTACTAAAATCTGTTCGACGTCATTGGGCCTTCCCACATTGAGTCCCGCCCTCCTCTGAGGTAACTTCCAATTACCGCGAGGGCGGGCGGGACTCAATGTGGGGAAGGCCTGAACGACGTCGAAGAGATTTTTAGTAGCAGGGCAGATGCGAGGCGCTGCCTGTCACTGTCTCTCCGACGCTTCCAAATTGTTTTTTTAAAGGCAGTGAGGGTGGTGGGCAGCAGAATGGAGCTCAGCTGGTAGGTGGGTCGGAGGGGGGGAGGGACTCAGATGGGAGAAGGGTGGGGGGTTCTCAGGTGGGGGAAGGGTAGGGTGGGGGTTCTCAAATGGGGAGGTGGAGAGGGGGTTCACGGATGGGAGAAGGGGGTGGGGAGGGGGTTCTGGGAGGGTTGAAGGGGACTGGGGTTGGGGAGGGGATTCTCAGATGGGAGAAGGGGATGGGTGGGGAGGGGACTGGGGTTCTTGAATAGGATAAGGGGACTGAGGTGGGAGGGGTATTCACGGATGGGAGAAGGGGGTGGGGAGGGGTTATTGGATGGTTGAAGGGGACTGGGGTTGGGGAGGGGGTCACGGATGGGAGAAGGGGATGGGTGGGGAGGGGGCTGGGGTTCTTGGATGGGATAAGACTGAGGTGGGAGGGGTATTCACGGATGGGAGAAGGGGGTGGGGAGGGGGTTCTTGGATGGTTGAAGGGGACTGGGGTTGGGGAGGGGATCACAGATGGGAGAAGGGGGCGGGGAGGGGGTTCTTGGATGGTTGAAGGGGATGGGTGGGGAGGGGACTGGGGTTCTTGGATGGGAGAAGGGGACTGTCACTGGGGTCTGAGAAGGGGCCATATGGGGCCTGGGGCTGGTGGGAAAATGGGGCATGCGTGGGTCAGGTGGGAGAATGGTTCTGAAAAGGGGGCCCTAATACAAGGCATGTGGATGAAGGGGGCTGGAACTGGGGGCTGAAAAGGAGGGTAGGTGGGATAAGGGGGCTAGTACTGGGACTGGAGGCTAAAACTGGGGACGGGGCTGAAAAGGGGACAGGGAGAAGTGACTGGGGGGCTGAAGCTCGGGACTGATGGGAGAAAAGGGCTGGGGCTGAAATGGGGGACTGGTGGGATAGTGGGGCTGGAACTGGGGTTGAAAAAAAGGGGCGGAGAGAGGGGCAGATCCTGGATGGGGGAGCGAGAGGGAGGGCAAACCCTGGATGGATGGCAGAGGGAGGGCAAATGGTGGATTGAAGGGGCAGAGAGAGAGAGGGCAGACAGTGGATGGAAGGGATAGAAAGGGCAGACAGTGAATAGATGGGGGGGAGAGAGAGGGCAGACAGGGGCAGATGGTGGATGGATCATGGAAGGGGCAGAGATAGAGGGCAGATGTGGATGGAAGGGGCAGGGAGAGAGGGCAGACATTGGATGGAGGGGACAGCAGAGAGGGCAGACACTGGATGGCAGAGAGAGACCGAAGATGCTGGATGTAAGGAAGACAGTGAAAAGAAGATGAGGAAAGGAGAAACCTGAGACAACAAACTGTAAATAAAATATATATTTTTATTTTTTTGCTTTAGGATAAAGTAGTATTGTAGCTGTGTTAATAAATGTTTATAATAGAACATGTAAACAAGGTAATCTTTTTATTGGACTAATTTTAATACATTTTGGCTAACTTTTGGAGAACAAAACCCCCTTCCTCAGGTCAGGATAGGATACTGTAACAGTACTATACTGTATTGACCTGAGGAAGGATGTTTTGGCCTCTGAAAGCTAAATCTATTAGTCCAATAAAATGGTATTATTTTATTTTCTATATTTGTTTTATTTCTATTTGTTAATTTGTAAAGTGGCGATTGGTATTTGTTAGTTTTTTTCAAATTTACATCTGCTGTCTTTATATTTTGCACAGTACTAGGGGACATTTTCTGTTTCTGTGGTGTTGAATTGTATGCAGAGTGGCATCTTGAGGGTTCAGTTTAATTTTTGTCTAAATAGAAAGTTTAAATATTACTACTTATTCTATAGTGGATTAGGGTGTATCTGTGTTTGTGAAAAGACATGGCTTTCAATTGGCATTGACTGTGCAGGATCGACGACGATCTGTACTTTTCTGTCTGGTTTCATTTTACAATAGGTGAATTGATGCTCTAGTGCTCACTGTAGTGTTTTAAGATGTTTTCCTTTTCTTTGTGTGATTAGTAGAAATGACTGCTTATGGTATGGTAGAATTGCTCTATAGGTCCTGAGTGTTTTGTATTCTCGGCATACCTAGTACTGGATTTTGGAGGGGGATGTTAAAAAATGACTGGGAGGGAGGGAGGGAGGCCCTGGAGCTGGGGGCCTTGGAGCTCGGAGGGAGCGGTCTGGGAGCTTGGAGGGAGGGGTGGCCGGCCCTGGAGCTAGGGAGGGGGCGGAGCTAGGGGCGGGGCTAGGGTGGGGCCCCATCAAATTGGTCTGCATAGGGCCCCACACTTGCTAAGACCGGCCCTGCATGGAGTGTTGCTACTATTTCGGTTCAGGGCTGTTGAGAGGGGGGCAGGAGGGGCAATATTCCTCCAGGCCCAGCATCCAAGGGGGCCCTGGCCATATGGTGGCACGAATGGCTTTGCCGCCCTACTTTTACATGCAAACCAAACCAGCATTTCTCCCTTCCCCTCAACCCCTACCCCCACCCCCCGGTTCAGTATCTCTCGTCTTTCCCTCCTCAGCAGTGTTCCTGAAGGTTAATGGCAGCATCTAAAACGAAAGCAGCCTGCCTCATCTGGCATCAGAAGTGTTCCTCTGCAATGTCCAGCCTCTGACACAACTTCCTGTGTCTGTGGAGGCAGAACACAGCAAAGGAAACACTTTGGAAGCCAGCCAGAAGCAAGTTGCTTCTTTTTTTATGCTGCCGGCAGCCCGCAGGAACACTGTAGAGGGTGGGGAGGAGGGAAAGATGAGAGAGATATTGAATCGGGCAAGGGAACCGCGGCACTGTTTGGGTTTCGGCTATGTACTTGTGACCTGGATTGACCACTTTTAGAAACAGGATACTGGGTAAGAAGGACCATTGGTCTGACCCAGTATGGCTTTCTTAAGTTCAGTGAGCTAGTCCTTGAGGTCTAAGTTACTTGTGTCAAAATATTAAAGATCCTACGTATTAAGTCAGTTTAATTAACAGTTAGGGGTGTAGGTGACTTCCTGGTACTAAATGGTCTTGGTTGGGGCCAGATGTTTCAAGTTATCCACACATCACCTGGAGGCAGATGCTCAGAGCTCCTGCACTAAAGCCCACAGTTCAAACCCCATATACTACAACACCACAAAAAAAAAGAGCTAACCCGTGCTCAAAGCAAATGATCATTCAGTTAGTTTTTGTTTTTAATTTATATGTTTTATGAAATGTTTAAAAATAAATAAATAAAATTCAAATTTTATGTGCTGATAATTCATGCTGTTAAATCAAGAGCAAGAGCAACATTGTGCGGTAAGCACAGCCAGGGCCGGTCTTAGCAAGTGCGGGGCCCTATGCAGACCAATTTGATGGGGCCCCACCCTAGCCCCGCCCCACCCTAGCTCCAGGGCCGGCCGCCGCTCCCTCCGAGCTGCTCCCTCCGAGCTGCTCCCTCCCAGCTCCAAGGCCCCCTCCCCCCTAGGGCCCCCAGCTCCAGGGCTTCCCCCCAAGGGCCCCCAGCTCCAAGGCCCCCTCCCTGCTCCAAGGCCTCCCTCCCTCCCAGCTCCAAAGGCCCCCCTCCCTCCCACCTCCCTTTGGATTTTAAAAGTTACCTTGCGTTGATGTCGGGACGGGTTACAGCGCCGGCAGGTAGCAGCAGCAGCAGCAGTCAGTGAAAAGCGTGCGAGCTGCTCGGCGCTTCCTTTCCCTCGCTCAGCTCTGGTCCCGCCGTCATTTCCTGTTTCCACGAGGGCGGGACCAGAGCTGAGTGAGGGAAAGGAAGCGCTGAGCAGCTCGCACGCTTTTCACTGACTGCTGCTACCTGCCGGCGCTGTAACCCGTCCCGACGTCAACGCGAGGTAACTTTTAAAATCCAAAGGGAGGGGGGACTGGAGCTTGGGCGGTCAGAGTGGGGCGACTTCAGGCGTGCCGCGCGGGGGCCCCCTTGAGTGCGAGGCCCTATGCGGTCGCCTCACCCTAAGACCGGCCCTGAGCATGGCTCTTGTGCTCATGTCCAAAGAAAACCGGAAGTGTAAGCGCACACTGGCACTGTTCTGCGCTTTTAAATGAGCTTTTCAAAAATTGTTTGTACTTATATTTATAAAGGTTCATATTTAAGAGCAGAAAAATAGGTGCCTATCAGGCTTATTTTCGAAAGAGAAGGACGCCCATCTTTCAATACAAATCGGAAGATGGGTGTCCTTCTCTCAGGGTCACCCAAATCAGCATAATCGAAAGCCGATTTTGGGTGTCCGCAACTGCTTTCCGTCGGGGAGATGACCAAAGTTCACGGGGGCGTGTCGCAGGTGTAGCGAAGGCGGGACTTGGGCATGTCTAACACATGGGCGTCCTCGACACATAATGGAAAAAAAAAGGGCGTCCCTGACGAGCACTTGGACGACTTTACCTGGTCCTGTTTTTCTTACGACCAAGCCACAAAAAGGTGCCCGAACTGACCAGATGACCACCGGAGAGAATTGGGGATGACCTCCCCTTACTTTCCCAGTGGTCACTAACCCCCTCCCACCCTCAAAAAAACCTCTTTAAAAATATTTTGCGCCAGCCTCTATGCCAGCCTCAGATGTCATACTCAGGTCCATCACAGCAGTATGCAGGTCTCTGGAGCAGTTTTAGTGGGTGCAGTGCACTTCAGGCAGGCAGAACCAGACCCCCCTACCTGTTACACTTGTGGTGTTAAATGTGAGCTCTGCAAAACCCACCACAAACCCACTGTACCCACATCTAGGTGCCCCCCTTCACCCTTAAGGGCTACAGTAGTGGTGTACAGTGGTGGGTAGTGGGTTTTGGGGGGGCTCAGCACACAAGGTAAGGGAGCTATGTTCTTGGGAGCAATTTATGAAGTCCACTGCAGTGCCCCCTAGGGTGCCCGGTTGGTGTCCTGGCATGTGAGGGGGACCAGTGCACTACGAATGCTGGCTCCTCCCACGACCAAAGGGCTTGCATTTGATCGTTTCTGAGATGGGCATCCTTAGTTTCCATTATCAGCGAAAATCATAAACAACCAAATCTAGAGACGACCATCTCTAAGGACGACCTAAATTTCAAGATTTGGGTGTCCCCGACCGTATTATTGAAACGAAAGATGGACGTCCATCTTGTTTCGATAATACGGGTTTCCCCGCCCCTCCACCGGGATGTTTTGTGAGGACATCCTGAGCAAAACTTGGGCATCCCTTTCGATTATGCCCCTCAATGTGTACTTTCAGTTTTGATCAGACACACACACACACATGTGTTTCTCACTATCTGCACATCAAACTTCCATGGATTTCCTTCAGCTTGTGAAATACAGTGCATTCTTGCTATTTGTGATGGTATGATTCCAAAAAATCTGAATGAACCACAAAAGCATGAAAGACGATGCATTTGTTCCTGTGGGAAATACAGGGTTAGTTTCCCGCCAGCTCTGGACCCACAAAAACGCAAAAGATGAAGTGTTGCTCCTATGAGAAATACAGGGTTCCATTAAGCATTTTTGTCAGGTAATTTAAAAAAATACTGAATACAAATTATTTAATTGCAGTAAAAGTACACAGTAACAGTTACTAAAAGAAAAATGCACAGAAATCAGTAGAGGAAAATAAAACAGCATTACACATCAACAATAAGCATTTTTTATATAGGAAAAGGCGTTAACTAGAATCCTACGTTTGATGGAGCTGCTGGAGAGGGAGAAATTTGCACCTGCTGCATAGTAGGAGACGATGAAGATGGCGATTCTGGCAGATCAACCTCGGGAGAGGTTTGCGCCTCCTGCAAAGT
The DNA here is from genome assembly GCF_901765095.1 of Microcaecilia unicolor. Taxonomy (NCBI): domain Eukaryota; kingdom Metazoa; phylum Chordata; class Amphibia; order Gymnophiona; family Siphonopidae; genus Microcaecilia; species Microcaecilia unicolor. The sequence goes on from NC_044036.1 coordinate 45,461,314, forward strand.
AGGAGATGATGAAGATGGCTCGTGCAACTTGCTGACTGGAATAACTATGTCAGCCTTGTGTGCTTGGCTTTCCAGCACAGCCTCATGAACAGATCAGCAAATATCTTCTTCCTTTAGCCGGATGTACTGGATTGTTGATTCGTTTACATTGAACTCACAGCCAACAGCAGTAACAGACATACCAGAATGAAGCTCATCTAACATATGTATTTTATCACTAAGGTACATCACAGATTTCTTGCACTTATGAATGCTAGCTTGAAACTCGCAGGATGCTTTGGTGCCATTTTCAGTAGCAAGGATGACCACTTCATCAGCAAACTAGTGCCACCAGTGACTCCACAGCTGTCAGTTCTGATATATAAATGCCGTGAAAGTGAAAGAAAGAACTTGTTTTAAAAAGTGCATGTCCGCGAATGTTGGTTACATATACATCTCTGCGAATGTGCAAACCCACAAATCATAAGTACATAACTACTACTACTACTACAAATCATTTCTATAGTGCTACCAGTCGTACGCAGCGCTTCACAATTGAACATTGCCATACTGGGACAGACCAAAGATCCATCAAGCCCAGCATCCTGTTTCCAACAGTGGCCAATCCAGGTCACAAATACCTGGCAAGATCCCAAAAAAGTACAAAACATTTTATACTGCTTATCCCAGAAATAGTGGATTTTCCCCAAGTCCAATTTCATAATGGTCTATGTATTTTTCCTTTAGGAAGCCGTCCAAACCTTTTTAAAACTCTGCAAAGCTAACCGCCTTTACCACATTCTCTGGCAACGAATTCCAGAGTTTAATTACACGTTGAGTGAAGAAAAATTTAATCTGATTCGTTTTAAATGTACTACTTTGTAGCTTCATCGTATGCCCCCTAGTCCTAGTATTTTTGGAAAGCGTAAACAGATGCTTCATGTCTACCAGTTCCACTCCACTCATTATTTTATAGACCTCTATCATATCTTTCCTCAGCCGCCCATCTTGTTTCGATAATACGGGTTTCCCCGCCCCTTCACCGGACATCCTTAGAGATGGGTGCCGTTAGAGATGGTCGTCCCCATTCGATTATGCCCCTCCACATCTTCCAAGCATGGGGCACCTCCTCAGTGGATCGTTTTGCCACTCAAATCAACCACAAGGTCCCTCAGTTCTGTTCCAGGCTTCAGGCCCACAACAGACTAGTGTCAGATGCCTTCCTCCTCAATTGGGGGACAGGTCTTCTGTATTCATTTCCTCCCATACCTCTAGTGGGGAGGACTTTGTTCAAATGCAAGCAAGACCATGGAACCATGATACTGGCCATGGTAGATATGGTTCCCTCTTCTTCTGAAGTTATCCTCCAAAGAACCATGGAGATTGGAGTGTTTTCCGACCATCATCATGCAGAATGAGGGGTCACTTCTACATTCCAACCTGCAGTGTCTGGCTTTCACAGCTTGGATATTGTAGTGGAAGTGAATTTTAAAGATTGTTTTTCAACTCTGCCTTGACTGACCAGTGCACTTGGGGTCTGTGATTAGAAGTTTAATGATTGTTTAACTTTGATTGTGTGAAAATAAGTTGGAATGTAGAAGATAAGACACAGCTCTAATTAATTTATTATGTGAAGGGAAAGATGGGGCCTATTTTCGAGTTCAGACTGGCCACCTGGACTAGGAAACATATGACCACATTCCCACAGTATGGCTTGTTTTCTTAAACAGAGAAGCATCCTGTAATTTTCCTTAGCTCTGAACATGAGTTCTAAGCCTAATAAAAAGGGGAGTTTGTTTCAGTGAAATTGGGAGCTCATCTGTGAGTAACGTACAAACTGCGCAGAGAACCATGTTTCCTGGTCAAAGAAACTCCTGGCTTTCACTGTGAACAGGGCCCCCCCAGCTGATGATAAGAGCCTGGATAATGTAAGGACCAGTGATTGTTTTTATTGCTTCTTTTCCTGGTCTGGGAACTCTTAGCATTGCTTAGATGTAGAGACCAGTGATGTAATGATTGTTTATAGATAGGTATTGTTTCTTTTTAGTTATATAGCTAACTTACACCCTCTTCCATTCCCTACTTCTTCCACCTTCCTCCCTTATCCTTTCTTAGTCCACCTCTTTATGATTCATAATTTTTATTAATTTTTATATACTTATTACAGAAGTTATCATACTGCAAAAGTGTAATACAGCCATTAAATACAACAAATCATCTAAATAAAGACAAATATTGGCTTCCTTAGACCTCAATAGTGGGGAGGCAGGAAATAGTGAAGATATACAAAGTCAAAACATATTAGTGAAACTTTTATGGTACCGTCAGTCCCATTTATAATTCTAATTCTATCGTTGTTTAGTGTCTAGAAAAGTCTGAAGCTGTTCAGGCATATAATATATGTATTTAGCTTGATTCAACCTGATGACACATTTACATGGGTAAGCCAGGAGGAAAGAGCCTCCCATTTCCAATACTTTAGACCTCATAGATAGAAACTTTTTACGTTTTTCTTGTGTGGATTTAGTCACGTCCGGATAAAGCCAAATCTTTTGACCTGCAAATTCTCGATTAGTAGATTTAAAGTAAAGACGCATAACTGCATTTAAATCCTGTTGAAATACAAAGGAAATTATCAATGTCCCCCTTTCTGGTGATTCCTCAATTGTTTGCTCCAAAATGGCTGTGACATTTTGTAAGTCAATAGAATTTTCTGTCCCAACTTTTTTCATCGTGCTTGGAATATAATATATTTTATCCAGAGGAGGAAATACTTCTTGGGGAAAGTTTAAATTTTCTTTTAGATATCTCTGGAACAGATCTTTTGGAGATTCTCCCAGTATTCTAGGAAAATTCAACATCCGAAGATTTAATCTCCTATTGAAATTCTCTACCTGTTCCAGTTTTCTTCTAATTTCCATATTGTCTTTTACCACTGCCATTTTGAAATCTTCTGTTTGTTTTGTCTCTCTCTCTAAGGCCTCAATCTTTGAAGTAAAATCTTGTTTTGCCAAATCTAGGGAGCCTTTCACTTCCTCTACATTGAAATTCAAAGTCTTTACCTCATCCGAAGATTGTCTCAAGGTTTTTTCTATTTCCAATAACTTCAGCCAGATCTTGCCCAGGCTCACCTCCGTCTCCTCTGCAGCTGCAGTTGTCTTGACAGAGCCAGGCTCCCCTCTGGGCTCCCCAGGATAGCCCTTTCCGGGCTCCAAGAGAAACCCCGACTCGCTCAAGGCAGTTGCAGGGCAAGGAGGCGTCGTAGAAGGCGGGGAGAGAGAAACTTCTATTTCCTGCGGGGAGGTCGCTTCACCGGCCCCACTCGCTAAGGACTCCGCTCCGCTTCTTCGGGACAATGCAGGGAAGAAGCGTTCCAAACCTCCGCTTGCCGGTGTGGACGTCGCGGGGTGAAGGGGAATCCCCCGAGTCGTCCCTTTACGCTTGGTATGCGGCATTACAGGAAAAAACAGGTATATAATTTAAATTCCGCAAGCAAAAGGCAGGAGCTCGCTTCTAGCACACCTGCTCATGGCGCCATCTTGACACGCCCCAGTCCACCTCTTTATATACTATATTTAATTGTTTTACCACTTTGTGCTATCTTGTAAATTTTTGTTTTATTGTAAGCCGCATTGAGCCTGCTAACAAGTGGGAAAGCGTGGGTTATAAATGTTACAATATAATACAATACAATCATTGTATGTATATAGCTAATCATTGTATATGTCTTAATCATTGTATATATTTTAATCATTGTAGATTTTAGAACCTCTCATTAAGGTCTCATTTACCTAAAACCAATCCAAAAGAATCAACAGTAATTATTGAGTAGTCTGTATCAGTGAAGCAGGCTGTAAATCCATAGCAGTACAGATGTTGAGAGCCTAGAATTCGATTACTTGGGTCGTTTGGAGGGTGTCTCCTGGGTTTTGCTGGCTTCCAGGAAAGACTCCACTAAAAGGTGTTACTCTTTCAAATGGAAGAGGTTTGCTGTCTGGTGTGAGAGTAAGGCCCTAGATCCCCTTGTTTGTTCTACACAGACCCTGCTTGAATACCTTCTACACCTATCAGAGTCTGGACTCAAGACCAACTCTGTAAGGGTTCACCTTAGTGCAATCAGTGCTTATTATCAGCGTGTAGAAGGAAAGCCATTCTCTGGATAGCCTCTAGTTTTTTGCTTCATGAGAGGTTTGCTTTTGTCAAAGTCCCCTATCAAACCTTCACCAGTGTCATGGGATCTCAACGTCATTCTCACCCAGCTGATGAAAGCTCCTTTTGAGCCACTGAATTCCTGCCATCTGAAGTACCCTTTTTCCCTGAAAATAAGACAGTGTCTTATATTAATTTTTGCTCCCAAAGATGCGCTAGGTCTTATTTTCAGGGGATGTCTTATTTTCAGGGTAACACGGTAACTTGATTGGATTATTGCAGTTCTTTACTCCAAGGCTTACCTCAATATCAGCTGCAGAGGCTACAAGCTGTTCAAAATACTATACTACAGTAAAATTGCAGCTTCTTAGAGAAAATGGCCACTGCAACTTTTAGCAGTAGCTTCCTAGAATTTCAGCAGCCTTTTTAATTTCACAGCAGCAGGACAAGAAGTCAGCATTAAGTAAATTAAGGGGAAGCCTTGATACAGCTTGGTGAAACATGAGTCGGCACAACAATCCCCCTACAACGAAAAAGAAGGAGACTGAGCAATACAGTGCACAGAATCTCCATTTACCTACCGTAAGATAAGTACAGCATTCTAAGTAAGCTTAGTCCTTAGGGTTCCTAATACCTCCTTCTCCCCCTTCCCCCCATGTACTTTCTGTTGGGACACTCACCCAGTTTTAAAGATGTCAGGAGGCTGCCGAACGTCTGTGGGGAAGGGCAGCGGCGGCTCGACTTCAGCCTTTCCCTTCAATGTCCCGCCCTCACGGAAAAAGGAAATATCTCATCAGAGGAAGGCGGGACACTGACGGGAGAGACTGGACTCAAGCTGCTGCAGCGACTTAAAATAACAGCTGAGCTTTAAACGCAGGGCAGCGTGTCTGGAACGGAATGGAAGGTAATATGTCGGGGAGTTGAGGGCGGGCTCAGCTGGGGGGCGGGAGGCGGAAGATACAATTTGGAGCTAGGTCTTACTTTCGGGGGAGGCCTTATATTTAGCAATTCAGCAAAACCTCTACTAGGTCTTATTTTCAGGGGATGTCTTATTTTCGGGGAAACGGGGTACTTGACCTGGAAGGTCATTTTCTTGGTGGCTGTTACTTCAGCTCGTAGAGTCAGTGAGCTTCAGCCCTTAGTATTGGATGCACCTTATACTAAGTTTCATCACAACAGAGTAGTCCTCTGCACTCACCCTAAGTTCCTACTGAAAGTGGTGTAGGAATTCCATCTGAAACAGTTGATTGTGTTGCCAGCATTCTTTTCCCAACCTCATGACCATCCTGGCAAAAGCTGCTTGCACACCTTGGATTGCAAGAGAGCATTGACCTACTACATGGAGCGGACAAAGCCCCACAGACAGTCCTGTCCAGCTTTTTGTTTCTTTTGATCCCAACAGTATGTGGGTCACCATTGGAAAACGCACCATTTCTAATTGGCTGACAGGAGTGGCCTAGTGGTTAGGGTGGTGGACTTTGGTCCTGGGGAACTGAGTTCGATTCCCACTTCAGGCACAGGCAGCTCCTTGTGACTATGGGCAAGTCACTTAACCCTCCATTGCCCCATGTAAGCCACATTGAGCATGCCATGAGTGGGAAAGCGCGGGGTACAAATGTAACAAAACAAAATTGCATTTCCTTCACTCATGCCCAGGCTGGGCTAGCCCTACAGGGTCATGTCACAACTCACAATGTCAGAGCCATGGCTGCCTCAGTAGCTCACTTGAAATTTATGAAATTTGCAAAGCTGCGATGTAGTCTTCAGTCCACATATTCACATCTCATCACTGCCTTGAGCAGGATACCCGACGCAACAGTCAGCTCATGCAGACAGTGTTGCAGAATCTGTTTGGGGTCTAGAATTCAGCTCCACCCTCCTAGTTCCATTGTATTCTGTTCCAGGCTGCACTCTCATTCAGATTGTATATAGTTTTAGGTTAATCTGTGTTATGTCCTCGCCATTGCGAGGGCCAATTAACCAATGTTTGTTGTTTTTGGTGAGCCTGGATGCTAGGGATTCCCCACTTGTGAGAATTAATAAGCCTGCTTGTCCTCAGAGAAAGCTCAGGCACTTACCTGTAGCAGGTGTTCTCTAAGGACAGCAGGCTTTATAGTCTCACAATCCCTCCCATCTCCCCTTGGAATTGTCTCCTTTGTCGTTTTTTTACTTTACATTTTGCTCAAGTGTTAAACTGAGGAGACCACGTTCTCATGGCGGGCGGGAAGGCACTTGCATATGTGTGTTGGAGTGTGTCTCGTGCTCTACAAAGCTTTCAGGCATTGGTAAATTCCAGGCTGGGCCAACGTCACCCACTTGTGACAATTTAAAGCCTGCTGTCCTCAGAGAACACCTGCTACAGGTAAATACCTGCCCTAAATGGCAGGGTGCTACCATTTTGGAAGATTGTGGCGCCAGAGGTAGGGACGAGTGGGCATCGCTCCTGCCTTTAAGGTACGATGGGAGGGATCTGGGGGTACCTGGGTGAAAAGAAGAGGTCAGGGTCATGATCAGGGTCGAGTGAGTGGGTGCCACTAGACACCAGGGATTTTTTTGACTCGGGGGGTTGTTTTCAAGTCATAGGGGTTCAGAGGTACCTGCAGAAGGGTCAGGGGTGGGGGAGTGCCATTACACACCAGAGACTTTTTTGAGCTGTAGGGAGGGAAGAGAGGGTGCTGCTAGACACCAGGGAGTGGGGATCATTGGTTCCTAAAGGGGATGGGTGGGTGAAGGGGTGCCACTGGACACCAGGAATAACTTTTTTTTTAATCAAGTCATTGGATTGGGGGAAGGAGAATCAGGGCTTTTTTTTGAGAGGGTACTTGGGGGTACTGAGTACTGGCACCTTTTCCATTGTCTGCTAAAATTGACCCATGGTCCCCAAGTTTTAATGAAAGTTCTCAGGCTCTACACACCAATTCTGCCTTGTCTTAGATTCTGTGACTGGTTGCAGGGGGACTGGCTATTGAGGAATGGGTCTCTCAGTGATCACCCCACCCCGGAAAGGTGGCCTGGCATTTAAGTACCGGTACCTTTTTCGCTAGAAAAAATGCACTGAGAAGAATGATGCAGAAAGGTATCTGAGGCAGGGTGGTCAGTTTGGGAGGAGAGAGGGGGGGGGGGGGTGCTGATAGACTCTCAACCAACCCTTCTACCATACTCCGGATGGTCAAATTTTTCCCACTGTAGCCACGTGGCCAGGACTTTTAAAGAGATTTTGCATGTTGGAGAATAGCTAAACACTGCATTTGCATTCATTTTAATGCAGTGTGAAGTCAGGGTTTCTGTGCGAGTTAACACTTGCACTGAAACCCTTTCTGCATTGCTATCCTATGGTAAAACAGGGTTAAACTTGTGGGAAACTTTCTGCATCAATCCCTTAGATTGGGAGCCCTCCAGAAACGGGAAAATACCTTTTGTACCTGAATGTATCTTGAGCTACAATTGAAAAATACACCCAGATCCGCATGCAAAGTAATTAGCTAAACTGGTGAAACCAATCAAGAATTGATGTTAGCAATGTTGGCAGTCATTAGGAGTTACCTGCAGATCTGCCCTATACCCTATTCTATAACATGCGTGCCTAATTTGCATAGTGTGCAACTTGAAATAGAGCGCAGCCCAGTGGAGTTGCTAGGGTGGCTGACATCTGGGGCGGATCGCTGATGCCCCCCCGGTGCAGCGCAACCCCCCCACCTCCGGCGAAAGGCCACCTCCCCCCGGTGAAAGGCCCCCCCCCCCCGGGTGCATTTTTACCTGCTTGGGGGGTGCCGCGCGCCTGTCGGCTTCACTCGTTCCATGCTCCCTCTGCCCCGGAACAGGAAGTAACCTGCTCCGGGGCAGAGGGAGCATGGAATGAGCAGAGCAGACAGGCGTGCAGCACCCCCCCAGCGGCATGCACCCGGGGCGGACCGCCCCCACTGCCCCCCCCCCCTTGGTACGACACTGGCGCAGCCATAGGAAGTCATTAGTGAGTCAGGGACATTCTCAGAATTTTGGCATGGTTTTATAGAAATGCCCGCATTTCCGTGCCTAACTGCCATTAGTTGGGTATGAGCAGGCGTAAATGTGTGCTCCTAAAGTTAGGTATGAAATGCACACTAAGCTAGTATTCTATAAAGTTTGTTCCATGCAAAACATTCTGTATAGAATTTGCGCATCGTGTGGATCATCTCGGCTTCTGACTTTGGGTGACCTATACAGAATTCCCCCCTTAATGCCCTATATAGTAAATTGTGGTGCATTTGATATGTAATAGTTCTAATTGAACATTAAGATCTCACTTTTGGGTGTTTTTGATACATGAGAATTTTGTTGGATCACTTCACTTGGACTAAAATAAGACTATGAAGCATTGTGTATATGAATATTTTATTGGTATGGAAAAGAGATAAAAGCAGATAATGATGTTTAAAACTAGAAGGGACCGATAACTGAAGTTAAGAAGAAATTTTATAGTACTTTTTAATACTGCTGTCAGTTCAGATAGTCCCTAATTCTGATTAAATTTTAATATCCATTTGGAAGTTAGGTTGGTCAGCCATCTTGCACAGAAGATTTGGATTTTTTAAATAATTGGTATTGATGTACTAAAGGGAATGAAGCCTTTATTACAATGGATGTTAAAAGCAATAATATTATTTATTTATTTATGAACATTTATACCCCACTTTTTTCCACAACAAGCAGACTCAAAGTGGCTTACAATGTACAGGAATCAATTACAATTACATTAGATAGGGTAAAAGGAACAGGGTAGGAAGGGAAAAGGGAAGAGGGTCTAAAATGGACTGTGGAAGTAGCTGTCAACGCGCAGCAGCCTGTCACGATGGTGACTGTTTCCTTGTCTGTGCTCGCCTCGCCCTCTGGTGGCCAGAACCGGTGGCTGCTATGAACTGTCACCCGTTCCAGACTTCAGCCCAGTCTAGTCCGGATCTTCCGGGCTGCCAGACTTGCTTCTCTTGTTTGTGCCTGAACAGCACCAGTAGCTGCCTTGTGATTCCTGCAGCTGAACTTCAGCAGCTGATGGGCTTTATTAATCACCTGGAAACTTCTGTGTTTGCCTTTGCATCGTCTAAGGTCCCTGGTGGGTTGGTGCTTTGTTGCTCTTCTGCCTTGTCTCTGGTGTGGGGTGGTTTTGCCTGCCACTGCCACTCCACGGCAGTGGCCCAAGGGCTCACAAACCTAGTTTCTGCCTTGAAAACCTAACACAGCCGGGACTAGCAATGTAGAAGACGACCCTGGCCTGGTCCGGTGACTAAGTCAGGCTGCAGGTGGCTCAGGCGGAGCTTGCAGGAAGAAGATCCAAAGGTACTCTGCCTGTCTTAAGGGAAACTTCAGAATTCTGGCGTCTGGGCTTGGCCCCGTTGACTTTGTGGCTTGTGGTCAGATCTTGATGCAGGAGACCATCGTTTCATCCTCTGCAATTGCTCCCTCGAGACTAGAGTCCATTGCATTGTTTTTGGAGATTGCTGTAAGCTCCATTCCATCCTCCTCTTGACGGAGTAGATTATGACTTTTCTTCTTCATATAACAGCAACAGCAGTGTGTTATAATTAATACAATTATAGCCAGGAACAGTGAATCTCCTGAGCTTGCTACCAGGATCAAGGTGTACATAGACCATGGATTCTCATCTGTAGCTGCACAATTCAACAGTACGGCTGAGCTGTTACTAATATGGGTGGACTGGATGATATGACACATGAAACTCCCAGCCACATCTGTGTTCACCGTGATCTTGCTGCAATCGTCATCTAAGGAAACTGCAGTATTATTTAGAAGTGGTCCATTCAGCGTCCAGTAGATCCTGTCATTTCTACTTTGATCACATTTGTCCTGTGCCATTTCTAAGGCAGGTGATTAATACTATTAATAATTCAAAACCCAAATTGGGATCTTAATCTACTCCCTTCCCTAGGGTTACCATGTCTGGGTTTCCCCAGACATGTCCTCTTTATGACGGCACCGTCGGGAGTCCAGGTGGATTTTAAATTTTCCATCATTTTTCTGGGTTTCCTATGTTTGTGCCAGTAGAACGTTCACCTAACCTGATCAGCTGATCTACTGGCGCGTGCATGTGACTCCTCCCAATTTGGAACCTGTGCGCAAGGTCCTCGTGCAGTGCATGTGTTGCGTTGGCGGGCAACTAAGGTCAGGTTAATTCAGGAGAGAGAGGAGATCAGGTCACGTCAGGTGCTGGTGTGTCACATGTGTGCGGACGATGGTGCATTGTCAGAGTAAGAGAGAGAGGTCGGCACCACAGGCTTTGTCTTCTGGACATCTGCTGTCCTACTGCTGAAAGCTAAACTTACTTGCTTGGGTGGTGCGGCTCACCGCAAACTGCAGCATTTGTCATGGTCAGGTCGGGTCCAACTCTGGGAACATATTTCTATCCTTGAATTTGGTCCAAGGACCAAGAGAGGCCGAGACTGGACTGGTCTGGTCTGGAGTGCCTAAAAACAGCCAGGCAGGCTGCATGACGTGAGGACAGAAGGCAGACAAGACTAGAGCAAGCGAGGCACAGACAGAGAGCATGAGTTGGGAAGCAAAGTTGCATTCATTGACATGCCCTGGGGGGGGGGAGGGAAATATATAGAAGGGGATGGCTTTCTTTGGGGGGTTGTCAAGTCAAGTAGACTGTGTAGCATGGGAGTAGGGTGGGGAGGGGGCATGGCAGAGGGGGAGGGGTGAGAAAGGGGTGTGATGTGGTGGGAGTGGTGGGGAGGGGAGGGGAGGGGGCATGGCTATTGAGCTTTGATCCCTCTTATTCAACCCTGACTCCAAAATCAAGGAGTCACCATGCTCTGATCCAGCAGGTTAACTCTCCTTCCTCCATGCATTGTCAGTCTGAACATGGGAGCATAAAGGTACACAAATCACTTCTGCCCTGCTAGCACTAAATAGAAAATGTTGCTAGCTGATCTCACATGGTACTTTGGCCTGATACTTTCAGTGGAGAGAAGAGGACATCGAGACATGGACGCCTCCTGTTTTTGGAAGTGAGGATGATGGGGGATTAGGAGGGATCACACAGCTCCAAGGTCCCTGGGCAACTCCACTGGGGCTGGGGTTAAACTACATCTCCTCAAGGTGTAATTAAGTTTTAGCATTTACCAGTGGGTTAATTACTTCCTGCCTTTTGTGCTGGCCTGTTTAATTATTAATGAATGTCTTAGAATGTTTTGTTGATTCCTCTTATGAAGGTTCACAGCTCATTTATATGCTAACATAGACTAAAGCCCTGGTCTCTGCTAATTAATGCAGGCCCTGATGCTTGTTAAAGTTTGCCTTATAACTAATGTGGTTTAGCACATAGGACTCCAAAAAGATTCTGCTGTATTTAACTTAATTATATGGAATGATAGAAAGCTAACACTGTTTTGGCATATGGAATGCTCTGTTGCGTTTCAGAAAGAATAATATGGTTAGACATTACATGAATGAGCAGAGCACAATGATGCATAAGGACTCGTGAACCCCAGAGAAAGACATTTTATCATCTTTTTAATATTCAAGCAAAATCCCTGACCTTCTTTGCTGTTGTCTATAATTCATGAATCAGTCTTCAATACTGACTAATTCTAGCCTAATTATACAATAAATTACAATGGAAAATGATGGTCACCTAGAGAGCATTAGCACTAATGTCTTTAATTAAAAAAAAAAAACGGCATCCTGAATTCAGAAAATGTGGACAAATGTTAAGATTGCATTATACTTGGTCTTTATGAAGGAGGGGGTGACAGCATGATAGATACAACCCCATGACTTTGAACAATGACAGATTTTAGGGGGTAAATCACAAAACCAAAGATAAGGCCTGAGTGTATGCAAACAAATCACAAGCCAACTATTTGATTAAAGTTATAATAGGGAGCCCTCGGAAAATACTACTTTACGGCTATTTCATATTATTTGCCTAGTAGCATAGTCTCTCTTCATCGGGTCATCCCTTAATAAACTATTAATGAAGGCTGTGATATTTGCAAACACTACCAACAGTGCTCAAAAAATGTATATGTGCTCAAAATACAAAAAATGAAAAAACTATAACTTAACTTGCATGCCACTGCATGTCTCACGTTGTTGGAGTCCACTTAGGCTTCCCCTAAGGTGTATGTGACCTAGAAAGGATTTAAAAATAACAACAAACACTGGTACAGTCCTAGACTTGTCAACCAGTACAATTTACAGCTGCTAGGAACACTGACAGGTCTCCTGGCTCAGTTTCACATTCTGCTTCCAAAGAGATTTCCTTTCCAGATTCCAGATGCAGCTCTGTCCCTTGGAGGGAGCTCTGTTCTATCTAATTTATTGAATCTGGAAACAATCATGGCTGATAGGATGAGAAACCAAATCTATCTAGTAGTTCAAATATGATCTATGGAATTTGAATACAGAGAAATGTGCTTTATAATCAGGGCTTTTTTTGAGGGGGTACTGAGTACCGGCACCTTTTCCATTGTCTGTTAAAATTGACCCATGGACCCAGTGGTGTGCTGGAGCAGGCTCTCACAGGCTCGCAAGAGCCGGTTGTTAAGTTTTTAAGAATTTTGGGAGCCGGTTGTTAAAGTAGGGCCCTCCATGGCTACTTTAACAACTGGCTCCCAAAATGTGAATTATCTTTTACTTTGCTGGTGGGGATGCTGAGCCCTGCCAGTCAAGTAAATAGACTACTGCTGCTCCCCGCTCCTTGTTTCCAGCTCTGGGTAGCAGGCTGGGACTTCTCGAGCATGTGAGAGAAGTTTCAGCATGCTGCTCAGAGCAAGACGTTGGGAGTGGTGGCAGTCCATTTATTGACTGCCAGCAAAGGTATGCCTAGCGTGCCCGCACGAAGGGAGGGAGGAGAGAGAGGCAAGTGTTGCTCCCCACCCCCTTCCCCGGCCACCCCTGGCCTTTCCAACTGTCGAGATGGCTAAGTCAGGAGAAAGAGCCTGTTGTTAAAAATTTACCAGCACACTATATGGACCCAAAGTTTTAATGAAAGATCTCAGGCTCAACACACCAATTCTGCCTTGTCATAGATTTTGTGACTTGTTGCAAGGGACCTGGCTATTGTGGAGTGGGTCCCTCAGTGATTACCCCACTCCTGAAGAGTGGCCTAACAGTTGAGTACTGACACCTTTTTTGGTAGAATACACACACTGTTTATAATTAACATTCAGGATGAACATATCAAATGGACATACATTTGCAAACCAAGGAGTCCTAAATTATTCCAACAAAACAAACACAGTTTTAATTTTCAGCACACTTGATTTATTTATTTTCAAATTTGTTTATTAATTTTCATGGCATAATATAACATAACATCATACAAAGTATTGCAAATCACTCTAACAATATATGGAGAACTTCGTTATTTCAACTTCTAATTCATAAACCCTAATACCGGACTACTCCCCCAATCTCTATGTGAGGTCAGACTTGAGTATGTCCTTAGTCCCACTCTTACCGAAGTTAGCTTATACTTCTTACAAACATTTCACCCCTCTATCCCTTTCCCCCCTCCTCCCCACCCTTCATCCCTCCCCCTCCCGCCCCACTTTGAATGGGCTGTGTCGGCATACCACACGGCTTAGTAAACAGGGGCAGTGGCGTTCCTAGGGGCGCTGACACCCGGGGCGGTCGCCGATGCGCCCCGCCCCCTGGGTGCAGCGCCCCTCCCCCCGGTGCAGCACGAACCCCCTTGTCACCCCCCCACCCCGGCGAAAGAGCCCCCTCTGGGGCTGGGGGGGTGCCGCACGCGCCAGTCAGCTTCATTGTTTCCATACTCCCTCTGCCCCGGAACAGGAAGTAACCTGTTCTGGGGCAGAGGGAGCATGGAAACAACAAAGCTGACCGGCGCGCGGCACCCCCCCCCAGCGGCATGCACCCAGGGCGGGCCGCACCCACCGCCCCCCCCCCCTTAGTACGCCACTGAACAGGGAGGTAGATAAATAAATATAAAGCTTAATATAGTCTGTAAATATGCATCCAGTGAAAAATACAGTCTGTAATTGAAATCAGCATCCAGTGAGAACTAAATTGCAGTAGTCATATTTCCAAATCAAAAACTATGCACTGAACTGAAAAAAAAATCAGTATTCACTGGCCAAGCAAGTTGGAAACACGACTACTACAATTTAATTCTTACTGGATGTTGATTTTGTAGGAATATGTGAAAGACAAGTGCTGCATGCATTAACTGTCAACAATTCTATGAGCTATGATGTCATAGGATATAGTGTAATGTCTTGTGGGTGTGTCTGAGTCACTCTAGTTGCTCTGAGAGTGAGTCAGTCAGTCTGTGTCAGCATAAGATGGTGTTAGCAATCTTTCTTCAAGCTGTATGATAACCAACTGACAGAATTTTGTATTCAGTAGTTTTACCATGTCTACTGCAAGTATGATGTAAATAGTTATCTGAAGAAACTGTAAGTAAACATCATTTTTGTTTGGAAGTTAAAGAAGAGAGAGTAATTGAATCTTTTATTCAAGAGTCTGTGTGAAAGAGAGAGAGAGAGAGAACAAAACAATGGGAGTTAACACTTCTAAAGCTCTGCTGCGTATGGGCTAAATCTGCTGAAGTAAAAGTCTATTTTTTCATTTCTCCCCATCATATTGGGTTATGGGCCCAGACCACTAAAATAAAAAAATAAAAAAAAGAAAACATTAAGAAAAATTTTTTTAATCTCTCCACACAAAAGACAAGATGGCAGCTGCACCATTACTATGTTCTCTCAAAGTGCCCCAACTGAATGAATATAACTATATTCAGTGGGAGATGAGATTTAAATGTATTATTGAAGCAAAGAAGCTAAATATATGTTTGGATCAAGTAAGAAATGCTGACAATTTTGAAGAATGGAATACTGCAGACTGTTATGTCAGAAGTATGCTATATGAAGCTCTGACAGAGAAACAGGCAATATTGATTGATGGAACAGACACCTCAAAAGAAATATTGCAAAAATTGAAAACCATGTATGGTACTTCATATACAAAACAACAGCCTATATGGTTATCAGAAATAATTCAATTGAAGTTGAATGACAAGAAAAAATGTAATGATCATATAACACATTTAATGTCATTATTTAAGAAGCTAGAATTATCGGGTATACCTATCTGCGATGCTTTAAAGAGAGCTTTTATGTTTTGATCTCTGTCTAAAAGTTTTGAAGTATTCAGGACAGTGAATGAAGCAATTGAAGGACAATCTTTTGAACAAGCTGTCTCTAAGCTTAGACAAGAATGTATTATAACAGAGGAGATCTGTTCACCAAGAGAGATTAACCAGAATGAAACATTTTTCTCAGCGATGCATAGTAGGAGGCGGAGCTATAATGAAAAAAGCCTGCCCAGAAACAAGCTGATTTGCTATTCATGTGGTAAAGAGGGACATGTATCAAAATACTGTAACAAGAAAAACCACACCCCCTCTAGCTCATTTAAGCCAATGGAGAATAAGCATGGTCAAAGAAAAAATTATGACCATGACAACAGTAAGAATAAGAGCTGTATAATGACAGAAAAATCTTTTAATATAATGAAGAACACTTCAGATAAAAATAGTTGGATATTAGATTCTAGCAGCACAAAACATATAACCAATAATAAAGAATTTTTCACAGATATGAGACCAGAAGATGGTAGTCTTCACACAGCAAATGCTGGCTCAACAATGATCAAAGCAAAAGGAAATGGACATTTAAAATGCATAGTATCAGATGGAGTCAAAAAAACTCTTGTAAAAGATGTCTTATATGTTCCACGAGCAGTTTGTAATATGCTCAGTGTATCAGCATTAGACAAGAAAGGTTTTTCAATTCATTTTGAAAATAGTAAATGTACAATTTCTGATGGTAATGAAATTTATGCTGAAGGTTATATGAATAACAATGTCTATAAGTTAAACATTACAGGTGAATCATCACATCTTATAAAAACAAAGAAGAATACAGAATGTAATCTTGAGACCTGGCATCGTCGAATGGGACACAGAGATCCAAAGGTGATCTTGGAGCTGCAAAGTAAGCAACTTGCAACAGGCATAAAAATAAGTGCCAGTAATGGTAAGAAGGAAAAATGCATAGATTGTATTACTCAAAAGGGGGTAAGACCCTCATTTCCATCATATAAAGGAAAAAGAAGTAGTAAAATACTGGACTTGATACATAGTGACTTATGTGGACCATTTAATATTCCATCACTAGGGAATAACAAATATGCATTAATATTTGTGGATGATTTCTCTAGATACTGTATGGCCTATCTATTAAAAGAAAAGAATCAAGTTGCTGATATGTTAAAGAAGTTTGTAGCCTTGGTAAGCAATAAATTTGATAAAAAACCAAAGATTCTACAGACTGACAACGGTGGTGAGTTTACTTCACATACCATACAAACATTTCTAGAACAAGAAGGTATTCAGCACATAAAGACAGTTGCATATACACCAGAACAAAATTCTGTAGCTGAAAGAAAGTTCAGATCGCTTGTAGAAATGACAGGATGTATGCTATCTGATAGTAATCTTCCAAAGAGATTATGGGGAGAAGCAATTCTCACAGCAGTATACCTACAGAACAGACTACCTACAAAAGGGACTGATCGCACCCCACATGAAATGTGGCATAGTAAAAAACCAAATCTGTCACATATAAGAATATTTGGAAGTACAGCATATGCTCATGTGCCGAAACAGAAGAGACATAAGCTGGATTCCACAACAGAAAAAGGAATTCTAGTGGGCTATGATTCAGGTCACAAAGGTTATAGAATTCTGAATCTAAACACTGGATTTGTTGGTGTAAAACACATCACATATTTTGATGAAAATAAAAAAATTGATAAAGACTGGAAAATTCCAAATGAACCTTATCATCCAGAATATGAAAAGAAACCAATAATCAATATCCCGGTGATTATAAACACTAACATACCAGAATTATCTGATAATAATTTTTCTGATTCTAATGAGGAACAGGAAAATGAAATAGATACAGAAAGTGTTTATACTGAAGACACTACCACTGATGAAGGGAAAATGATTGGAGATAGAATCTCGATCTCAGATGACACGGAGAGGTCAGACCAACAAAATGTCAGACGCTCATCCAGAGAAAATCGAGGTAATCCACCCCAAAGACTATCTTATTTAACAACTTCTGATGATGCACAAGAACCTTTAACTTGGGATGAAATTGATCAAATGTCTGAAAAAGAAGCAGAAAAATGGAAAAAAGCTGCACAAGATGAAATCGACACGTTGCATAAAAACAAAACATGGAACTTAACTGAATTACCCCATGGCAAAAAGGCCATAGGATGCAAGTGGGTATTTAAGTTGAAAAGAAATGCACAAGGACAAGTAGAAAGATATAAAGCCAGACTGGTAGCAAAAGGTTATCTTCAAAAATATGGTGAAGATTATGATGAAGTATTTGCACCAGTAGTGAAACACACAACAATCAGAACTCTCCTAAGCATAGCTGCATCAAAGAAAATGCAAGTGAAACACATAGATGTTAAAACAGCATTTCTTCATGGAGATATATCTGAAGACTTGTATATGAAATAACCAGAAGGTTTCATAGATACAAATAACAGTCATTTAGTGTGTAAACTGAACAAAGGTTTATATGGTTTAAAGCAAAGTGCAAAATGCTGGAATGAGAAAATGCATGAAATGTTAACTGATTTAGATTTTAAGCAAGGAGAAGCAGATAAATGCTTGTATACTAGACAAAAGGAAGGTCATTGTGTGTACATTTTAGCATTTGTAGATGATTTGCTTATAGCAAGTGAAAGTGAAAAAGAGTATAAAGACATTGTAAAGTGTTTAAATCAGAATGTTGAAATAACTGAACTTGGAAATGTGTCATACTATTTAGGTATGAATATTGAAAAACAGAAAAATGGTTCTTATTTAATAAGTCAGAAACAAAAGATTAATGATCTTATTGAAAGTATGGGTATGCAGGAAGCACACTCAGTAGGTTCACCTATGACCACAGATTTTCAGAGGGATGAAACTGAAAGGGAACCATTACCAGATAACATTCTATACAGATCTGCAATAGGAAAACTTTTGTATCTAACTACCACTTACAGAGTTGATATAGCTAATGCTGTAGGAATTTTAAGTAGAAGAGTGAACAAGCCTACTAAGACTGACTGGACTGCTGTAAAAAGAGTGGTAAGATATTTGAAAGGTACAATTGACTGTAAATTGGTGATTCCGGTAAATAGTAATCAGAAATTGATTTGTTACTGTGATTCTGATTGGGCTGGAGATCATTCAGATTACAAATCCACAAGTGGGTATGTGTTTATGTATGGAAAAACATCTATTTCATGGGCAAGTCATAAACAAACCATTGTAAGTTTATCATCCACAGAAGCAGAATATGTTGCTGTGTCTGAAGCATGTCGTGAACTAATGTGGATAGAAAAACTGTGTACAGATTTTGGTATAGAACAGCAGAGACCGATACAGATTTTTGAAGACAATCAAAGCTGTATAAGGTTGTCAATAAATGACAGGGTACAGTCTAGAACAAAACATATTGCAACAAAATTCCATAATGTCAGAGAATTGTCAAGGCAAGGAGTAATAAGTTTGCAATATAAACAAACTGACCAAATGATTGCTGATATCTTGACGAAACCGCTAGCTGTAAGAAATTTTGAAAATCTACGAGAAAAGCTAGGACTGTATGTATATAAATAAATATATAAGAATTGAATTGTTGGACAATAATGCATGTGAAGGGGTATGTAGAAATATGTGAAAGACAAGTGCTGCATGCATTAACTGTCAACAATTCTATGAGCTATGATGTCATTGGATATAGTGTAATGTCTTGTGGGTGTGTCTGAGTCACTCTAGTTGCTCTGAGAGTGAGTCAGTCTGTGTCAGCATAAGATGGTGTTAGCAATCTCTCTTCAAGCTGTATGATAACCAACTGACAGAATTTTGTATTCAGTAGTTTTACCATGTCTACTGCAAGTATGATGTAAATAGTTATCTGAAGAAACTGTAAGTAAACATCATTTTTGTTTGGAAGTTAAAGAAGAGAGAGTAATTGAATCTTTTATTCAAGAGTCTGTGTGAAAGAGAGAGAGAGAGAGAGAGAGAACAAAACAATGGGAGTTAACACTTCTAAAGCTCTGCTGCATATGGGCTAAATCTGCTGAAGTAAAAGTCTATTTTTTCATTTCTCCCCATCAGATTTCAGTTATAGACTGTGTTTTTCACTGGACGCATATTTACAGACTATATTAAGCTTTATATTTATTTACCTAATGTGACGGGATCATTGTGGAGTTTTTTTCTGACCTATGATTAATAGTCTTCCTTCCTTATTTGATCAGTCGAGTACGGCTCTTGGTCACTCTTGGGCTCATTTTCGAAAGAGAAGGATGCCCATCTTTCGACATAAATTGGAAGATGGACATCCTTCTCCCAGGGACGTCCAAATCGGTATAATCAAAAGCCGATTTTGGATGTCTCCAACTGCACTCCGTCACAGGGATGGCCAAAGTTCAAGGGGGCATGTCAGAGGCGTAGCGAAGGTGGGACTTGGGCATGCCTAACACTTGGACATCCTTGACCCATAATCGAAAAAAAGAAGGACGTCCCTGACGAGCACTTGGATGTTTTCACCCGGACCTGTTTTTCTTACAACTAAGGCACAAAAAGGTGCCCGAAATGACCAGATGACCACCGGAGAGAATCGGGGATGACCTCCCATTACTCCCCCAGTGGTCACTAACCCCCTCCCACCCTCAAAAAACATCTGTAAAAATATGTCGTACCAGCCTCTATGTCAGCCTCAGATGTCATACTCAGGTCCATCACAGCAGTATGCAGGTCCCTGGAGCAGTTTTAGTGGGTGAGTGCACTTCAGACAGGCAGACCCAGCACCATCCCTCTCCCCTGTTACTTTTGTGGAGGAAACAGCAAGCCCTCCAAAACCCACCAGAAACCCACTGTACCAACATCTAGGTGTGCCCCCATTCACCCGTAAGGGCTATGGTAGTGGTGTACAGTTGGGGGTAGTGGGTTTTGGGGGGGGGGCTCAGCACACAAGGTAAGGGAGCTATGTTCCTGGGAGCATTTTATGAAGTCCACTGCAGTGCCCCCTAGGGTGCCCGGTTGGTGTTCTGGCATGTCAGGAGGACCAGTGCACTACAAATGCTGGCTCCTCCCATGACCAAATGGCTTGCATTTGGTTATTTCTGAGATGGATGTCCTTAGTTTCAAAAATTGCCGAAAATCAGAAACGTTCATGTCTAGGGACATCCAAATCTAGGGATGGCGAAATTTAAGGATTTGGACGGCCCTGACGGTATTTTCGAAACGAAAGATGGATGTCCATCTTGTTTCGAAAATACAGGTTTCCCCGCCCCTGGATTAGGACGTTTTGCAAGGACGTCCAAATCGAAACTTGGACGCCCCTTTTGAAAATGCCCCTCTCTATGGATCAGTGTTTGCCGTGCCTTCCAATCTCTCACAGCTTCTTTCAGTTCTGCTATGTTCATTCCAGTATCTTCCTTGATAGCGAATTCTTGGGTGGCTTCTTTTTCTTTTGCCACTAATCATCCCAAGCATGATGTCTTTTTCGAGGGTCTTGCTTCACATGATGTGACCAAAATAGAAGAGCTTTTGTTTTGCTACCTTGGCCTCCAGCAAGATTTTTGGTTTGTACATTCCAGAACTGCTTGGTTTGTTATTTTTGCTGTCCATAGGATATGTCTCCAGCACCATAATTCAAATGCATCAATTTTTCGCCTGTCTGCCTTTCTCAGTATCCAAGATTCACAGCCATATGTTGCCATTGAGAAGATGATTGAACTGACCAATCTACATTTGGTTGCCAGGCTGATGTCCTTGCTCTTCCAGATGTTGTTCGTGCTGACCATCGCACTTCTTCCAAGTGTCAGCCGTTTCTTGATCTTAGGGGTGCACTCACCATCGTGATTAATTTTGGAACCAAGAAAGATGAAGTCTTTGAGAACTTCAATTTCTTCATTGTTGATCTTGATGTCAACATCCACATTTTTTGCTGATGTCTTGATCTTTGTCTTTTTTAATGTTCAGGTGCAGTCCATCCATCTCAGTTTCTTCTTTGTCTTTCATGATCATATGTTCAAGAGCCTTCTTATTTTCAGACAGCAGGATGGTATCATCAGCATATCGGAGGTGGTTGATGTTTCTGCCTCCTATTTTCATGCCAATCTTGGATTCATTCAGGCCTGCTCGTCACATGTAAGTTATTAGTAAGTGCACCTTTTTAGACAGCTGTTTACTGCATGGATGTGGCTGTTTAGTGACTAAGGTCTTTTTTCTCCAAAATTTTTAAGCTAGAGTGGTGATTGATCCAAGTTCACATTGGAAGAGAATGGATATTTTGTAGTATTTTTACATAATCTGGTCCCCATCCTCACTCCATCCCTAGTCAATTCTTTTCCATCCTCTGCTCATCCCCATCATATTGCTACTGTGTGCCACATGGTCTCTGGTTCAGGTGTTTGTAGCTCACCTGGGCCCAGGGTTGCTGATTCCTATTGAACCAAAGTAAAATGGCTGCTGTGACAATGTGCCAGCTACTATGCCTGGAGATGACTCTTCCCTGAACTCAGTGTCAGCAGTTTGGTGCACAGCCTTGAGCTGAGCTGTACTTGCAGAGTATGAACAAGGAGAGGGTGGGAGCAGGGAGTGACAGAGAATTGATAAATAGACAATGTAGGTTGTAAAATATGTTTGTAAAGCATGTGACACATGAGACCCACCACAGGCAGGGAACAAAGTTCAAGAAAACAGATGTGGGTTAGTATATACTGTAGCAAGTGCCAGATGTAGTGACATAAAAGGAAGCACTTCAAAGAATGTCAGGGGGGAGGGGAGTTGGTTTGGTATTGCTCGAAGGTGCTGTCCCCAGATTTCCCCCATAGCTTCTGAATGGATGCAGTCTGAGTGATTGCCAGCTTATATGCCTAAGTATTTCTGATTGCATGTCTCTGTAACTGTATTATCTTTTCTGCAACAGTTTCCTTTGTTCTGTACTGAAAAAGAACTTCTGCCTTTAATTTTGTATAAGTGTGTGGTGAGTAAGATCACTGAATAAAAGATATTTACTGGATAAGCGAGTCTTCAGTCTCTGAAGGGATAATGTGAGTAATTGTGTGAAAGAAGGGAAACTGAGTGCTGCAGGGATTGGGTGTGAGAGGTAGGGTGGGGTGTCCTTGGGAGTAGGACCTCCAGCCTATATATGATTGTCATACTACCAGCCTCTTAGATTTCCTACTGTCCCCTCCCTGTGCATATCTCTACTTCGTACCTCTGGAGCAGAGCTGGAAATATCACTAATGGAAGGCTGTGACGGGCTAAAACGGAGATTTCCCTTCATTACTGTGGTAAAGAGACTACAACCCTCTTAACGTTCTTGCAATTCATTCATTTATTTTGTTTTATATTCTACCACACCTATAAAATACTATTCATAGCAAATCACAATCCGAAATCAGTAACATAGGCAGCCGAGACCCCTCGGGCTTACAATGTAATTCACACCAATGAAATGGTCACAAGACTCATGGTATTTCTTAACATGGCACAACTTGGCCGCAGCTTTATTTTAAATACAAACACCATAACACTGGGTATACCCAAGCCAAACAAACCTTCAGGCTTACTAGCCAACCCAGTCTGCCGCCATTAGCAAGACTGACCAATCATATACAGAGTTCCCCGCCGCACAGCAAGGGAGCTCAACCGTAAGCACAGCTGTCCCCGCTGCCTAGCTTACTCCCTCAGGCTTGGGTACCCCGCCAAAGCTGCGACATAATACAGATATGTTCACGGCCACTTTAACTCGGGAGGGGGGGCTGGGTGCAGGCTTCTGCCCAGACGCCCAAAGAGGACGTCTGGGCTCTATCCAGGGGTTATAAACCCTCTATTTCTCCCCACCCACCTCAGCGGGGTGCTGCCGTGCGGCTGGAAATTCGGCCGCGCTCGCACCCCGCTGGCTCGCCTTCGCATGCCCTTCGGGGCACGGCACCATGTTAATATTGGCTCCGTGCACCCGGGGGCACTGCGCCTTGATATTTTAAACACATTCTATGCTGACTGAAGACAGTTCCTCTTCTGATCTGATTCTACTGTATCTTTGGTTGTAAATAAATAAAAATTTAAATTTAAAATGGAACTTGTGAATTACCCGAGAACCTAAGACATCCAAAATGAAAATTCCAAAGAAACCAAGGGAGATGGATTTCCTCGCCCAGTCCCAAATATTATCCTGCTGTCTGCCAGTTCTCGCCTCTCTGGCACATCACCCTGCCTTCTTCTGTGTTTCTCCTTCACTATCTCTTTGCATTAACCGTTGCAACCCAACCTGTATATTCAAGCAACATTATCCTTGGCTCATTTTGCTTTGACTCCAGAAAGTCAGTTGGAAATATATTTAGTGCAATAAGGTATCAAGTATACCTTATTTGTCGGCTTCTACTTCTTGTGGTTTGAAACTGGAACCCAACCCCATTAGATAGAGAAGTTAAATGTAAAATATACTGAGTAGAAGGAATAGTCCTAAGTATTTTATATAATCAAATACTGCTTCTCATTCTGAAGGACTCAATACTAGTTAACTTACAGTGAGATGAAGAAGAGCTGCATTTTGATGTTAAAGGAGATTTGTCTCAGCTCTACAGAAAGCCTCCCACATTTTCCTTTATGCTGTTACTCAGCTTCTGGTGTTGGCCCCTGGCTGAATTTAAGTCTCTTATATCCCTGTTTGCAGAATCTTTAACACAGCTCTCCTCTGCTGGTGGGAGGAATGGGTGGAGTGGAAAGGAAGCATCCTGCCAATGTCATGCTGAATCACAAGCCCCTTAGAATTAGGATATATTCTCATTTAAAATGATCAGCAATGTGTTTATTACTTTGTGTGATCCAGGTGGTACTAAGGCCCTGGCAGCTGAAGGTGAAATTTCTCTTTTATTTAGTTATTTGTATGTATGTCCTTGTAGTGGTGGAACTGCCCTGCAAGCAGCTTAGAGGGATAAAATCCTAGAATTATTCTAGCTCGGTCCCCTACTAGGATATGTTCAGAAGAACACCTTGGCAAATTCCTTAGTCTATGTAAGTCTCAAGTTTTGGAGAGAATGGTTTATGGTTTATTAAAACTTTATATACCACCTTTCTTTAAATACTACTACTACTTATCATTTCTATAGCGCTACTAGACGTACGCAGCGCTGTGCACTTGAACATGAAGAGACAGTCCCTGCTCAACAGAGCTTACAATCTAATTAGGACAACTACTACTACTTATCATTTCTAAAAACAAGACAGGTTACAATTAAATTAAAAAACAAACTAATAATAAAAAAAACGCCATAAATCTGGCAGGACATGTAGAGGGAGGGGGCAGGGAAAGAAAAGAGACATAAAGTTAGGTCAATGTGAGCTGGCAGACAAACTCATACCCAACCCCCATAGTCCAAATTTAAAAAATGGGTTTTTAGAGCAGACTTAAAATTAGGATAAAAAGGTTCAAGTTGTACTGCAAGAAGCAAGGAATTCCAGAGAAAGGGGCCTAGAAAAAAAAAAAAAAACATTGGTAGATTCCAAGTGGGCTAATACTGATGCAAGAACCAATCAAATGAGTTTTTTTTGCCTTGTTTTCTGCCTCCCTGACAGCAGGCTGGGTGCTTCAAGGGTGGGAGTAGCAGAGGGTGGACTACTGGGGAAATCAGGGTTCAAATCCCAGTGCTGCACCCTGTGATTTTGGGCAAGTTACTTAACCTTCTATTGCCTCGGGTGTAACCCTAGATTGTAAACCCTCTGGGAACAGGGAAATATCTACTGTACCTGAAAACAATTCACCTTGAACTTCTGAGAAAGGCATGAGAAACATCCCAAATCCGACTATGCAGTTAGAAGCTGAGTCCTAAAGAACCACCCAGGTCTCAAACAAAACTAAGCCCCTCATAGAGGAGGGACAGAACCAGGATTTACCCTTAGCTACGAACCCAGGGGGAAAGTTTCTCAAAGAGGGGAAGGTGGAAGTTGTTTGGCTGAGAGGGTTCAGGACTGATGAGAGAATGAGAGACAGGAGGCTTTCCCCCCATGATCTGGATCCTGTGGCCAAGAAGAGTGAGGAGCCCAGTGATAGGGAACTGGAGCCAAGCTGGAAGGTGAAACCTTTCTGGAGCTAGCACAGCTGTGGGCTGGGAAAAGAAGAGTCCTCTTAAGTATGTTGAATAGGAGAATCAAGTTGGGAAATAAAAAGAAAGAGAGTCTGGACTGAGAGGAGAAACCTGCAGAATGTAAGTGCAATGGAAATGTAAATACTATTGAGGTTTTTTTCTAAGATGTTCTGAACATTGATTCAAGTGTATTCCAAATGTTTTATATTGCTTTTTCATCGGTATCAAAGCACTTTACAATTACTTTATTTGAGCCGAAAGATAGGAAATAAGGTTAGGAGGGGATCAGTGGATAAGGCCATAAAGATGCAATGTAGCTCTGAGTCAAGCACTCGCCAACAGTTTCCTCTCAGTTCAGAAAGACCAGAGAAACTACAGTCAACAGGTTTTAAAATGTTAAATATAATCCAGATATTCAGCACTGGTACCTGGATACCATCTGGCACTAAATATATGGATTCAGTGCTGACTGGTGGCACTGTCCATGTGGTGGCAATATTCAAAGCTGCTAACCAGTATATTCTATTCCTAATCCCTGATAATGTCTTCTGTAACACTATTATCTCGTATTCCTAATGTCTGTCAATGTCTTCTGTAATGCCACTATCTTGTACTTCATGACCATGTAACCCAAAATCCTTCTGTAAAACCAAATGTATATCTTTTACTATTTCCATTATCCATGACATATTGTAAACCACATTGAGCCTGCAAAGAGGTGGGAAAACGTGGGATACAAATACAATAAATAAAACTAGCTAAGCAGATAAAGTTAGGATAGCCTTCATGCTGGGGTAACAGCTTTCCTGGCTGTGCGCTAAAACAGTCCCTTTACCTTAATTGAGAAAGTAACTGCTTACCACACATTAGTAAAAGCGTCCCTAGATTTCAAAGTCCAACATATGCATAGTTTGTTTTTTTTTGTCTGAGTTTGATGTGACTTCTTTTTTTGGATTTGAGATTTGGCTTCTTTCATTTTATGACATTGCTACTCACTGAGGCTTCAGAATGTTTCTGGAAAGAATAAAACAAATAAAACCATAGTTCTGATTCTCCAAGCTATAGTAAGCTGTGTCAAAGCATGTTATTAGTAACCCGACTGAATGAAATGGGTGGTGTGGTATCTCTGGTTTTCTGTGCTAAAATCTTTTTGCATCTTCTTGAAGCAACCAATGCACAAAAAAGCATAAATATGTTACAAATTAGTAAATAACCAGAGTATAAAAGAAATAGTGGCAAACGGGAACTGCAATCCAATATACACCCACTATCACATCTCAATCAAATCAACTTAATATGAGAAGAATATCAGTCTCATTAAACACGGGCTTTATCTTGGGTTATTAGGTTTCTTATGGGACATCCTATTCCAGGTCTCAACCCTAAGCCACAAAATCTTCAACTATTTATTCTTCTCATATGAACTTAAAATATTCAGTAATAAATTCAAATAAGCATTTCCACAAAAACTACTACTACAAGCGATCATAAGTACCTAAGTAATGCCATACTGGGAAAAGACCAAGGGTCCATCGAGCCCAGCATCCTGTCCACGACAGCAGCCAATCCAGGCCAAGGGCACCTGGCAAGCTTCCCAAACGTACAAACATTCTATACATGTTATTCCTGGAATTGTGGATTTTTCCCAAGTTCATTTAGTAGCGGTTTATGGACTTGTCCTTTAGGAAACCGTCCAACCCCTTTTTAAACTCTGCTAAGCTAACCGCCTTCACCACTTTCTCCGGCAACGAATTCCAGAGTTTAATTATACGTTGGGTGAAGAAAAATTTTCTCCGATTTGTTTTAAATTACTACACTGTAGTTTCATCGCATGCCCCCTAGTCCTAGTATTTTTGGAAAGCGTGAACAGACGCTTCACATCCACCTGTTCCACTCCACTCATTATTTTATATACCTCTATCATGTCTCCCCTCAGCCGTCTCTTCTCCAAGCTGAATAGCCCTAGCCTCCTTAATCTTTCTTCATAGGGAAGTCGTCCCATCCCCGCTATCATTTTAGTCGCCCTTCTCTGCACCTTTTCCAATTCTACTATATCTTTCTTGAGATGTGGTGACCAGAATTGAACACAATACTCAAGGTGCGGTCGCACCATGGAGCGATACAACGGCATTAAAACATCCTCACACCTGTTTTCCATACCTTTCCTAATAATACCCAACATTCTATTCGCTTTCCTAGCCGCAGCAGCACACTGAGCAGAAGGGTTCAGTGTATTATCGACGACGACACCCAGATCCCTTTCTTGGTCCGTAACTCCTAACGTGGAACCTTGCATGACGTAGCTATAATTCGGGTTCTTTTTTCCCACATGCATTACCTTGCACTTGCTCACATGAAACGTCATCTGCCATTTATCAACTTCGCTTGTAGTAGTTTGTGTGGAAATGCTTCTTGAATTTGGCTCAATTCATGGGAACAGTCATCTTCTTGTCTTGCTGTTCCCATGAATTGAGCTAAGTGCCCTTTCCTCCTCTATCAATCTCTTCTCCTCTGGCACCTCCTTCTTTGAAGACTGTCCCCTCCTCACCCAAGACCGGCATTACTGTTTGGCCCCCCTTCCATCCGCAATCCTTGCTGTCTTTGAAAGTCATAATGTTCTCATGAGGACCACTTTCTGTTAAACTGATCCTATTCCTGCATCCTGGTTGAAAAACCCTGTATTAGGTTTACTCCCCACATTTCTATCAATAATCAATTTAAGTCTCTGTACCGGCCAATTCCCAGATTTTGGAAATTAGCTAGAGTTTGTCCCCTTTTAAAGAAAGCTACTCTGGATCCTGCAATACCTAGTCATTATCATCCAGTTTCTAATCTCACTTTTATGTCTAAAGTCCTTGAAAAAGTCATTTTCCAACAGCTCTCTGATTTCTCAGATAAGACCTCTAACCACACGCTCTCGTCAGTCCAGCTTTGGATCTAATAACAGTACCAAAACAGTTTTGGCAGCTCTTTTAAGTGAAACTCATTCTTACTTCGACAACATAAATGTGTCTTGGCATTTTCCCTGGATCTCTCTGCTCTTTTTGGTCTTGTTAATCACTCTCTTCTAATTTCTTGCCTATCTTCATTATGTATCTCTGGTATGGTTCTTCACTTCCTGTCTAACCACTCATTTCATGTTGTTACCCCCACCTCCACTTCTCTCAGGAGGGATGTCCACTTTGGAATTCCCCAGGGGTCCATCCTCTCTCCTTTACTCTTCAATCTTTACCTAAGCCCTCTGGCTGCGCTCATTTAATCGTTCGGTATATCCGCTTATTTGTATGCAGATGATATCCTTATGCTGTATCCAACCGACACCCTTTCTTTCTCAATTCCCCCTCTCCAAACCTGTTTATATTCCGTTGCTAACTGGCTTTTGAGTCGACTATCAATTAGTCCTCAATGCTGACAAGACTGTAGCTTGTTGGTTCTCCAGTTCTGTTACCCACCCCCCTCCCTCCTATTTTCCTCTTTGGAACAATAATTTCCCCGGTCTCACATTTTCACTATCTGGGGATAATTCTTGATTTTTCACTCTCATTTTTGCCACATATCTCACACCTGTCCAAGCTTAGCTTTTTTCACGTTTCGACAGTTGCGGACTGTCTGCCATCTTTTCGACCACGATAATTTCCACACACTTCTTCTGTCTTTCATTACTTCCCATCTTGACTATTGTAATATTATTTACTCAATGTTACCTCATTCTGCTCTTAAGATGCCACAAACTTTACAGAACCGAGCCGTCAGACTACTCTGCCATGCCCACCGCTTTGATCAGATATCTCCTTTACTAAAACAGCATCACTGGCTTCCCATGGAATACCACATTATTTACAAAGTTGCCCTTCTGACATTTAAGGCTTTCAGGTTAGGCACCCTGATTATCTCTCCCCCCTTACTATCCCCTATTCTCCTGCAAGGGTCCTCCGTTTCTTAAATGACTGCCGCCTTGTTCTACCAAGCCCCAAATTTGCCCAGTTAGAAACAATTATACACCTTGCTTTCTTCTTCCTCTCTCCCCTCATCTGGAATTCTCTGCCCCTTTCCCTGCATAGTGATCTGTCTCTCAAAAGCTTTAAGGCAAACCTGAAAGCTTGGCTTTTCAGGCAAGCTTTTAGGGAGTAGGGTGGCCTAGGAATTGCAGCCAGTCAGTCAGGTCAACTTACCCCTGTTTTTATTATATGTTTTATTGCCTTCTTCTGTGTGTCTGTACCTCTTTTCTTTTTCTATGTGCTTGTTTATCTGTCCTATCATTATTTGGAGTTCCCTTCCTTTCCTGTATGTTTTTAGTTTTGTACACTGCTGTGCTCTGTCCATGCAACTAGAGCAAATTCAATAAATTATAACTATAAACTATTCAGGAAGGATAGCTGCTTATGTCAGGGGGACATTGGGAGCTGGAAGTCTTTTGGAGACTGATCTTGGGTGGGCTAGGGCTAAGAGGAGTGATTAGAGAGGATTTGAACCAGGGGTGGTATTGGGGATGGTGGAGGGGCAGTGGTGGCAACTTGTGCCCAGATGTTATGTGGGTGGTAGCTGATATTCAGTGCCACCACCTGACTAGCTAAGTGGCAAAGGATAGGCCTGCTTTTTATGTGGTCCTATCTTACCACTTAGCTATGCCGGCACTGGCACTGAATATGACCTGTGCCCACAGAACTACCATCTCCGCCTGACTGCCCTGAACCACCCAGGTTCTGCCCGGACTTGACATCTATGGTCTTCGGGAATATTTAGCAGCACTGCCCTTTTAAGAGCAGTTGAACATCAATGGATAGCCCAGAGAGCACGATTTAAGTGTTAGGAACCTCTCCTGATCACTTAAGTCATTTTGAATATTGACTTCTCTATATTTATTTCTGAATCCAGTATAATCAATAATTCAGCACATCAGTCCGAAGCACCAGTTGCAGCATTGCTCCTTTTCCCTCCCCTTTCCTCCCACCAGGTCCAGCAATTCTCTCTCCCTCACCAGCTGCCTTGGATCAGCCCCTTCTCAGCTTCTGGATTCCCCACCTCTCTCTAAAGGCAGGAGTGATGCCCAATTGCTCTTGCCACTGATGCCCACTATCTTTCAAAATGGTGGCACCTGACCCCTAGGTCAGTGAGGCAATGCTTCAAAGCTTTGGAAGAAAGGTATGAGAAGGAAGATATGATAGACACATTTAAATACCTCCATGGTATAGGTGAAAGGGGATAGACTCAGGAGTAATCTAAAAAAAAAAAAAAACTTCTTTATGGAAAGGGTGGTTGATGTGTGGAAGTCTCCCACTGGAGGTGGTGAAGTATCTGAATTCAAGAGAGCATGGGAGAAGCATGTAGGATCTCTGAGGGAGAGGAAGAGATGGCAGGTGGTATGGATGGGCAGATTGGATAGGCCTTTATGGTTGTTATTTGCCTTCACTTTCTATCTTTTCTTGTTTCCTCTTCTCCCCTTCCCGAGGGAGCTAATTTTCCTGCTGGGCTCATTAGGTATCTAATCGCCTTCAGAACTAGCCTGGCTCCGGTTCTTGCCTTCCTTCCTTCCTTGGCTGTAGTTGTAATGTCTGCCAGCTGGCATGGTTCCTGTTGCCTTTCTCTACCTGATGCTTTCTCTCCTGCCACTGCTGTCATGGCTCTCACTGCTCTTTCTCCTTCCTACGCTTCTTTCTGCTGCTGTCAACAGCTCTCTCCTTTCATATGGCAGGCAGCTGACTCACTTCTGGTTTGTGGATTCACAGGAGACAAGCAAGGCGCAGTGCCCCCATGGGTGCCTGGAGCCACCTATAATATGGCGCCGTGCCCCGATGGGCATGCGCACCGGGCCAGCGGGGTGCGAGCGAGGCGTGATGGGCACGTCCCCACCGCCCAAAGGGCACCCCGCTGAAAAGGGGGAAGAGCTACAAAGGGGTTTAAAAGCCCCTGGGCGGAGCCCGGACAGCCTCTTCAGCCCCCCTCCCCAGTTTACTGTGAATTATACCTGTATATATCTTGTCGCAGCTTTGGCTGGGTACCCAAGCCTGAGGGTATAAGCTAGGCAGCTAGGATAGCTGCGCTTACGGTTGAGCTCCCCTGCTGTGTGGCGGGGAGCAATGTTTACGATTGGTCAGTCTTGCTAGTGCGGCGGACTCGGTTGGTTAATGAGCCAAAGGCTGAATGTTGGATAATGAGCCGAAGGCTGAGTTCGGCTTGGGTATACCTAAGGTTTTAAGATGTGTTGTATCTAAATAAAGCTGCAGCCAAGTTGTGCCATATTTAAGAAAATACCATGTGTCGGGTGATTATTATTGTGTCATTACTGTAAATATCAGATAACCTATATGCCCGAGGGGTCTATATTACTGGACTATAGCCCTTCCTTCTCCTGCAGCAGGATAAAACATTGGGGCCACTCCAGGGCACCAGCTCCAGGTAAAAGAAGTTACAATACCTTCAGATGTATCCTGTCTGACTCTAATTTTAGTTTAGCTAGCCCCTCATATATACTGACTTCTGAAAACGTTTTTAAAGTCTACTCACTTCTAGTCTTATTGGTGGCAGTTTTTTGTGATCTTGTTCCTGCTCATTCCTCAGTGAACACCAAAAAGAAATATTTGTTAAGCAATTCTGCCTTTTTCTCTTGAGCTTCTACATATTTCTTCCCTTCCCCTCCCCTGAGTCTGACAATGCATTTTTTAACTTCTTCCCATCACAAAAAAAACAAAACAAAACAGTCTTCTCCCCTGTTTTATCATGCTAGTTATTTTTTCCCCCATTCGTATCTTTGCTTTACTGACTACTTTCCCAGTTTCTCTTAGCTTTTACAGATACTGATGCTTGTTGTCTTCTTTCTGTGGACTATTGTAGTGTAGGGGCACTAGCCTCTTTTTCTTTACTTTTTATTAAAGAGAACTTTGCAGTAATTTTTACTCTTTTTATATAATTTCCTAACAGAGATTCATTGCCCTTACAATATCTCCTTTCAGTTTTGCCCACTGCTTTTCTGCTTCCCTTGGATGTTCCTGTCCAGGTAATAATTTCTTGAGATATTCCCCCATTTTAACAAAGTTAGTTTTCCTGAAGTCTAAAATCCTTGCCTTTATAGGAATCATCCCCCCAAATACAGGCCCACATTCATTGATCGCTTAATCTCTGATGACCACTGTTCCCTGTAAGATGTGTGGGAGTCCTCCAGCTGCACTGCTATCAGTAGGGGGTGGTGCTTCAATATTGTGTTTTCAATCACTAGGGAAAAGAAGGTTGCCTGTTCCTCAGTCTCAAACATATGATATTGAAACAGCACCCCCCCCACACTGGCAGGAGGGGGGTTGCATGATCAGGGGTGGGGATCAGGGGCTTCCATGTTGGGGAGGGGGCGGGAAAATTAGAGAGATATACTGTGGTGGTGGTGGGGGGGGGGGGGGAATCCCAGATGATATTCAGTGCCAGGGGCCTACAGCACTAAGCAAGTGAATTAATTTACCTGGTTAGCTATGCGGGTGCTAGCACTGAATATTGCCTGCTCCTCCCCAACACACCCCCTGTACAGCTCCTGATCTGTCCACTTTTTGTGAACAGTCAGAGCCAATTTTCAGCGACACTGCCTGGTTCGGGGCCACTGAATATCGGAGGTGGGGCTACCCAAGCAATTTAAGTGGGCGGGAGCCTCTTCTGCCTGCTTAAAATCGCTTGGAATATCAGGCGGAAGACTTCTACACAAACCTGCTGTAACATTTCATTAGGAGGCTTCTTTGAAACTTGGGGGAAAGTTCAAAAATCTCAAACTGTATAATGCCTTTTATACAGGTAGATTGGGCAGCTTACAGTTGTGATATAGTTTGTTGTTGTTTCAAAATATTTCCTTCTGCCTTAGTTCCAATATTTGAAACTAATTTTTTGTTACTCTAGATTTCAAAGTTTTAATCTTAGGAGCCATAATATTTATAATCGGAAGAATAGTCTTGGCCAAATTAGAAATAGATAAACAAATTGAATCCAATGTCATTTCAGTATCTGGCACCACCTGAAGCATTAAGACTTACCTCCATTTCACTTCAAGGCTGATCCAGAGTCTGTTCTGGAGCTTCCTCCATCTGGGACTGTGTCCACCTGGCCGCACCAGCTGTTCATCCTGCAACTTCTCTATTCAGTGCTTCCTTCAACACAGGTGTCTCTCTTAACATAACGTGCCTTCCACTGGGAGTCCTTCCTGCCAGCACTAAGTGGAGAGCTTGTCCAAGGCTAAGTGGAGAACTTGTCATTGAAGGCTGAGCCACCGGTGTGCTTCCATCCAGGCTCAATCTTACATCAGAGCCCAAGTAGTGTTCCGCACCAGTGGACTTGATTGTTCTTTTCCCTGCCTCAAGAAGGAATCAATGAGACCCACCACTGATGACTGAGATGGTATGAAGGGCCTCCGCATCTGGCTACCTTTGTGTTTATCTATATTTGAAGAAGAATTTCAGCAAGGTAAGAGACAAGCTGATGCTTACTCCCTTACAGTTGCCATCTTGGATCCTCCTAGATAATTCTCCTTGTAGAGAATCCAGGATCTCCTTATTTCTGGACAATACCACAGTCAGGATTTCCCAATCAATATCTGTTAAATTGAAATCACCTAGTAATAGTACTTCCTCTTCCAAGGCAATACTGCAAATGTTTTCAATTAAATCTATTTTTCTGCCTGTGATGGAGTTCTGTATATCACATCAATATTTACAGATGTTCCATTTTCTCCTTCCAGATTAATCTGCTGTGCCTCCGCATTACCTCATATCTATCTATCTATCTATCTATCTATCTATCTATCTATCTATCTATCTATCTATCTATCTATCTATCTATCTATCTATAAATAAATAAATATAATGCCACTCTTCCTCCCTTTCTTCTACTCATCTCCATCAATCCTAGTTTAACATTCTCCTCAGTCTGTTTTGGAGGATACTCCATCCTTTCTTCAACAAGTGGACCTCATTCTGCTCAGAAGTTCTTGGAATGTCATCCCATCGTTCAAGAAACCGAAATGCCATCATCACCAACGCAGCCATGATTCATCTCCAGAATGTGAACTTCTGTGTCTCAGTCTTTATCCATGATTGGGAGGACTGATGAGACCACCACCTGTGTACCTACCTTTTTTGATTTCTTCCAGAGCCTAAACCCACTCTCGTAGCAGGATCATTTATTTTTATTTTATTTATTTAGATTTTTGCTCACACCTTTTTCAGTAGTAGCTCAAGGTGAGTTACATTCAGGTACTCTGGATGTTTCTCTGACCCAGGAGGGCTCACAAAGTTTGTATCTGAGGCAATGGAGGGTTAAGTGACTTGCCCAAGATCACAAGGAGCAGCAGTGGGATTTATGCCAACACAGGTGTGTAGCATCTGATAAGAGTCAGTAGACTTGGCGAGTCTTCAGAATCTCTCCATAATGTCTCAGATATTGGCACCTGGCAGACAGTCACTTCCTGCAATATTCTGTCTGGTGGGCAGATGGATGCTTCTATGCCCCTTAGAAGAGGGTTGTCAGCCATCACTACCCTGATGAAACCTATTGGGACTGAAATGTCAGTAAGAATACAATTCCTGCCTCACTTACACTGATGTTGTGGCTCCTTATTTTGTAAGACCATTGAATCCTATGTCATGTACAAGATGTCTTTCACAAAGGATTTGCATTTGATATTTAATTACTCATCTTTACAAATCCGAGATCAAAGTGAGTTACAAGTTCAGGTGTACAAGTTATTTGCTATTGCATTCCTGTTATGGAGCACACATACAGTAAATTCTGTCTCCATTCCATGGGGATGCCATAGAAGAATGGAGTATTGTTAATTTGGTGCTATATATCTGGGTTTGGCCAGCAGATGGCAGAGCACTCTGCATATCAAAGGGGAAGCTGTGAGCTTGGGAAACAGCAGGAAAGAGAGGGGCTCCTGCATAAAAAGTGAGGTTTTTGTGACTGAAGACAGGTGATTACATTTCTAGTAAAACCTTTGAAGGCATGTTAAATTCAGCTTTTTTTCTTATTTTTCTAAGCAGGATAACTGGATTGAGAATCCTTAAATACAGTGCCTCCACCTAGTGGCTACATACATCATTCACAGCTTCTCACCACTGCCTGCCAATTTTGTCTTTTTTTGTTTTTACAATCCCTGTGTAAACCTAAAAGCAAGGAGTTAAAAATACAAATCAGGTTTATCAATTGTATTTGGGTTCTTCTCCAGATTCTTTGCTTAATGGTCAGTCCTCTTGGGGTTTATCCTTTTCTCAAGCAGAGAATTGTCATTGTTGTATTAGTCCACTTGAATATGCAAAATTATAGGTCAACAAATTAACTTAATACACTGTCTCCATAAAAAAAAATGAGCCCCCTAAACATTTTGTAATAACAACAAACCTGCACCGAATTAATTAAAATTTACATGCACAAAGTGACATCTATTTGCATCGATGACGCCATAGGAATCCCTCGTCCCGTTTAAGAGACTTTTAAGGTTTACAAACTGCTGTCACAAATCTCAGTTTCTGACACGACTTGCTTACTCACTGACATCATCTGTGATGTCATTGCACCTTGCCTGGGGAATTTCCCCCCTGCCCCCCTCTCGGTAGCCCTGCTTTAGCACTGGAGACAATGTGCACACCAAAGATTAGCGCAAATAGCAAGCAAATGTAGTCAAAAGGATGTCAATGAGGTCATTTCATATTCCGTCCCAATGCTCAGAGAAAAGTGCCCTTACCGCTGAAAACCTAACGCCAGCTCTGAGCGGGCCTTAGGGTGTTTGAAAAAAGGATTTCTCGCAATTCTTTTTTTTTTTTTTAAAACTGCCGATTTTGATTTCTTCTGGAAGTGGAAGAAAGTCCATGGAAGCCTGTAAGCGCTGGTAGTAATAAATAAATGTGAGCGAGTCCGTGTGAATGCACACATTGACACCTGTTTCCTGTACTTAAATATAAGCCTTACAAATAAAAAAAAATTGAAAAGCTTATATTTAAAGGTGCGGAAAACAAGTGCTAATGTGTGCTTTGCTTTTGGGATTGCCTGGCGCAAGCGCACAATAGCTGAGCTTACCGCAAAACTCTTCTGCGCATGCACCGAGAATGTTCCCTCTTTGCATTTGCTTTTACTGCGCGCATATAATTTGAATAACATTTCCTTTGAACACTGGCGAGCTAGTTTCATGCCTTGTTCTGGCGGTATATACTCTGCACCGTTGGCTTTACTGCCAGAGTTCTGAGCATTGACCTCCGAGAATGTAAAACATTCAAAATGATCTAACACTTCCAAACAAAACAGGGAGAAGGATTCCCTCACCCATTCCCCAGATATAATCCTACTAACTGCCAATCTTCTCCCCTTTCTGGCACATCACCCTGCCTTCCTCTCTGTCTGTCCTCACCATCAATTTGCATTACCTGTGATTCCTTTATATATTCAAGCTACATCATCCTTAGCTCATTTTCCTTTGACTTCGGAAAGTCAGTTGGAAATGTATTTAGTGCAATATGAAGAAATCACGTACAGCTTGTTTGCTGTGCTCTGCTTCCTGAGCTGGAACCTAACCTCATTAGATAGAGAAGCTAAACGTGAAATACACCATGCAGAAATAAAAAGGTATCGGTGTACATGTTTTATTTGTATTTATTAACCTCTATTAATCTTCAGACCTAAAGGTATAGTCATAGCATCATGGTGCATTGTAATCATTAAGGAAAACAGGTATGACTTTTCAGCACCCAGAGCAGAAGAAACATTGCATTATGCGCATTCCAAGGGCTGAAAATATATTCTGTGCCTCAGACCCTGTGATCCTGACATATGAGTCACTGTGCTTGTGGACCTTTGTTTCTGCTCCCTGCTGTTAATATCTATGAACTGGGATTGTGTTCTTTCGATGCATCCATGCAGGGGCGTGAAGAGGGGGAATAACCACCAGATGTGTAGGAGGTTTCTAAACAAACACCATGCGTCACGCTGCAGGTGTCACAGCGGTTTTCCTTTTGTAATGAGATTTCCCAACTACTAAGTGCACGTGTGAAATGTAATATTAATTAAAGAGGTGGCAGCCACCTTCCGTTTCTATTCATATCTGCCACATAAGCGGCTCAAACAATGAGAATAAAAGAAATAGGCAGAAGCGTGACTTTTTTTTCCCCCTGTCATATCAGGCAAGGAAAAGCAATGTTGAAAAGAATACTGGAACTAGAGGTAATCTGAGCATTTTTGACCTTTGCAGTACTTTGTTTTTGAGATTGCACAATAGTATCCTTAAATTTTGTTTCTGTTAGAGGAGTATTGGCCATTTTAGTACAGTTAGAGGGACATAATCGAACGCAAACACCCATCTCCATGGGCGTCTATCTCCAAGAACGGGTACGTGAAGGGGCGGGACAAACTGTATTTTCGAAAAAAAATGGGCGTCCATCTTTTTTCCGATAATACGGTTTGTGCCAGCCAAATGCATCGGATTTGAGCTGGGCGGTTTCGTTTTTCAGCGATAATGGAAACCAAAGGCACCCAGCTCAAAAACTAACAAATCCAAGGCATTGGGTTGTGGGAGGGGCCAGGATTCGTAGTGCACTGGTCCCCCTCACATGCCAGGACACCAACCGGGCACCCTAGGGGGCACTGCAGTGGACTTCATTAATTGCTCCCAGGTACATAGCTCCATTCCCTCGGGTGCTGAGTCCCCCCATATCCCCCCCCAAACCCACTCTCCACAACTCTACACCAATACTTATGGCTGAAGGGGGGCACCTAGATGTGAGTACAGTGGGTTTTGGGGGCGGTTTGGAGGGCTCCCATTTACCACCACAAGTGTAACAGGTAGGGGGGGATGGGCCTGGGTCCACCTTGCTGAAGTCTACTGCTCCCACTAACAAGTGCTCCAGGGACCTGCATACTGCTGTGATGGAGCTGGGTATGACATTTGAGGCTGGCATACAGGCTGGAAAAAAAAGTTTCTAAAGTTGTTTTTTTGGGGTGGGAGGGGGTTAGTGACCACTGGGGGAGTAAGGGTGGTCATCCCCGATTCCCTCCGGTGGTCATCTGGTCATTTAGGGCACTTTTTTGTGTCTTGTTCGTGAAAAAAAAGGGTCCAAAAAATTGACCCAAATTCGCGCTAAAAATGTCCTTCTTTTTTCGATTATTAGCCAAGGACGCCCATCTCTCCTCGGCCGATAAACACGCCCCAGTCCCGCCTTCACCACGCCTCTGACACGCCCCCATCAACTTTGGCTGTTTCCGCAACAGATTGCAGTTGAAGACGCCCAAAATCGGCTTTCGATTATACTGATTCGGACGCACACGGGAGAAAGACACCCATATCCTGATTTGGGTCGAAATATGGGCGTCTTTCTCTTTTGAAAATAAGGCGGTTAGCGGCTCTAGAGAAATTAGCTTAGTGATATACATACTGGGGGAAATTCTATATATGGCGCTGAAAGTTAGGTGTTACTTCCATGCTGAATTTTTGGCGCAAAAAATGCACGTTCTATTGGCTGCAAGATACTTAAATGGGGCAGAAATGGGCAGATCCGTGTGAAAATCACGTGCCCTTTTATAGAAAAGCGCCTAAGTGTTTCTGCACAGATATGCAAAGGGGGCATGGCCATGGGAGGGGATTCACTGGGCCAGGTGCATTCCCTTAAAATGCATGCAGTATTATAGAATTCAGGGGATCTGTACCTAACTTGTGCGCCCGGATTTACACCTGGTTTCAGTTGATATAACTCCTTGTGTCTAAAGCCGAGTGTGAATCCAAGCGCTACACACTGTTTAGGGCACCAATCCTGGAACGCTCCTTATAGAATACCATTTAGTGCCGAATGTTTTCAGTGATAAATTTAGAATGCCATTTATTGAATTTCTTCCACTGTGGGCTAATGCAAAAAGCCACTGCAAGCCTAGTCGTCACTTAACACTCCATTGCCCTAAGTATAAATAAGTACCTGTATATACTATGTAAACCGCTTTGAATGTAGTTGCAAAAAAAACACAGAAAGGCGGTATATCAAGTCCCATTCCCTTTCCTCTGATCGTGCAGTTACCACAGGGTATGCGTGCATATTCTTAAACATAAAATGCAGTTTGAGTTGTCCTTTCTTTTTCAGGGCACCAGGTTGAGGTATAGCTTTCCTAGGCAAAGAGAACAGCCTACATACCTTTTATTTCAGAAATTTCATAAAACATATCTATTCTAAATGATGTCTATTTATGTTTTTATATTTTATAATTTCCCTCTTTTGTTGAGGCTTATTCTTTTGCAATCTGCATAGTATCTTGCTAAACATGCGGAATATAAGATTATTGATGGTATGGTATGGGTAAAGGGACTGAACGCATAAGTTAACTCATGTGGAAGACATGGCCGCATGCCATATTGAACTGTATGGTAAGGTGCTATCGTGGATCTGGGGGGTTTCTGATATATAGATCTTACAGAGTGAAAATACAAGGGTTGCTTTCAAGAAGCTGGGTTCTCCCATCAGGAGTTCCTCAGGGATCTCCTTTATCGCCCGTTTTGTTTAATGTGCTCATGTCTTCTTTGGGTAAATGTCTGGAAAAGGCAGGTTATCGGGTTTTTATTTATGCAGACAATATAACAATAGTCTTTCCTATTCTCCGGGGACAAGCGGGCTGCTTGTTCTCACATGTGGGTCGATGTCCGTGTCAGCCCGGAAACCAGCGTTTTGCAAGAGCAAAATATAAAAAAAAGTTTTGCCAGAGTCTTGTGGCGCACGTGCAGCACGCACCGCGCATGCAGGGACTGATTTTCCGCCCGCCTTGCAAGCATGTCTCCTCAGTTTCTTCTTTTCCACAACAAGGTGTGGCAGGTTCCTCCTGTGCTCCTCGTTTAGGCCCAGGAAGAGAGTCTTCACCTTTCGTGAGTTTTCGCGATTTGTTTGCTTTCCTTTTATTTTACCTTTAGTATTTATTCCCTCAATTTTAATTTCTTTTTCAACGCGGACGGTCTTTAGGCCGCACGGTTGGATTTCTCCCCTTTTTGTGCCCTTTTCATTTTTGGCACAATTGCAGCGTTTGATTTCGCCAAAGCCGTTTTTCCTCCCATGTCATCAAAGACACCCAGCGGCTTCAAACGTTGTACTCGGTGCAACCGGACCATCTCAAATACTGATACTCATTTGTTTTGTATCCAGTGCCTTGGGCCTGACCATAGCCCAGCCACTTGTAGTCTGTGACTTTGTATGAAGAAACAGACTCAAGTGTCTCGAGAAGCTCAGCGAGAAAAACCTTTTGGGGCTCGGTCCGGTCCTTCGATATTGACATTGGCAGCAAGGTCGTCGTCGTCGTCAGTGTCGACATTGAGGGAGGCATCGATGTCGGGAGCAGAGGTAATGGCTGCTGAGAGAGCAAGTCGCGCTGGAAGCAGTGAGGCATCGAGTGGGACTCCACCTGTCTTGAGGCCTCCTGTTATGCAGGCCACCCCCCGGGACTGACCTTCATCGGACCCAACCCCAAGGAGATGTGAGGATTCCATGTCATCCTCATCGGTACCGAGGAGTCTTGATGATGGGCGTCAAGCAAAGGCGAAGAAGTACCGTCATTGATCTCCTTCGACACACGGTGCCGGGAGCTCCGGGGCATTGAGGGACTCGGCACCCAAGAAGCGTCAGTGCCGAGAGGACCGCTCCCCCTCTATACAGGAGGTGCCCGTGCATCGGTCTCCTGGTAGCCTGGTACCTACTCCCGAACCTCGGCAGATTCTGCCGCCGGTTGTTCCACCGATCCCGCAGCCTTCTCTGATGGCGGTTCTCGACGAGCGCATCCGGGCCCTGCTTCCAGAGCTTCTGGAAGGACTGCTGCACCAGTCTGCTTCGGTGTCGGGGGTGCTTGCACCTTTTGTACCATCTGCTGCAGTGGCATCTGGCCCTTCGCCTGCGGTGAGGTCCCCGTCCTCGGTACCGCTTGCGGCATCGGTGTTGGCTGCCACCCAGGTCAACTCCCCTTCGACGTCGGTGGAGGAAGCTTCACCGCAGTCCAGGTGGGCGTCGGCTTCTTGACATTGCCATCAAGGACGTCGTTCCTCGGCGTCGAGGCAGGCTCAGTCTCGGAGTGCCCTGAGAGAGGTCTTATTCAATACTGAAAAGGAGTGTTCGTGGGAGTCAGAGGTAGGTAGATCTCAGGTACTTTTCTTCCGATGAGTCCTATGGGATTCCCTCTGAACCTTCCCCTCCACCAGAAAGGAGACTATTTCCTCCGGAGAGTCTGTCCTTTACATCTTTTGTCCGGGAAATGGCTATGGCTATTCCTTTTCCTATGGAGGTTGAGGATGAGCCCAGGGCTGAGATGCTCGAGGTTGTGGACTATCCTTCTCCACCTAGGGAGGTTGGGATGGCTACTCTACATAAGGTACTGAAGGAGGTCCTTATGCGGAACTGGTCATACCCTCTAATCCCGTGATCCCGTCCAGCAGCAGATGGCGGATGTATCTTGCCTGTGGGGGAAAAAGTAGAGGATCTTGTTGACCAGATCAAGAAGCACAATGATGCTATGGATGCTATGGATTCTCTCTTCTGCCGGGTGTTATTAGGAAGGGTATGGAGTCCAGGTGC
This sequence comes from Microcaecilia unicolor, assembly GCF_901765095.1. NCBI lineage: Eukaryota > Metazoa > Chordata > Amphibia > Gymnophiona > Siphonopidae > Microcaecilia > Microcaecilia unicolor. Next base: position 45,503,193 of record NC_044036.1, read on the forward strand.
GCGGATGTTATAATGCCGTTGTATCGCTCCATGGTGCGACCGCACCTGGAATATTGTGTTCAGTACTGGTCTCCGTATCTCAAAAAAGATATAGTAGAATTGGAAAAGGTACAGCGAAGGGCGACGAAAATGATAGTGGGGATGGGACGACTTTCCTATGAAGAGAGGCTGAGAAGGCTAGGGCTTTTCAGCTTGGAGAAGAGACGGCTGAGGGGAGATATGATAGAAGTGTATAAAATAATGAGTGGAATGGATCGGGTGGATGTAAAGCGACTGTTCACGCTATCCAAAAATACTAGGACTAGAGGGCATGAGTTGAAGCTACAGTGTGGTAAATTTAAAACGAATCGGAGAAAATTTTTCTTCACCCAACGTGTAATTAGACTCTGGAATTTGTTGCCGGAGAACGTGGTACGGGCGGTTAGCTTGACGGAGTTTAAAAAGGGGTTAGATAGATTCCTAAAGGACAAGTCCATAGACCGCTATTAAATGGACTTGGAAAAATTCCGCATTTTTAGGTATAACTTGTCTGGAATGTTTTTACGTTTGGGGAGCGTGCCAGGTGCCCTTGACCTGGATTGGCCACTGTCGGTGACAGGATGCTGGGCTAGATGGACCTTTGGTCTTTCCCAGTATGGCACTACTTATGTACTTATGTACAACCTCCTCAACTAGGAGGTATTTTGGGAGAAAGGAGTGCTCCCTATTCCTATGCTAGGCGTAGGTACACTCCGGCTTCCTGACAGCCTACCCAGGCTCAGCCCCAGCATGCTCGTTCCCGTCAACAGCTTGCGCCCAAAGCCCCAGCTGCTCCCCAGAAAAAGCAAGGGACGGGCTTTTGACTGGCTCCAGTTTAGCATAGCCGTGGTAAAAGTGTCCATTCCGGACGATTTGCCGGTTGAGGGGAGGTTAATGTTTTTTCACCAAAGGTGGTCTCTCTTAACCTCCGACTGGTGGGTTCTTCAAATAGTCCGGTTAGGATACACCCTCAATCTGGAATCCAAGCCTCCAAATTGCCCACCGGGAGCTCTTTCTTACAGCTCCCAGCACAAGCAGGTACTTGCAGAGGAAATCTCTGCCCTTCAAAAGGCCTATGCGGTCAAACCCATTCCACCAGGGGAAGAAGGGCTGGGATTCTATTCCAGGTACTTCCTTGTGCAAAAGAAAACAGGGAGGATGCATCCCATCCTAGACCTAAGGGCCCTGAACAAATTTCTAGTTCAAGAAAAGTTCAGGATGGTTTCCCTGGGTACCCTTCTTCCCATGATTCAGAAGAATGATTGGCTATGCTCTCTGGACTTAAAGGATACTTACACACATATCCCGATACTTCCAGCTCACAGGAAGTATCTTCGATTTTGGCTGGGAACACGACACTTTCAGTACCGTGTACTGCCCTTTGGTCTGGCGTCTGGCGTCTGTGCCCAGAGTGTTTGCAAAGTGTATAACTGTAGTCCCAGCGTTGCTACGCAGATTGGGAGTGCATGTGTTTCCTTATCTCGACGATTGGCTGGTGAAGAGCACCTTGGAGGACAGTGCTCTGGAGTCCATGTGAATGACTATTCAGATGCTAGAGCTACTGGGGTTCGTAATAAATTACTCCAAGTCCCATCTCACTCCTGTCCAAAGATTGGAATTCATTGGAGCATTGCAGGACATGAAGACAGCTCGGGCTTGTCTTCCTGAGACAAGGGCAGACAACCTCCTGTCCCTAGTGTCCATGGTTCGAGCATCTCAGCAGATCATAGCTCGGCAGATGTTGAGACTTCTGGGCCACATGGCCTCCACAGTTCATGTAACTCCCATGGCACATCTACATACGAGATCAGCTCAATGGACCCTAGCTTCCCAGTGGTATCAAGCTGCGGGGGATCTGGAGGATGTGATCCAACTCTCCACCGATTTTCAACATTCTCTTCAGTGGTGGACAATCCAGTCCAATTTGACCATGGGACGACCATTCCAAATTCCTCAGCCACAAAAAGTACTGACGGCGGATGCATCCCTCCTAGGGTGGGGAGCTCATGTAGATGGGCTTCACATTCAAGGAGCCTGGTCCTTCCAGGAAACAGGTCTTCAAATCAACCTCCTGGAATTGCGAGCGATCTAGAACGTGCTAAAGACTTTCAGAGATCGGCTGATCAACCAAATCATCTTGATTCAAACAGACAATCAGGTTGCAATGTATTACACCAACAAGCAGGGGGCACCAGATCTCGCCCTATGTGTCAGGAAGCTGTTCAGATGTGGCTATGGGCACGCCGTTACGGCATGTTTCTCCAAGCTACTTATCTGGCAGGTGTAAACAACAGTCTGGCCTACAGACTGAGCAGGGTAATGCAACCTCGCGAGTGGTCACTGAACATGGGCGTAGCCCGCAAGATCTTCCAAGCGTGGGGCACTCCCTCGGTGGATCTTTTTGCCACTCAGATCAATCACAAGGTCCCTCAGTTCTGGTTCCAAGCTTCAGGCCCATGACAGACTAGCGCCAGATGCCTTTCTCCTTCATTGGGGAACAGGTCTTCTGTATGCGTATCCTCCCATACCTCTAGTAGGGAAGACTTTGCTGAAACTCAAGCAAGACTACGGAACCGTGATCCTGATTGCACCCTTCTGGCTGTGCCAGATTTGGTTCCCTCTTCTTCTGGAGTTGTCCTCCGAAGAACCGTGGAGATTGGAGTGTTTTCCAACCCTTATCACCCAGAACTAGGAGTCGCTTCTCAACCTCCAGTCTCTGGCTCTCATGGCCTGGATGTTGAGAGCTTAGAATTCGTCTCCTTGGGTCTTTCAGAGGGTGTCTCCTGGGTCTTGCATGCTTCCAGGAAAGATTCCACGAAGAGGTGTTACTCTTTCAAATAGAAGAGGTTTTCTGTCTGCTGTGACAGCAAGGCCCTAGATCCTTTTTCTTGTCCTACACAGACCCTGCTTGAATACCTTTTACACTTGTTAGAGTCTGGTGTCAAGACCAACTCCGTAAGGGTTCACCTCAGCGCAATTAGTGCTTATCATTGCCATGTAGAGGGTAAGTCTCTGGTGAGGCCTCATTTGGAGTACTGCGTGCAGTTCTGGAGACCGCACCTATGGAAAGATATAAACAGGATGGAGTCGGTCCAGAGGGTGGCTAAGAAATTAGTAAGTGGTCTTGAATGCAAAAGTTATAGGGGCAGGCTTATGAACCTCAACATGTATACGCTGGGAGAGAGGAGACATGATAGAAACGTTTAAATATCTCAAGGGCATTTATGTACAGGAAGAGAGCCTTTTTCAAATGAAGGAGAGCTCTGGAATGAGGGGGCATACGACAAAGATAAGAGGGAATAGGCTTAGGAGTAACCTAAGGAAGTATTATTTCACAGAAAGGGTGGTGGAGGCGTGGAATGGCCTCCCGGTGGAGGTGGTAGAGTCGAGGAGTGTTCCAGAATTTAAAAAGGCATGGAATAAGCATGTGGGATCGCTTAGGAACAGGAAGAATTAGGGGTTACAGAGGATGGGCAGACTGGATGAGTCATATGGCCTTTATCTGCCGTCATGTTTCTATGTTTCTATCTAAGCCTATCTCTGGACAGCCTTTAGTTATTTGCTTCATGAGAGGTTTGCTTTTGTCAAAGCCCCCTGTTAAACCTTCGCCAGTGTCATGGGATCTCAACGTCGTTCTCACCCAGCTGATGAAAGCTCCTTTTGAACCACTGAATTCCTGCCATCTGAAGTACTTGACCTGGAAGGTCATTTTCTTGGTGGCTGTTACTTCAGCTCGTAGGGTCAGTGAGTTTCAGGCCCTAGTGGTTGATGCACCTTATACTAAGTTTCATCATAACAGAGTAGTCCTCCGCATGCACCCTAAGTTCCTACTGAAGGTGGTGTCGGAGTTCCATCTGAACCAGTCAATTGTCTTTCCAACATTTTTCCCCGACCTCACGCCCACCCTGGCGAAAGCAGTTTGCACATCTTGGACTGCAAGAGAGCATTGACCTTTTACGTGGAGCGGACAAAGCCATTTAGACAGTCTGCCCAGTTGTTTGTTTCTTTCAATCCCAACAGGAGGGGAGTCACCATCGGAAAACGCACAATCTCCAATTGGCTAGCAGATTGCATTTCCTTCACTAATGCCCAAGCTGAGCTGACCTGACCCTGGAGGGCCATGTCATGGCTCATAATGTGACAGCCATGGCTGCGTCGGTGGCTCACTTAAAGTCAGCCTCCATTGAAGAGATTTGCAAGGCTGCAATATGGACATCAGTTCACACATTCACATCTCACTATTGCCTTCAGGAGGATACCCAACGCAACAGTCGGTTTGGGCATTCAGTGCTGCAGAATCTGTTCGGGATTTAGAATCCAACTCCACCCTCCTAGGCCCATTTTTGTTCTGTTCCAGGCTGCAGTCTCAGCTAGCTATATATAGTTTCAGGTTAATCTACGTTATGTCCTCGCCATTAAAGAAGCACACAATACTATCTCTTATTGTTTTGCAACCATTACTAATTGGATGATAGCACGATATCTTAAATAGGGAGTCAATAGAAATCAAACAAAATAAAACATGGAAAAGAAAATAAGATGATACCTTTTTTATTGGACATAACTTAATACATTTCTTGATTAGCTTTCGAAGGTTGCCCTTCTTCCTCAGATCGGAAATAAGCAAATGTGCTAGCTGACAGTGTATATAAGTGAAAACATTCAAGCATTACTATGACAGTCTGACAGAGTGGGAGGAGGGGGGTGGGTAGGAAGCATGCATGGGGACATCAAAGCATAGCATTGATATTCTAACAGGGTGGGTGTGGATAGGTGAGGGGAGGGTGATCAACAGAGACATACAGCTTTATGGTTTATAATGGGCTAGGAACCCCAGATCCTTGTTAAGTCCTTTCTGTTGGGTGTTAAAATATTCAATCATTCTGACTTCAAAGGTCTTACGTTCTTGTATGGTTTTAAAGTTACCTTTGAGGATTCTCACTGTGAAATCACTGGTACAGTGTCCTGGTCCTGTAAAATGTTGACCAACAGGCGTGGGAACCCTGCTGGCACCAGTATTGTTCATATGATGTCAGAAAGGACTTAACAAGGATCTGGGGTTCCTAGCCCATTATAAACCATAAAGCTGTATGTCTCTGTTGATCACCCTCCCCTCACCTATCCACACCCACCCTGTTAGAATATCAATGATATGCTTTGATGTCCCCATGCATACTTCCTACCCACCCCCCTCCTCCCACTCTGTCAGACTGTCATAGTAATGCTTGAATGTTTTCACTTATATACACTGTCAGCTAGCACATTTGCTTATTTCCGATCTGAGGAAGAAGGGCAACCTTCGAAAGCTAATCAAGAAATGTATTAAGTTATGTCCAATAAAAAAGGTATCATCTTATTTTCTTTTCCATGTTTTATTTTGTTTGATTTCTATTGATAACCTTAAGAGTGGACTAACACGGCTATCACACTCCTCTACTTAAATAGGGAGAAAACTAAATTTCTGTTGCTGGGGACTGAGCAGAATTTAAATTTGGATTTAAAATTCAATATTGATAGTGATTTTTACTTTCTAGAATGCTCATTTAAGATCCTAGGTGTCTAGTTAGATGAGAATTTAAGGGCCCTGTTTATTAAGGTACGCTAGCATTTTTAGTATACGCAAACACGTGTTAAAAACTTTAGTGTGCCTATAGTGCAGCTTGGTAAACAGGGCCCTAAGTATGGAAAATCAGGTTAATTCCTTAGTACCTAGCTCTTTCCATATGATGAGAAAGCTGAGGAGTATTAGAAAATATTTGCCAGAAGATTTCTTTGGCTTGGCGGTACAGTCACTTATTCTGAATAGACTAGATTATTGTAACGTTGTCTATCTAGGTACTTGCCGAAACAGATTCTTAGAAAAATCCAAACTATTCAGAACATGGCTGTGCGTTTAATTTTATCTCTAAAGAAATCTGATCGTGTTACTCCATTTTTTAAGTTGCATTGGCTTCCAGTTGAAGCTAGGGTACTTTTGAAATTAGGGTGCTTACTGTATAAGATTGTTTTTGACCTTAGCCCTCAATATACACTTTCTTTAGTATGTTATGCCAATTTAGTTTTAAAATATAATATTCGCAAACTATCTTTTTTCTCCTTTCCTAATCTTCGGGAAATTATTTCTAGACTGTTTTCGTATCAAACTGTTTCTCTATGTTCGGTTTTGTCATCTATTGTAAGTTGCATGCCTAGTTACGGCACTTTTAAGAAGAATTGAAAGACATTCTTTATAAACGTAATAAGGAAGTAATTTATAGTGAATATATACAGTGGGGGAAATAAGTATTTGATCCCTTGCTGATTTTGTAAGTTTGCCCACTGACAAAGACATGAGCAGCCCATAATTGAAGGGTAGGTTATTGGTAACAGTGAGAGATAGCACATCACAAATTAAATCCGGAAAATCACATTGTGGAAAGTATATGAATTTATTTGCATTCTGCAGAGGGAAATAAGTATTTGATCCCCCACCAACCAGTAAGAGATCTGGCCCCTACAGACCAGGTAGATGCTCCAAATCAACTCGTTACCTGCATGACAGACAGCTGTCGGCAATGGTCACCTGTATGAAAGACACCTGTCCACAGACTCAGTGAATCAGTCAGACTCTAACCTCTACAAAATGGCCAAGAGCAAGGAGCTGTCTAAGGATGTCAGGGACAAGATCATACACCTGCACAAGGCTGGAATGGGCTACAAAACCATCAGTAAGACGCTGGGCGAGAAGGAGACAACTGTTGGTGCCATAGTAAGAAAATGGAAGAAGTACAAAATGACTGTCAATCGACAAAGATTTGGGGCTCCACGCAAAATCTCACCTCGTGGGGTATCCTTGATCATGAGGAAGGTTAGAAATCAGCCTACAACTACAAGGGGGGAACTTGTCAATGATCTCAAGGCAGCTGGGACCACTGTCACCACGAAAACCATTGGTAACACATTACGACATAACGGATTGCAATCCTGCAGTGCCCGCAAGGTCCCCCTGCTCCGGAAGGCACATGTGACGGCCCGTCTGAAGTTTGCCAGTGAACACCTGGATGATGCCGAGAGTGATTGGGAGAAGGTGCTGTGGTCAGATGAGACAAAAATTGAGCTCTTTGGCATGAACTCAACTCGCCGTGTTTGGAGGAAGAGAAATGCTGCCTATGACCCAAAGAACACCGTCCCCACTGTCAAGCATGGAGGTGGAAATGTTATGTTTTGGGGGTGTTTCTCTGCTAAGGGCACAGGACTACTTCACCGCATCAATGGGAGAATGGATGGGGCCATGTACCGTACAATTCTGAGTGACAACCTCCTTCCCTCCGCCAGGGCCTTAAAAATGGGTCGTGGCTGGGTCTTCCAGCACGACAATGACCCAAAACATACAGCCAAGGCAACAAAGGAGTGGCTCAGGAAGAAGCACATTAGGGTCATGGAGTGGCCTAGCCAGTCACCAGACCTTAATCCCATTGAAAACTTATGGAGGGAGCTGAAGCTGCGAGTTGCCAAGCGACAGCCCAGAACTCTTAATGATTTAGAGATGATCTGCAAAGAGGAGTGGACCAAAATTCCTCCTGACATGTGTGCAAACCTCATCATCAACTACAGAAGACGTCTGACCGCTGTGCTTGCCAACAAGGGTTTTGCCACCAAGTATTAGGTCTTGTTTGCCAGAGGGATTAAATACTTATTTCCCTCTGCAGAATGCAAATAAATTCATATACTTTCCACAATGTGATTTTCCGGATTTAATTTGTGATGTGCTATCTCTCACTGTTACCAATAACCTACCCTTCAATTATGGGCTGCTCATGTCTTTGTCAGTGGGCAAACTTACAAAATCAGCAAGGGATCAAATACTTATTTCCCCCACTGTATATATACTATCATATGATTATTTATTGCTACATCCTAGATTTGTTTCATTAATCTCGTATTTTGGCTGTAACCCGCTAGGAACTATTTTTTTGTATGAGTGGGCTATAAATGAGTTAACTGTACCTGATTAAATTCTACGAGAACAAGAGCTTTTTTTTTTTTGCCCCTTTTCTTTGGAATCAACCTCCAAATTATATTTGCTGTGAGGAGAATTTTACTAAGTTTAAGATTTTGTTGAAGACTTTCCCCCCTATTTACTAAGCCACGTGAGCAGCTGCTGTGCTCTAATACCGACACAGTCTGGATATTCAATGCCAGGCCATTTCTGGTCACCGACATTTAATATCCAGTTTATTTTTGGCTGGTATAAACTTAACTGGCCAAGTCGATATTCAGTGCTGGATAGTTAAATTTAAACCAGCCAAAGATAGAATCTGCTATTTTGATGCTCCAATTTGGCTTCCAAGCTTAGCTGACAATGTGCTGAATATTCGTGGATAGTCAGTTAAATCATGTGATATAGCCTGTTATCCATTAAGCACTGATCATGAATTTTTTGGCCCATATTCTGGTATTAAGGGTAATGTTGTAAAGATATCTAGGTGCCTATCCAGCTTATAATCGAAAGAGAAAAACGCCTATATTGCAACCCAAATCAGGAGATGGGCATCTTTCTCCCGTGGGCACCCAAATCGGTATAATCAAAAGCCGATTTTGGGCGTTTCCAACTGCAATCCATCATGGAAACGGGTAAAGTTGATGGGGGCGTGTTGGAGGCGTGGTGAAGGCGGAACTGGGGCGTGGTTATCGGCTAAGGAGAGATGGGCGTCTTTAGCTGATAATCGAAAAAAAGGCGATTTTACCGCGATGTTGGGTCACTTTTTTTTGGACCCTTTTTTTTCATGAACAGGTCCCAAAAAAGTGCCCCAACTGACCAAATGACCACTGGAGGGAATCGGGGATGACCTCCCCGGACTCCCCCAGTGGTCACTAACCCCCTCCCACCAAAAAAAAACCCACTTTACAAACTATTTTTCCAGCCTCTATGCCAGCCTCAAATGCCGTACCCACCTCTATGACAGCAGAATGTGTTCTATCCTGTGACAGCCATATTTATTTATTTATTTATTAGGATATATTTACTGCCTTTTTGAAAGAATTTACTTGAGGTGGTGTACAGTAAGAATAAATCAAACATAAGCAATAGACAATTACAGCAGTAAAAATATTCAAACGACAATACAAAGTATGGCACAGTATACTACTTACAATGTCAACACAATACATAATAGAACATTTTAATAGACAGCGTAGGGTATAAGCAAAGATGGAACATATAGACAGGTATGAGAATAAGTGGAGTTAGAAGATAAGGGACTAATTTAAAGAAAGTTTTAAAACCACCGACCGCTGAATATTGGCTTCATTTATTCTTCAGTTTTCACAGTAGAAGCTCCCCAGGACTGTTTTCTGGGCACTGGTGTAGAGTTTGCCAGTTAGCCATCAAAATGGCAAAATGTGCAATATTGCTCTCCAAACTATCCCACACCTAGGAACAAACTTCTAAGAGGAATAATCCTGTCCTTAATGAAGCCCAATACAAAGTCATTTACTTTGGGTAGGCAAGTTTTAGGGATCTAAATGAATTTTATGAGGACTTAGGTGAGGGTCCCCTCTTGTCGAGGTTGACCTGTCCTGTACTCAGTCTTCTGCACTGACATGAACTGAAAGAGTCTTTGATCCTTCTTCAGAGAAACCAGTATGGGGTCTGTCCACTTCTTTTGAGATTCCCTTGTCTTCACCTTTAATAGCATACCACTCTCAGAGTCAATAATTCTGGGGGTCCTTTTACTAAGGTGCGCAAATAGATTTAGTGCATGCTAATGATTTAGTGTGTGTTAAATGCCATGTAGCTGCAATGGGCTGCATGGCGTTTAGTGCACACTTAGGGCACCTTAGTAAAAGGACCCCTTAGTGTTTATTCTCTAACTAATTAGGGGCTCTTTGAGGATACAAAAATAAAATCAGTGTTCTTGTGCCAAGGGTAGTATTTCCAGGGGAATCAAATAAGTACATCTGTGTCACTCGAGTCGCCAGCACAGAAAGGGCACAAAAACTGATTGGAGGATATGGAATAATCCAGTGGAGAGGTGACAGATTACTAGGAGGAGTGGTGTTTTTCTGGTGTTTATCCGATTTGGATCAGGAGTGTTTTATCAGAAACCTAAAATCAGTAGCTCTTGGCATCATAATTGTTGGGGGTACTGAACCCAATGGAAATTATCTCTTCCTGGACATAGTCAAGGAATTTGTGCAATACTGGGGGTGCTGAAGCATCCACAGCGCTGGCTGCTATGTTTTGCATATATAAAATCTTCCTAGTAAGGGGATATATATTTGAGAGCACACTCGGTACCTCTTCCCACAAGCAAACTGAGACTCTGAGGTGCGTCAAAGAGAGCTAGTCCTTCCTGAAGGAGACGTGGGTCCAAAATGGCACCTGCCTTGAAACCACTTTCTTTGGAGCTGCAGTATTTTCCTGGTTTTATTTTAGTTTTTTAGTGAGAAGAGTTCCATAAAGGTTTACCCAGCAGAGCTTTCCAATCCACAGCACAGCACCTGACCCCCAGTTCTAGCTCTGGAGCTTCTATTGCTGATGGAGGGAAAGTAGCATCCCTCAAACGGGAGATAGATACATTTTTAGGTCTGGATGACAGAGGGCTTCTGCTGGCCCCCTTTGCTATGGGTCAGTCATCCATGGCTGCAGCAGGTTTGGCGGGAGAACTGGCTTTGGAGCAGGGCCGCCGAGAAGGGGGGGGGGGGACAAAATTTCCTGGGTCCAGGCCTCCAAGGGGGGCCCAACACCAGGGTCTTTCCTTCTCCTGCTCCCAGGCCACCGGTGCTGCAGTCCCCCGTCTCACCCCCCTCACCCTTGGCTCCGTTGACAGCCCCCCTCCATCCGCCACCGGGTCCCCTGCATTCAAATCGGCAGCGCCTCACCTCTGTGTGAAAGTGGCAGATTGCCTCCCTTCAGGCCCTCCCTCACTGTGTCCTGCCCTTGTCTGATGTAACTTCCTTTTTCCACGAGGGCGGGACACAGTGAGGGAGGGCACGAAGAAAGGCAATCTGCCACTTTCACACACAGGTGAGGCGCTGCCGATTTGAATGCAGGGGACCCGGTGGCAGACGGGGGGGGGGGGGGCTGTCGTTGGGGCTGGGTGGGTGGAGACTGGGGACTGCGGTGACAGTGGTAGCGATTGGGGGGGCAGCCCTGCCCTGGGCCCTGCTCAGGCTCTCAGCGGCCCTGCTTTGGAGGTTATTGTAGGAGACACTTTGATAAGTTTTTCTTCATCTTCCTCTGCCACAGCCCAAGAACATTTTCATTCTTCCACCAACCAATCAATGAGGGAAGAGAACCTGGGGAACTGGGTTCAATTTCCACTTCAGACTCTTTCTACACAGGACAAGCCATTTAACCCTCCATTGCCCCAGGTACAAAACTTAAGATTGTGAGCCCACTGGGGACAGAGAAAGTATCTGCATATAATTTATGTAAACTGCCTTGGCTGTACCGCAGAAAGGTGGTATATCAGATTCAGGACCCTTTACCCTTTGTTGTGTTTTCCTGATCAGGGTTACTTCATTGTCTTGCTTCAATTTGTTCTCAAAATGGATGTTTGCAAATTGCATAAATACATAAGTACATAAGTAGTGCCATACTGGGAAAGACCAAAGGTCCATCTAGCCCAGCATCCTGTCACCGACAGTGGCCAATCCAGGTCAAGGGCACCTGGCACGCTCCCCAAACGTAAAAACATTCCAGACAAGTTATACCTAAAAATGCGGAATTTTTCCAAGTCCATTTAATAGCGGTCTATGGACTTGTCCTTTAGGAATCTATCTAACCCCTTTTTAAACTCCGTCAAGCTAACCGCCCGTACCACGTTCTCCGGCAACGAATTCCAGAGTCTAATTACACGTTGGGTGAAGAAAAATTTTCTCCGATTCGTTTTAAATTTACCACACTGTAGCTTCAACTCATGCCCTCTAGTCCTAGTATTTTTGGATAGCGTGAACAGTCGCTTCACATCCACCCGATCCATTCCACTCATTATTTTATGCACTTCTATCATATCTCCCCTCAGCCGTCTCTTCTCCAAGCTGAAAAGCCCTAGCCTTCTCAGCCTCTCTTCATAGGAAAGTCGTCCCATCCCCACTATCATTTTCGTCGCCCTTCGCTGTACCTTTTCCAATTCTACTATATCTTTTTTGAGATACGGAGACCAGTACTGAACACAATACTCCAGGTGCGGTCGCACCATGGAGCGATACAACGGCATTATAACATCCGCACACCTGGACTCCATACCCTTCCTAATAACACCCAACATTCTATTCGCTTTCCTAGCCGCAGCAGCACACTGAGCAGAAGGTTTCAGCGTATCATAGACGACGACACCCAGATCCCTTTCTTGATCCGTAACTCCTAACGCGGAACCTTGCAAGACGTAGCTATAATTCGGGTTCCTCTTACCCACATGCATCACTTTGCACTTGTCAACATTGAACTTCATCTGCCACTTGCACGCCCATTCTCCCAGTCTCGCAAGGTCCTCCTGTAATCGTTCACATTCCTCCTGCGACTTGACGACCCTGAATAATTTTGTGTCATCGGCGAATTTAATTACCTCACTAGTTATTCCCATCTCTAGGTCATTTATAAATACATTAAAAAGCAACGGACCCAGCACAGACCCCTGCGGGACCCCACTAACTACCCTCCTCCACTGAGAATACTGGCCACGCAATCCTACTCTCTGCTTCCTATCTTTCAACCAGTTCTTAATCCATAATAATACCCTACCTCCGATTCCATGACTCTGCAATTTCTTCAGGAGTCTTTCGTGCGGCACTTTGTCAAACACCTTCTGAAAATCCAGATATACAATGTCAACCGGCTCCCCATTGTCCACATGTTTGCTTACCCCCTCAAAAAAATGCATTAGATTGGTGAGGCAAGACTTCCCTTCACTAAATCCGTGCTGACTTTGTCTCATCAGTCCATGTTTTTGTATATGCTCTGCAATTTTATTTTTAATAATAGCCTCCACCATCTTGCCCGGCACCGACGTCAGACTCACCGGTCTATAATTTCCCGGATCTCCTTTGGAACCCTTTTTAAAAATCGGAGTAACATTGGCTACCCTCCAGTCTTCCGGTACTACACTCGATTTTAGGGACAGATTGCATATTTCTAACAGTAGCTCCGCAAGTTCATTTTTTAGTTCTATTAATACTCTGGGATGAATACCATCAGGTCCCGGTGATTTACTACTCTTCAGCTTGCTGAACTGACCCATTACATCCTCCAAGGTTACAGAGAATTTGTTTAGTTTCTCCGACTCCCCCGCTTCAAATATTCTTTCCGGCACCGGTGTCCCCCCCAAATCCTCCTCGGTGAAGACCGAAGCAAAGAATTCATTTAATTTCTCCGCTACGGCTTTGTCCTAATAAAATAAAGGATCAGACAGAGGTCTCAAATTTTTCTCTTATTTATGGCCATATATACATATTGCAGATTCCTCAGCGTGCAAGGCCATTAAGAAAAAAAAGACTAAATTATAATGGTTGGCTTTATGTTTTTAATTAGACAGCTGCTGTACTACAGGTTGCTTTCACTTAATTTATTTCTTATGTGTTTCTATTTCAAATAGCTCTAATGGTTAAATATATTTTTTAGATAATCCAGTGCTGTGCACTTTACTGAGTCATAAAAAACATAAATGGCACGTCAGTGGCAAACCATTCAAGTGTCAACTCTGAGGACTGCATTACCTCATTCAACCAGAAGATGGCACACACAAACCCTTGAAAGATCACACTGACGTTCAAAATTCAACTTACTTTACTAGCAATGCCTGAACTTCTGTACTTGGAAAGCAAGGGTTGAAATCGATGAAGTGAATAGGATCCTGAGATATTCCTTATGTAGACCGATCTGACAGCTGTGTCGCCTCGGTTTATGGAAACTGGCCCTCTGCCTCCTGCAGGGGAGAGATCAGCTGAGAGAGCAAATCCCTTTCCACAGCACAATGCCTGTTTGGAGTTGGGATTTGGCAGGGGAGGAATTCTTCGCATATTCTCATGTTCACTACTATGCAGCACAAATCAATGGAAGTAGATTTGGGAGCAGAGAATAAAGGAGATGTTTATTTTTATTCAGATCAGGACTCAGCAGGAGATCGGTAACCTCGGCAATGGGTTTGGAAGTTCGCCACACCTCTGGAGCACCCTCACTGCCACTCTTTAATTACAGGATTATAAAAGAGCACAGGCTCACAGACAACGAAGAATGGGCCCAGTTTTCTGATGGGATGAAGCAATATTAACAGTAAAACTATCAAATCAACACTCACTCTTGAATTCCAAATAAGGAAGTTGGCTACCACTATTTACCTTTGAACATTACATTTTTATTTTCAGTTATGTTTCTCCTAAAGTTCCAGGGCAATTTACAACACTATAATTTTCTCCACTGCCCAAGTACTAAAGGACTCAAATACAAATCAACTTATGCATCCAGCTTTTCTTACTTAAGCGCACAAGTATGGAACGCTCTGCCAAAGATAATAAAAACAATGAACGACCACCTAAGATTCCGGAAAGAAATGAAAACAAACCTGTTCAAAAAGACATACCCCACCGACCCAACATAAAAACATAAGCTCCTGTGACACTGCAAAACCAAAGACTGTAATGGCCATACCTTAACCCTCACTCCCCCTCCCTAACTTCCCCAATGTGTCTACCAAACTTTCTTTACACCTGTATTTGTTCATACCGCAACTGGCGAACGCCGTTGCGGTACCATGTAAGCCACATTGAGCCTGCAAACAGGTGGGAAAATGTGGGATACAAATAAATAATAAAATCCAATCAAATACAAACACAATTTATAGATCAATTTGATTGTTTTGCTACAGTATTTCAATGCCACCTCAAGCACCAAGTAGGGTAAACCCCCAAATCCCATCCGCTAACACATCCGAGAATCCAGTAACACTGTCCTAAAGCAGGGCTTCCCAAACCCATCCTGCAGACTCCACAGCAAGTCAAGTCATGTTGATGTATGTCTTTTTTTTGCATACTTTGGATACCTACTGCATATAAATTAACGTCATGCAGCATATTCATCGTGGGGTCCCAAAAGTCTTACCCTACAGTTTCTGCAGATAATGAAGTAGGCGGTTGAAAGGGCACAAAACCAAGGCATGAAGAATTACTTGTCTTTTGTGGGCAGGTTGTGGTTTCAGAGTTAATCATCTCAACCACCCTGTGCCTGGCCTCCCCCATCTCCCATCACAGAGAAAACAAGGGCGCATCTGCACTCACTGCAGAGCACAGGCCCTTGTGTGGCAAAAGGGGCTGGCCAGCTTCTCCCGATATTACCAGCCTCTTTTTAAAAGTGGAAAGGGAAGGAAGGGGAGGGATGTTGGATTCAGCTCACAGCGAGTTAAATTCAGGAACAATAGTACTTTCCTACCTGTCCCCAGAGGGCTTATAGTCTTAAGTTTGTACATGAAGCAATGGAGGGTTAAGTGTCTGGACATGCCACCACGTTACCTCTCGCCAGAGTCAAATACTAGGTTTTGACAAAGACAGTGTTAAGCAGTGGCAGGGCCACTGAGAGACTGGGCTGGGCCTGGGGCAAGGCTGCCCCTGGGCCCCAGTCTCCACCCGCCCACCCCCATCGACAGCCCCCTCCATCCAAATCACAGCGCCTCACCTCCGTGTGAAAGCGCAGCGGCAGATCGCCTCCCTTCGGGCCTTCCCTCCCTGTGTCCTGCCCTTGTGGATCAGATGAGGGCAGGACACGGAGGGAAGGCCCGAAGGTAGGCAATCTGCCGCTGCGCTTTCACACGGAGGTGAGGTGCTGTGATTTGAATGCAGGGGGCCCGGTGGCAGATGGAGGGGGGCTGTTGACAGAGCTGAGGGAGGGTGGTTGAGACCGGGGACTGCGGCACCAGGCAGCCCCTTGGAGGCCCAGGCCCGGGGAATTGTGTCACCTCTGCCCCCCTCTCAGCGGCCCTGACCAGTGGCTCTCAGTTTTGCTTAGTTCCTGACCCGTGGGCAGTGTTCTTGAGGAACTTCGTATATTAAAAATCACTCAATTTAAAATGCCTATAACAACGACATTTGTCTTGTCATATCTGAAGTTAGTTGTAGGGTGAGCAACACTGAAAAAAACAAAGTGCTTTGATATACCTCCCGAGATCCATGAGGCACAAGGGGGCCCTTCTACAGAGCGGCGGTAAGGCCTTGGGCACACCACTCGCTCTTCTGGGACTACCAGCGGCCCAACATGGTTGCCGCCAGTAGTCCTGCCCCAAGCAAGCACCATTTCCAGGTTAGTGCAGGAGCCCTTATCATCACCTCAATGGGTGGCAGTAAGGGCTCCTTGCTGCATGGCCATGTGGTAAGTGTTCTCTCACCACATGGCCATGTGTGCTGGGGGCTTTTTTTTTTACCCGCTGCGGTAAAAAGGGCCCTGGCGCTAGCGCAGGACCCTTTTTCTCCGCAGACTCCAAAATGGGCTCTTTCCCACGGATAAAGGAAACATCCTACTTACTCTGCTACCGAAAGATGCTAAGAAAAGCACAATGGACCTAACCAACTATCGCCCAGTAGCATCTATACCACTTATAACCAAACTCATGGAAGGCATAGCGACAAAACAACTTACTGAATACCTAAATAAACACTCAATCCTGCATGATCCCAAACATCCAATAATTTTAGAGCTCTAAAATTATTGGATCTTTGGGATCATGGATCCAAGTTTCGCTAATAAGTAGGAAGTCGAGATGGTCAGTTGTAATCTAGTCTGTTAGTATCGTAGTTTTATTGACTGCTGATCTGGCGTTGATGTATCCTATTTGTATTTGTTGGTGGTGTTCAGTTGGATTTGAGGTAGTGATAATTTTTATCAGTTGTCTGTCTTTTTGATGTATAAGTTTGTTATGTCCTTTCGTTCCTACCTGAATCCAATATATATTGCAATTCCTTACTCATTCACTTAAGACCCTCATCAGGAGTAAGGGGGGGGGGGGGGGGGAGACCAATTAAAAACTAAAAAATAAAATAAATGTTTTTTTTTTAATATGCTTCTGGGGCTTCAAAATATCACTAACCCTAGCTACTCCCATCCTCTATAGCAAGACACTCTAGAGAAGTAGATTTATCAAGCAAAAAAAAAAAAATCTAAACTGCTGCAGCGTGAAGAAAACAAGCATTTCCAGCATAGCCGATGAAGCATTTACATGGGTATCGAGGTCACAGAAAGAGCACATATCTAATGGCATATTCTAAGAAAAGCTTTCCACCACTCTTGACTGGGCAAAGTCCAGTAAATCCTTTGTGTCATAAAAAATTTTGCTTATTTTTACAGGCGTTTGTCCATAGACAACAGGACTGATAAGGCACACAAGCGGCTAGCGTCAGCGGACGGTGCTGGTGCAGAACTGCTGTCCCACAGCTCAGAACATAGTGTAAAGTCTGAGGATGAGTGGCCATTCATGCATTCAGCGGTGTCATCGCCTTAGTCTTTTTATTTAATTGAAGAATCTTGATATACAATTGTTATACATAAAAGCATAGAAAATGCAACCACTCAATAAAAAAATTGGAAAGAGTATGCTCCAAGTCTACATTAATTGGGGATTTGAAGATATTTTTACATAAACAACTAAGGAATATCTAGAGCCCTGTTTACTAAGCTGCGCTGTAGGCGTGCACTCAGGAATATATGGGTATCTCTAGCATTAGCGCATGCTAATTTTTAGTGTGTGCTAAAAACGCTAGCATGCCTTAGTAAACAGGTCCCTAAAAGAATAAGAGGGGTATTTCTGATATGACATCCAAATCTGATTTGGGGCGTTTAGTAAAGAATGTGGTCATTTTCAAACCAGAAAAATGTCTATCTTTTGGGTTTGAAAATCACCCTATTTTAGACATCTTTGTGACCAGTGCATTTTTCTTCTAGGGCCATTTTCAAACAAAAAAACATCCAAGAGAAAAAACACACAAAAAACAAGCCATTGGGATGTCTGGGGGCCAGCAGTCCTACTAGACTGGCCACACAGACATCTGAGCAGAGCAGTGGGGCAGCCTAGGGGACACTGCATCTGCAGTAAACCTCTCTAAATGAGCAGGATCAAAAAAGGTATAGTGGTCATTATTACAAGTAACCCAACAATTGCACTGAAACTTAAGAGAAAGTACCACCAAGGGAGAGCAACTCAAATTTCAATTGTAGAAACATCTTACAGCTCAATATTGTGGAATGAGCCATGTCTGGAAAAACAAAATGCACACATTTTCCACAGAAAAGTAACTTTGTCCTTTTGAAGCAGGGGAGGGCAACCTTTATACACAGAGGGTCACATAAATGTTCAATACTATCCCTGGGGGCCACAACATTAAGAAATGTCGGAACTAGAAATACAAAGAGCTCCATAGATCTGTGATAAATAAGTAAAACATTAACTAAAAATAATGGAAACAAACTGCTAGAATGGGTATTCTGAAAACATTTGTGAAATATAGTATTTAAAAAACACCAAAACTCTGATTAATTATGTATTCTGTGTATACTTCCCGTGGTCTAGTGGGCCAAATAAAATTCAATGCTCTCCCTTCCTCCTGCCCACTCCCAATACACAAGGAATTATGGGTTTTACTTCATAATACATGTCATTTTAAACGACTATTTCCCTAGTGTGGAACACATTCTATGGCCTTGCACAGGAGTGGGTGGACTTCCTTCTGTAAAAGGCTGGGAAGATGGAGAAACATTGAGACCATGGTGAAGGTGCAGTCAGCTGATGAATTGGAAATGGTATCCATTCTGGACTAGAGAGGACCCATGTGGCTGTTCTAATCTTTTGCCAAGCTGATATAACGAACTGAACCCTCACCCCCAAAACTGGGGCAGTATAGTTAAAGAGAAAACTACTGCTTAGAATGAGCTAGAGTCATTTGCATAGGCGAGCTCTCTCTCTGACTTGACTTTGGGGCAATCATATATTGAGATTGCTGAGATGTTTCTGATTTTAAAAAATTTAACAGCTAGGTCAACATTGGTTAAGAGAAGTGCATCTAAGAGGGCTCATCTGAAGAGTAGAACAATAATCTTTAACAATTGTCTCACCTTCTCTTCAACGAGTAAGTCTTCCTTATAATGAACATCTGCAGCCTTGGTGTGGACTTCCTCACACAGCATAGAAGCTTGCAACCATGCTAGCTGCCTTCTGAGTTACTGTATGCATGTTCCACACCCTGTAAAGTTGATAAGCAAGCTCCTTGGAAGACTTTCTTCCCCAAATGATCTAACAAATGTCATCCTTTCCAAGAAGAAAATTAAGATAAATCTCTGCATTCCTTTGCGTCAGTCATGGCTGCTTAAACCATTACTGAAGAGCATGTGAGCTTTAACTTATTAAGCCCTGGAGGTGGCTGGAGTCCATACACTACGTCCAATCTTTTGCAGGGCCTTCAAGAGACTGAACTGAGCTTGGGGCAGAGCAGCAGGCCCGGGCCGCTGCCCCAAGTCATCGGCTGCCGCAATTCAAATACTTCAGAAGACGTCTTCCTCCTGCGCTGACTCTTCACTCTGCTGATTGCCTGCCCCTGCAGCTGCTTTTTCTCTCAGGGAATGCTCGGTTTCAAAACAGAGCACGCATGCCTGAGAGGAAAAGCAGCCACTCAGCAAGCAATGGGCAGAAGAGCAGCACTGGAGGAAGACCTGCAGTATCTGCTCCTCTGTGTCCTCCTCAGCCTCCAAGTGGGGCCTGGTGCTGTAGTTTTGTTTCTTCTGCTCCTGTTGGGACGCGATGAGAAACCCTGGTGCTGGGGCCCCCTTGGAGGTCCAGACCCAGGGAATTTTGCCCCCCCCCCCCCCCAGCAGCCCTGATCTTTTGGCAACAAGCTGAACCAAAAGTGGATTCTACCACCACCTACAGAATTGTTGGTCCTTTAGCATACCATGAACAGATTCAGCTGCTGCCTTGGGGCTCTTTATTTTATTGAAGCAGTGGAGAATGATCAGATAATTCCTGTAGACTCTTCCAGGCTCAGGCTCTACATTTGACATAGAAAACGATGAAGGGGTCTGAACGAGTGTCTCTGCTCAGAAGCTAGGCTGTGGCAGCTATCACTGGTACCAACATTGGTGTACAAGACGTAAGCCATCATGCAAAGAACTGAGAAGTGATGGGTCTACACTGAATACGCCTTTCATAGTGTCAAAGAGGTACCTCGGAAAATGTGCTGGCATTGCACTGTTGGCTTTGTACAAAACATGAGTCCAACTGCCTCCTCTTAATAGTAGGAGTGTCTACCCTAGAATGCTACTGCATTCCACGGAGGCTGACTGTGCACCATACAATATCGCAGTCCAAAAACTTTACCCCCTCTTGTAAAATCAAAAATCTTCTGTGATGGAGAGAAAAAAAAAGCTAATATATAGAGACATGTTATTGTTACAAAAGGATCATCTTTTAATAGATTTGAACAGCAAATCTAAAACATAACTTTTCAAGTTGCACAGAACCAAAAGTACAAAATACAGAATGAGATGTCAATAGTCAAAATGTGTCTGGTTCAGTTTATGAAATTTTATCAAATAACAAAAGATATCTACACCACAAGATAGAGCATCATTAGTGTTCTGGACATACAAGGATTTGGTATTAAAGTTGCAATGCACCCTCATGTCATGCACCATTGCAAAATGCAGTATACTAGGGTCAACTCAAAATGAAGCCTTATTCTACTCATCAGAACATATGTAGACAAGGAACATAAATATTAACTGGCTAAAGCAGCACCAGAACTAGGATGCAATCATAGAAAGTAACATTAGGCCTCTCATAAACAAGAGTGGGGAGAATAACTGTTAGGCATCTTTGTAGATTTCACCCTTTTGGTTTGGTGACTGAACACCATTCAGACTCTTTAGTAAGCTTGGCTCTCTGCTACCTACTCCAAAGCAGTGTTGCTACTTTAAATAAGGAATCACGAGACAGTAACATTTCTGGCCAGTTGCACAAACAGCTACTGAGCATCACAGTCCCCTGAATGTAAAAGACACTGGCGTTCACTAACACAGCAAATGCCTTCTCTGCTCGTTTGAGGCACATCAGTGAGATCCATCATTGCATCTGCTTCTCCTGTGTTGTGAAAAGAGCACACAATACAACAGAAGACGAATACTAAGCTCACCATGTGCTGTCAAAAGTGATAGAATGGATGAGATGATCTCTGGCACAACAATACCGGTACACAACCCCTCCTCTGAGGGATGCAAAGGACATCTGAGCTTTCTCCTGTGAGCTTACATCAGAAGGGAAACGGGTTTATGGTAGAACATCGAAGAAAAACCTCTTTCACATCCTAACATATTGCTGGGCTTAGCTAGTCAGGAACTGGAATGTGTGCACCTGCTAATATTAAGGATTTATCATAAAAGACAAAACATGGAGAAGACGCCACTTCTTTTCAATGAATTTATAAAAAAGATCCAGCATTTTATTCCCCCTCCCCCAATAAAAAAAAAAACAAGCAAGTTACCGTGGGAAGAAGAACTTGCAAACATTCTATTCCATGCCACTGCTCTTTGAGAAACAGAAAAATACAGCTCTATATACAGAGTATTTGTAAAATAAGCTATTTTATTTTTTTACATGGAAGGCATATGTAAACTAGTAGTGGTCCAGCTGCCACTGTCCTCTGAGTGGGACGTTCCAGTCGTTACTCCTGGGCTTCCTTGCCGGCCAGCCTGAACACTTCTGTTGGACCATCCGCGTGGGTGATAGTGGTGGTAAGCTGCAGTTCTTCAGCACTGTTAACTCTCAGGTCACCTGCAACCCAAGAACGCCATTGATTTGGTCTTTCCTTCTTATCCTGGCAGTTCCCCCCTTCCAACCCTCCATTTTTTCCCCGTGCTTTCTGCATCTTGTCAATAACGCATTTATATTTATTTATTGCATTTGTATCCCACATTTTCCCACCTATTTGCAGGCTCAATGTGGCTTACAATACATCATGGGTAGTGGTAATATAATAGAAAATAGGCATTTAGTGTTACAGAAAATATTTGGCAACATGCTAATGATAAGTCATGATAGTAGTATAACAAGCAGATATTATAAGACATTTCTAACTAGGTGTGGAGGAGTTATGTATATTCACATTGGTTGATCTTTGTGGTAAGCTCAGCTGCACTGAATACTGTCCATGCTACTGGAATGACAGCCCTCTAATGTCAAGATGCAAATGTTTAAAACAATCATGGTAATGGCATTAGATGGGGAGTGATGTGTTGGCAGGTAGTAAAATGAGCAGCCTAATTAGGATTCTGATGGAAGCACAGCATATTTCCTTCTCTTCATAGCACTAATCCATCCTACACAATGCAGAAGGAATTTTGGGTGAGGTTTTGGAACAGGGGTGTAGCCAGACACCCAATTTTGGGTAGGCCTGAGCCTAAGATGGGTGGGCAGAACTCCACCCTGTCCCACAAGTGATTTTGTCTCTTCCTCTCTCGCCTGCATGCCATATGGGCTCTCAAACATCCCCCCCTCCCCCGCATACCTTTTAAGTAGCAGATTTTCACCGGCAACGAGCAGCAACTAATACACACAGCTCATGTTGGTCCAGCAGCCTTCCCTCTGATGTAACTTCCTGCTTCCGCATAGGCGGGAATACATCAGAGGGAAGGCTGTGGGGTCGGTGTGAACAGTACATATCAGTTGCTGCTTTCTGCAGGTGAAGATCTGTTATTTACAAGGTATGCAGGAGGGACAGTTGGGAGTTTTTGGCTGGTGGGGCTTGGGGATCCCTGCCAGCCACATCATAGGTGTGCTGCTACTGGGTGGGCCTGGGCCCACCCTTGGCTACGCCACTGTTTTGGAATATCATCAAAAAAATGTTAAGCAAATGAAGGAGTATGGGCCAATTCAGTGCCAAATATTTTAGGTGCTGCCACTGAATTGGTCACCCTCTCCTCACTACCAATATGACCTCCCTCCCCCTTAAACCTGCAAACTAGATAGGAAATTTGCACCTGTGCCCTGCACTCATTTCCCTCCTTCCACCAGCTGTTCTCCATGCCCTGTCTCTCTGCTCCTGGGACTTCCCAACTTCTCCCCTTGGTGGTCTCTTTCTCCCAGACCTCATGCCTCCAAACCCACTGTGGCCACCACTGCTGGGTTTGCTACTCTGGCTCCCTGTAACTCTTTTTGAGTACAGATGAACTGCCTGGTTGCCACATTCCTACAGTGCCAGCCAAGGTCTTCAATGAGCTCAAGAATATGGGTACTGCATAGTGATAATTGTCAGTTTGGCAAAACTGGTGGCACCATGGGATTTGAGAAGAGGATACTATACACTGCAGAAGAGAAAGACAGCACTGCGGTAGGGGAGCAGGACGTAGTTGTCTCCTGTTTACACAGGCAAGGTCTCTTCAAGGGTCATAACTATGGCAGGGCAAGAGATATAGCCAACCAGGACACAAAGCCTTGCAGGTAGGAGGCAATGAGGGTCCTAGGCTAGCAGACCACAGGAAAAGGAACACAGGAGTTGAAAAGCTAAAACTTCTCTCTCGCAGTCCTACACTGGCCTATCATCCCTTACCCTCATCAACTCCTTTCATTCCCTCTCTCTACGAGATGTGGTAGGGCTTCATACTTTAACTATATTCTATCCCCAGACCAGGCAAACCTCAGGTCATCTCTTTAGAAATGCCTGAAGGAACCTGCAAGATTTGGTCATAAGAATAGCCATACTGGGTCAGATCAATGGTCCACCTAGCCCACATAAGAATAGCCATACTGGGTCAGATCAATGGTCCACCTAGCCCACTATCCTGTTTCCAACAGTGGCCAATCCATATCACAAGTACCTGGCAGAAACCAAAACAGCAGCAACATTCCATGCTACCAATCCCAGGACAAGCATGGCTTCCCCATATCTGTCTTGATAGCATACAGACTTTTCCTTCAGGAATTTGTGCAAACCTTTTTTAAACACAGATATGCGAACTGCTGTTACCACATCCTCCAGCAATGAGTTCCAGTTCAATCATATCTCCCCCTCAGCCATCTCTTTTCCAAACTGAATAGCCCTAACCTCTTTAGCCTTTCCTCATATGAGAGGAGCTCTATCCCCTTTATCATTTTGGTCACTCTTCTTTGACCCTTTTCTAATTCTGCTATATTTATTTATTTTACAGCACTTATACCCCACAATTTCCCACCGCTGGCAGGCTCAATGTGGCTTACAACAGTTACATAACAAACAGGCGAGTACAATATAAATGGAAAGGGATAAGTGGGGCAGGGAGGTAAAGATAAGTAATGGATTAGTCTGTAAGAGCACTAGAGGGGTCAGTGTCCTGGGGTCCGTGAGGTAGGACAGGATCTTTAGGGTACGCTTGCCCAAACAAGCAGGTCTTGAGAAACTTCCTGAAAGTCAGATGATCCTGAACCGTTTTCACTGTTTTAGGTAGTGCATTCCACAAGTGAGTACTGACATAGGAAAAGGTGGAAGCATATGTGGTTTTATATTTGAGTCTAGAACACAAAGGGTAATGAAGGTTTACGTAAGAACGGGCAGTTTTGAGTGAATTTCTTGGTGGCAGGTTGACAAGAGCATCCATATACGTTGGGGCTGCTCCATAGAGAATCTTATGGACTAGGGTACAGATTTTAAAAGATACACGCTCCTGTACGGGAAGCCAGTGCAACTTCTCACGAAGTGGCCTGGAACAGGTGAACTTTGACACTCCATAGATAAGTCGAGATGCTGTGTTTTGGATGGTTTGTAGCTTTTTTTTTAGGTGCATGCCAACCAGAACTGAATGCAATACTTGTTGCACCATACAGTGATACAAAGGCATTATAGGATTCTCGGTCTTATTTACCATACCTTTCCTAATAATTCCTTGCATCCTGTGGCCACCACCGTACACTGGGCAGAAGATTTCAGCATATTGTCTAGGACAATACTGGTGCTGACCCCCCAAGTGGACCCTAGCATCAATTAACTATGATTCAGATTATTCTTCTCAATGTGCATCGCTTTTGTATTTGTCTACATTAAATTTCATCTGCCTGCTCCACCCCCTCCCCGCATGGCATGGCAGTGGTGGGTTGGACAATTAGGGGGACATCCGAATATTTCGGATCAAATTCCGATTGTGGGAAATGCAGCATTTGAAGCAGGAATAGGCAACCCGATATTTGTAGGCTGGGGGCAGCGAGGCATGAAGAACCTGGAGCATCTGCTACAGGAGAAGGGGGATTTATTACCATTTGCTGTCTTAAAAGAGAAGATAGGGTCTGACTGGGGGAACCATTTTGCTTACCTACAAATTAAGCACTATATGCAGACAATGCCTCAGGATGCCTTGAGAGGCCGCTTAGGAGACAAGATACAGGGGTTCTTCATGGACCTGGCGTCGGAAAGACATACAATATCTGATCTATATGGGGCCCTGGCCTGTAAGAGACCGGTAAAACAATATGAGAAAATTAAAGTTAAATGGGAGCAGGACCTTGGGACTTCACTGGCGTCCTGGGATGTAGCGGCCTCACTGAAGGGGATCAGACAGCTAGTCACGGATGAAAGACAGAGAATGTGGGTACAGAGTCATACTAAGGGGATACATGACCAAAGCACAGCTGGCCCATATGCAGAGGTCAGAGAGCGCTAACTGTTCTAAATGTGCTGGGGGACCAGGCACGTTTTACCATGCCCTTTGGCAATGTCCTAAGGTGCGGGCATTTTGGCAATGTGTTCGTGGATTTTTGATACAACTAGGTGTTAAAGTCCAGGGAACTGAGAGGCAATTTTTGCTAGATCAGCCTAGGGCTTTTGTCCCCACCAAGGCGCCGGCGACTCTTCTATGCAGGAAACTGAGTTTGGTGGCTCGCAAATGTATTATGCAGTACTGGACTTTTCCGGAAGCACCCGCCTACTGGCACTGGAGGAACCAGGTCCACCTCCTGGGAAGCCCGAGAGTCCAAAACATCAGTTAAACGTAGAAGGCAATTCCTTCAGATTTGGTCTCCTTACTTACAATTGCTGAGCCCACGTGGGAGAAGTCTGCTCGTTAATTCCAGCTAACAACTACAGGGGATTTGGGGTATATTAAGCTCAAAGTTTGTAACCCATGGAGTGCAGAACTGCGGTGTAAGCTGGGTGATAGATAATGTTCCCACTGCTCTGAGAAAGCGCTGTAAACTTGATCTGCTCTAAGTCTCTGCATTATAGCCTGGTGCGCTATAGCTGCTAGCAGGCGCCTAATTCTGTATGACAGTTCTTCTTAAGAATCGCATCCAGTTATTTCACCAGTCGCTTGAGCGTAGCAGTAAAGATCAGCAGCATGGAGTGCTCATATAGTGGGCTTTTATAGAAGGAGGGGATATAGGTACGGGGCTATCAGAGACAAGGCCCTTTGCCTTTGCACTGTATTGTTTTGATTTGCATTGAAGATTTTGCTGCAGATTATGTATTGCAAAATGTTCACTTTGTAAAATTAATAAACAGATTTAAATATAAATTTCATCTGCCATTTGGATGCCCAGTCTTCCAATTTTCTAAGGTTTTTCTGCAATTTTTCACAATCCAACATTTTAACAACCTTAAAGTGTTTTGTGTCATATGCAAATTTAATCACCTCATTTGTTGTTCCAATTTCCAGATCATTTATAAATATGTTAATAGCACCAGTCCTGTAGGTCTGGCCCCGTCTTTGACCGTTTTAAAATCCAGGCTAAAAGCCCTCTTTGACATTGCTTTTGACCCCTAACCACTACTCACTTGCCTTGTAATAATTCCCTTCTCTTAGTTGTTCTGTCTGTTTGCCTGTCCTATTTAGATTGTGAGCTCTTTGAGCAGGGACTGTCTTTTCATGTATGTTGTACAGTGCTGCGTATGCCTTGCAGCGCTATAGACGTGATAAGTAGTAGTCCCTGTACCAATCCCTTGGGCACTCCACTATTCACTCTCCTCCATTGAGAGGAATGGCCACTTAACCCTACCCTCTGTTTTCTGTCCAATAACCAATTCTAAATCCACAACAGAACATTGCCTCCTATCCTATGACTCTTATATTCTCAGGAGTCTCTCATAAGGAACATTGTCAAAAGCTTTCTGAACATCTAGATACACATCACTGGTTCACCTTTATCGACATGTTTGTTCACACTTTCAAAGAAATGAAGCAAATTGGCGAGGCAAGACTTCCCTTGGCTGAATCCATGTTGACTCGGTCCCATTAAACCATGTTTATCTATGTGTTTAGTAATTTTATTCTTTATAATAGTTTCCACTATTTTGCCCAGCACTGACTTCAGGGCTTACCAGTCTGTAATTTCCCATATCACCCCAGAACTCTTTTTAAAACCCTGTGCTACATTGGCCACCCTCCAATCTTCAGGTACTATGGATGATTTTAATGACAGGTTACAGATCACTAACAACAGATAATGATCTGTAACCTGTCATTAAAATCATCCATCCAGATCAGCAATTTCATATTTGAGTTCTTTCAGTACCCTTGTATGCATTCCATCCAGTCCAGATGATGTACTACTCTTTAATTTGTTGATTTGGCTCAGTATTTCTTCTAGGTTCACTGAGATTTCTTTCAGTTCCTCCGCATCATCACCCTTGAAAACCATTTCTGGTACAGGTAGTGTCTATTTATCATTACAGCTATGAGCTTTGGTTCAAGGCCTGACTTTGGTTCAGGATCTAAAATGAGAGAAAACCTTACAGGCCCATGACTCTAACCTGAATTTCAGTGTGACTGCAGAACTCATGAGCTGTTGTGACACTCATGCAGCAGAATAAGGAACGGGTGTAAGTGGAAAAACAGAGTAACATCGTTTAGTAACATGGTGGTCACAGATGTTTCAGTGAAAAACAGAAAAAGATAACTTCTCAGGAAGATGACTTAGAGGCATATTTTCAAAGCACTTTGGGAGGCTAAGTTCCATAGGTTTCTATGGAACTTTGGGAGGCTAAGTGCTTTGAAAATATGCCTCTTAGAGGCATATTTTCAAAGCACTTAGCCTTCCAAAGTTCCATAGGTTTCTATGGAACTTTGGAAGGCTAAGTGCTTTGAAAATATGCCAGCTAGTCTTCCAGGAACAGCTAGTCTATTATTAGCTTTTCCAGTAAATACTAACCAACTCATTACCATAGCCAACCAGTGTTAACTATTGAATCTATGCTAATGTCATAAGGTGTAATTACTGTCATATTATCTGTATCCTGAATGGACATATAAAAATGAGTGTTACTTCCTACTTCAATGGAGCGAGACAGTCACAACCAGTACCTTTGTGCAAGCAGGGCTGCTCTCCCATGAGAAACCAATCAATTGGCAAGTAATCCTATTGCTTTCTCATAAGTAGTCTTGAGTCTTTTTATATCTGCAAATTGGCTTTAGCTGAGAATTTGGGGTGAGGGCGAAGAAGACCCTAAAATAAAACATTAGAGACTCAGACCCAGAGAACACCTATGTGTAAGTTGTGGTACTGTACTCCCAACTGATTGTACATATACTTGGAGAATAATAAATAAAAGTATTTGATTGTATATGTGTGTATATATATATATATATATATATATATATAAAATTTGGAGTCTCAGATATAGCGGTACTTTTGTATAGCAATGTTCCATACTCCCAGTGAAATATCACTGATCTGCTAATTGTACAAATACTTGTTAAGAGATAAGGTATCTAAATTCCTAAAGAGATGCAGCCTTGGGTGATTTATTTCTTCCTAGGTATTGGTGGGTGGACCACCACATTGGGAGGGATAAATTGACCCTAAAAAATACAGTAGATCTCTTACATCTTCTTCCATAAAGACTTAAGCAAAGAATTAATTCAGTCCTCCCCAAGAGTCCCTTTTGCTCCTTCATGATCTACTGGTCCCGAGGATTCCCTCACAGGCTCTTTTTTCTGATGTACCTGAAGAAGTTGTTGCTGTGAGTTTTTGCCTCTACGGCAAGTTTCTCTTCATAGTCTCTTTTAGCCTTCTTTATCAATGCTTTGCATCTAACTTGCCAGTGTTTATGTTGCTTATTTTCTTTTTTTGGGTCCTTTTTCCATTCTTCTCAGTTGAAGGATGTTCTTTTGGCTCTAATAGCCTATTTCACTTCACTTGATAGGTCATATGGAGGCATACTTTGAAAGAAAGTAGACTTACAAAGTTACATATAGGCATATTTTCAAAGCACTTAGCCTTCCAAAGTTCCATAGAAACCTATGGAACTTTGGAAGGCCAAGTGCTTTGAAAATATGCCTCATAGTAACCTAAGGGAACTTTGTAAGTCTAGTACTTTGAAAATGAGCCCCATAGTCCTCATCTGTTGTCATTTTCTGTGTTTCTTTATGCAACTTTGGTCTGTAAAATTAACATTTTCTCCTCTTACTCTACTCAGGGGCGTAGCCAGACACCCAATTTTGAGTGGACCTGGGCACAAGAATGGTGGGTAGAACTCCGCCTTGTCCCACAAATGATTTGGTCTCTCTCTCGCCTGCATGCCATATGGTCTCTCAAACATCCCCCCTCCTCCCCTGCATATCTTTCAAATAGCAGATTTTCACTGGCAGCGAGCAGCAACTAATACACACTGCTCATGTGGGCCCCACAGCCTTCCCTCTGATGCAACTTCCTGTTTCTGCATAAGCAGGAATACATCAGAGGGTAGGCTGTAGCGCCAGTGCGAGCAGTATGTATCAGTCACTGCAAGTGAAGATCTGCTATTTACAAGGTATGCAGGAGGGACAGTTGTTGGGAGTTTTCTACTTGTGGTGCTTGGGGATCCCTGCCAGCCACATCATAGGTGTAATGCTATTAGGTGGGCCCGAGCCCAAAGTGGGTGGGCCTGGGCCCACCCGAGCCCACCCTTGCCTACGTAACTGACTCTACTAGACACAGAAAGCCTCCTGGTGGAATTGGTGGAGACCAAAACAGTATCTGAACTGAAGGGAGTGACAGGGAGAGTAGATGGCACGGCCAGATTGCATAGGCCATATGGCCTTTATCTGCCTACATTTTTCTCTGTTTCTCTATGAACGAAGATCTGAAACTGAAGTGTTCTGTCTATAAAGTCTGCAACTAGGCCTGCTAATTCCATTGAGCCCAGGACTGATGACCTGGAAATGGTGATGGATCCTTTTTTGAGGAACGCATAACCAGCGTCATTGAGATAGGAGATGTATAAAATTCTTTTTAATGCAGGTGTCCAATTAAATTGGATGCCGTTCCTGGGTCAGGGAAGTTAAGATGGGGAAATTCATCAGAAGTGAAGTGGTTTGATGTGTAATGCCCCAAGTTATGCTTTCTCAGTTGATATGGGTGATGGGCTTGGAGGGGTCCTTTCTTAACAATAAGGACTCCAGGCATTAGGACCATCTGAGTTGTATTCAGTTCTCGTAGAGTATGAGGTGAAACTAGGTTACTATCAAGTTCCATTAGGGAGTTCTTCAATTTTGAACTATATAGAATGATCTTTTGGATTGTGGGGACTTTACTGGATCATCAAAGTCAGCTTCATAAGTTTCTCAGCTGACTTTGTTGCTAGAACTTAAGACAAGATACCATCTTTGGGGTTTGTCCAGTGAGTATAAGCAACACAGAGCATAATACTAATATACTGCTGACTGCAGGTAATATTCTTGTAAAGAATAAATAAAAATTTTGAAGATGTTACAAGATACCTATCTCTTAAAAACTTTCCTGTGAACAGAATGATTTCAGCACAGAAAATGTTTTTAAACAAATCTTTTGGAGATACTGAAATATTTATGACTGCCTATCAACTGTTTCATGGACCTTTTATGTTCCAGGTTTGATGAGAAAGATTAAGAGGCGAACATGTCAATTTTATAGACCAAGACTGCCAAGAAACACAGAAAATGACAACAAAGGAAGACTATATGACTTATCAAGTCTGCCATTCATACTTACTAAGCTCCACAATCCCTTCCCCTCCCTTTGAGATCCTCCGTGCTTGTCTCATGCTTTCTTCAATTGAGATTCTTGTTTCCACCACCTCTGTTGGGAAGCTGTTCCATGCATTCGCCACCCTTTCTGTTAAAAAATATGTCCACAGTTTGCTCCTGTAATTATCTTCATCCTGTGACCCCTGATCCAGAGGTTCAAAGAAATCTGTTTACTGTGTATGTAATGTCACAAAGATATTTGTCTATCATTTTTCTCCTCTACCAGTCTGTTCCCATATGCCTTATGATGAAGACCACTGACCATTTTAGTAGCCGCCCTCTTGACCAACTGCATTTAAAAGGTGTGGACTCCATAATTGTACACAGGACTCCACATGAGCTCTCAATCACAGACTTATATGGAAGTACAATCACCTTCTTTTTCCTGCTGGCCATTCCTCTTCTCAGGCACCCTAGTATCCTTCAGGTTTTGCCATCACTTTTTTCGGTCACATCTGACAGGGATGCAATTTTGAATATTTTTTTTTCAAAGTTTAAGCATCCAATATTTTACAGGCACAGAAACAAGTATTTCCAGATGTCTCGCTAACCATGTAAGTAGTTAGACAGTAACTTCTTGCTTTTTGACCTCATTTTAGTGCTATAGGAATGACTATTTAAGTTTCCTAGAAAGCTTATGATCCAGTCTAGTGGGAGGACTTTTATGAGCACTCTTTATCTTAAACATTTTATTTAAGG
Organism: Microcaecilia unicolor; assembly: GCF_901765095.1. NCBI lineage: Eukaryota > Metazoa > Chordata > Amphibia > Gymnophiona > Siphonopidae > Microcaecilia > Microcaecilia unicolor. The sequence continues at coordinate 45,534,862 of NC_044036.1, forward strand.
TAGATCAGAGGTTGATTATTGCTTGGTAGTGTAGAACCTACAGCCTAGGAATCCTTTGTGGATCCATTATGTTGTACGAACCGAAAAAAAACCCCCACAGGGTTCTCTGAACCAAAAGATTTCTGGTCTTGGTTTACTACAGAGAGACAAACAACTGCTGTGCAAAAGAAGACTGTGCTTTGTTCATCAAGTGCTGACCCAGTGGAAATGCAGGTGTCTATAGTTTATCAGCTCTGGCGATCCTGAAGAAGAAACTTTATTCTGACCAACATGGAATCTGAACTAGTAAACAGGTTTCCTTGACAATCTTCATCTCTCATTGCCTGTCTGTGCCATGTACTTGTTTGGTCAATAAAAGGCAATCCTTGATTTGCCCATACAGCACCAGAAAACTAGTATACTATGGTGATCATCACCAGAAGCTGGACATTTACAAGTGCATACAGAACTGGTAAGCCTTGAAAAATGTCTCAAAAAGCCTAATAAGACAAAACTAAAAGCTTCTACCCCATAACAAGAGGGGCTGGACCTGAAATCCTCTGCCCTGAGAAGCTCCTACCCCAAAAGGCTTCCATTCTGAAATGCTTTCACCCTAAAGACTTGCTTCTGGCATGCAGTTTGCCTGCATACTCATCTATCACCTTGTATGCTGATGTATCTTAACTTGTACCGGCTCAAAGTCCAGAGGACTGACTTAATTCAGCTACAGCACCATAAATTTTCCCTGTTGTGAGCCTTACCAGCTTACAAGTCATCTTGCACAGCCTAACCCAGATTTAGCTTCTGACCAGCTGACTCTCCTGAAGGAGATACTTTTTGACTAGTGAAAAATTCCTAAGTGATCAAGGCCATAGGAGCCGACTCTGTGGGTGCTGTGGATGCTTAAGCACCCCCAATATTGAGAAAATTCCTTGTATGTGTCCAGGGAGGGGTTATTTCCATTAGGCTTAGCAACCCCCCCCCCCCCCCAATTTTGAAAAGTTGGCTCCTATGATCAAGGCTAGTGGGAGGACTTTTATGAGCATCTTAAAACATTTTATTTAGGGTAGATCAGAGGTTGATTGTTGCTTTGTAGTGTAGGATCTACAGCCTAGCATCCTTTGTGGATCCATTATGCTGTATGAACCGAAAAAAATACAGGAGTCTCTGAACCTGTAAGGCCATGGTTTATTTTATTGCTTTGCTTTGGGGAGAGTCAGAAATCGATTCACTGCTGTATAAAATGCCAATCTAACTTAGAGGGGCATTTTCTAAAGTCCAAATCAGAATTGGGACGTCCCATTCATAACTTTCAAAAACCCATCCATTTCATAGCCATCTTTCAGCAGGAAATATGTCGGGGTTTCCTGTTCAAAAATACGCGAGAACAGCCAAAATGAACAGCCATTATCCAAAATAAAACGTCCCAATTATGAATGCTAAAAATCCATGGACAAAGACATCTGTCTGTACAAAAACAGCCACACAGACATCCCTGCAGAGCACAGGGCCAGCCTAATGGCCAGTACAGTGGACTTTTTAATCCAGGGCAGCCAGGTTCATATTCCACTGCAACATTTTAAATGATGAGCCCTCCAGGCTTGCAGGTGTCATTAATATTTAGGCAAAGTAGGTGAATCTCTGTTTCTGGAGGATTCTTAAATTAAAGGTTTAAAAAAAAAAAAAAAAGGGGGGGGGGGAATGAAGTGGGACTTGAACCTGTGTCCTTTGGTTTACAGTCAATTGCACTGGGGGCTGGTGAGACCCTATGCTTCATAAGGGCAGTGCACTGGGACCACCAAGCCCCTATGATTTGTGTGTGTGTGTGTGCGTGCTAGGTGGAGGGTGTGGTGCTCCCCACTGTCATTGTGCTGGGGGGGGGGGGGGGGGGAGTGTGTTATGTTGTGGGATGAGCTCCTAAGTCCATTCATTTCTGTGACAAAACGCTATTAAGAATGGGGGTGGAGGATCTATAGTAATCCTGTTTATTCTATTTTTCCAGTAGGTGCCACATTTGTATTCTAAGGTCAAATATAATATCTATAGCGCTGCCTTTTCATAGATATGGTCGGTGCAGTTTGAGCACTGTTAATGCCATTAGAATACAACAAATTTACTATACTCTCCAATGCTCTTTTTGCATGGGTTTTAAATTGCTTCATAATGTGCCAGGCAGAGCAGAGAAGTTGTGTTGCTGTTACCGACATAACATCAAAAATCCAGCTTGGAAAAGAGATGGCTGGGGGTGGGGTGGGGGTATGATTGAGGTCTACAAAATCCTGAGTGTTGTACAACAGGTAGAAGTGAATTGATTTTTCAAGACCAGGGGACTCAATTAAAATTACATGAAAATACTTTTAAAACAAATAGGAGGAAATATTTTTTCCACTTAAAGAACAGTTAAGCTTTGGGACTCGCTGCCAGAGGATGTAGTAAAAGCGGGTAGCGTTTCTGGGTTTAAAAAAGGTTTGGACAAGTTCCCAGAGGAAAACTCCGTAATTCTGCTATTGAGATAGACATGGGGAAGCCACTGCTTGCCCTGGGATTGGTAGCATAGAATCCTGCTACTATTTTGGTTTCTGCAAAGTACTTGTGACCTGGATTGGCCACTGCTGAAAGCAGGATACTGGGCTAGATGGACCACTGGTCTGACCAAGTATGGCTATTCTTACATTCTTATGTGTCCTGGGTTTGACTGATGTATTACCGTCTCCTTTAACTTCATTTTCTATCATTTCTATTCTCTTTTCTTTATCATCACATATTATAGTTCCCCCTTCTTCTCTCTATTGTTTTTGATTTTTTGTAAATCACTTTGCCGTTGTTCTCGAAAAGCGGTATATTAAAGCTAATAAACCATAAATAGCCAAGGGGCCATTAAGCTGCTGCAGGGCTCATGGCTGTGCAGTGTTCTCACCTAGTTCTTCGACACCAGACTTCCTGCAGCTCAGAGGCCCTGCATTATATTTTACTTCCCTCTCCTTCTTCAGCAGCAGAGCTGTATGTGTGCATGCTGCTACTCCCCGGGTAGGGCATTACACCCGGCTTGTTTGCTAGGAACTGGCTTCTCCCTAATGCTCCCGTACACCGATGGCTCACCATTTGACTGGTCATCTCCATAATTCTTGTGTGAAGGTGCATACAGGAACATGAGGGCGAACACATACAGGTTCCACATCCCATAGATGCCTGTGAAAAAGGCACTGTTTACTTGCACAGTTGTCTCGTCCCATGTCCATGGGCCTTCATTCACCTGCCGAAACAGCAAATAATTGAGAATGTGGCAAGAAAACAAGTTTCACCCTCACTTCTACTACTGCTAGCAAACTGGGGCATCTTTTTCATCCAAAGATCTCAGTGCGATTTGCACACAGTTCCTTTATCCAGACTTTTATGCCACAGCGACAAGCACTGGTGTCAACTCTTTTCTTGTGGCATAAGAAGCAAGATTATTTTCACCAGGTTAGATTTTGGTTAACTATGGGAGATAAACTATTCTGCACACTCATAGCAGCAAGCTTCTGTGGTTTATTGTTTAAATGGAACACAAAAATCTAGTACAGCATTACTAAATTCTTTTTTAACACAGTAACATATTAGATGATGGCAGATCAAGACCTGCACAGTTCATCCCATCTGCCCAGTCATATTCATTATCAACACGTGATTGAACCAACAATCCAGCCATGTTATTAACAATATTTTACATGCTAAATTCAACTTTAATATGTCCTCCCCTCCCCCACTGAATTACACAGCACCATCTGTAGCCCACAATTATGAATGTGGAATACAATAAAAGATGTATAATTGATCCTGATCAGTCTTTGCCATTTTCAGGACACAGGCTGTAAAAGTCTGCCCAGTACTGGCCTTAATTTGCAGCGACTAGAGTTGCCATCAATGCCCAAGTAGAAGAATATAAAAGGACTGATCCATCAGGCTTTGTTTACTCGACAAACATCAGAACAACATTTAACGCGAAAATATGTAGCTCTGTAAAAGAAAGCTACTGTGCCATTGCTATGAACAACTTTCAGGGAGAAGTAGAGTGGAACGGTTGCAGAAAGACACCAACAAAAGCTACAAAAAGCTTTGACTTATATGAAGTTGGGATATAAAAACACTCATTCGTTGTTGTGGATTTTGTTGAATAGGTGCAGAGGTTCCATTAGCAAAATTCGCCCTTTCCTCTCTGAGCACACCACCCGAACTCTCATCACCTCTCGCCTTGACTACTGCAACCTACTCCTTACTGGCCTCCCACTTAGCCAACTATCCCCCTCTTCAGTCCATTCAGAACTCTGCTGCACGTCTTATTTTCCGCCTGGACCGATATACTCATATCACCCCTCTACTCAAGTCACTTCACTGGCTTCCGATCAGGTACTGCATACAGTTCAAGCTTCTCCTACTAACCTTCAAATGCACTTGATCTGCAGCCCCTCCCTACCTCTCGTCTCCCCTTATGTTCCTACCCGCAACCTCCGCTTTCAAGACAAATCCCTCCTTTCAGTACCCTTCTCCTCCACCGCCAACTCCAGGCTCCGCCCTTTCTGCCTCGCCTCACCCCATGCTTGGAATAAACTCCCTGAGCCCATACGCCAGGCCCCCTCCCTGCCCATCTTCAAATCCTTGCTCAAAGCCCACCTCTTCAATGTCGCCTTCGGCACCTAACCACCATACCTCTACTCAGGAAATCTAGACTGCCCCAACTTGACATTTCGTCCTTTAGATTGTAAGCTCCTTGAGCAGGGACTGTCCTTCTTTGTTAAACTGTACAGTGCTGCGTAACCCTAGTAGCGCTCTAGAAATGTTAAGTAGTAGTAGTAGTAGGAGGAGCAGCAGAAGGGAAGGGATTTTTGTATTATGCCCTCTAATTCTATAAACTTGTATGCGCAATTTTACACTTACCCCATATTCTATATATTGCGCCTTAACTTCCATGCGGAAATTGGAAGTGTATTCTATGGTAACTAGGTAATCAGTTCTGTCAATCGGATGCTAACAAGTAATTATCGGCACTAATGGGCATTAAAATGTACACGCACAACTCGCTATGTGTATTCTGTAACGTGGTGCACATAAATTCCAACTTGCATAGTTGAATAGAGGGCATAGTTATGGGCAGCTTGTGGGCGTTTCTACAATCTATGTGTATTATTATTATTATTATAGAATACACCCGCTCTGTGCCTAATTTAGGCAATTGGGATTTATGCCAAGTAAAAGATGGCCTAAATGGATGCGACTAAATTTGGTCGTGTGGAGAGGCACTCTGTGTATTCTATATACCGTGTGGCAGGGGCGTAGCCAGACTTCGGCAGGAGGGGGTTCCAGAGCCCAAAGTGAGGGGGCACATTTTAGTCCCCCCCCCCCCCTGGCGGCGCTGCCACCACCACCAACTTTGACCCCCCCGCCCCTCTCAACCCCCCCCTCCCACCGCCAACCCGCCGTCGCCTACCTTTGCTGGTGGGGGACCCCAACCCCTGCCAGCCGAGGTCCTCGTCTTCCGGCGCAAGGCTTCATTCTGTTTCTGATGTCCTGCACGTTATACGTGCAGGACGTCAGACTCACAGAAACAGTTTCTAGAAACTACACTCCTGATGCAGGCATCTGCCGAAACATGGCCACAGCAGGACTGTGTTCACTCAATTTTACGTGTCATCATCATTCTCCCTGGTTCTCAGCCTGCTAATCCACTCCAGTATATTATGTGTGGATCACTGTGACTCGTAACAACTACATTTGTCAACACAGCAGCTAAATGAGTGAAGGATATGGAAGAGCAGAGCATGAGCTCCTGCCACATCAGCTGTTTTGAGGAGGCAGATCTTGCCAGAGGCTGGATAAGATTGAACCACGGGTTGTATGTGACCAGAGGGTCTCCAGTCCTACTGTAGGGAAGGCATGCAAATAAGACGTCAAATCCCCCCCCCCCAACCCAGATTTCCATACTCACCTGACTAGTGATGAAGAAGATGACAGACAGGGCTGCACAGGCCAAGGTGATAAGCATGAAAAACTTGAAGCGAAAGATTAGTCCCTGTAAAGAGCAGATAAATTAAGAACATCAACTAAATCCTCCCTGAAGTAGTTTCTTAACATGACATCAGATTTTCACGCCTCGGAGAAGACAAGGGCCTTTTAATATCCTGCTTCCTTGTGTTCCTTGCCCCCTTGTAGCTCCTCTGGGCACCGATACTTTAGCTTTTCTTTTCTCAAGACCTTAGTTTTTTTAAGGCACTTTCAAAAGAAACAAAATAAAAGACTATAAAATACTAAAGGCAAACAACAAAAAATTCAATCTAACCACATTAAGGAGAGATTCTGCTCATCCCTTTACCTATTTACAAAATACCAAAAGAAAATAATGATTGGGTTTGAATTCCAGAGCGCTCAGGCATAAGAGGTAAAGGTTCTTGAAAACAGCTTAACCTCATCCAACCCAAGGACTTCCAGAAATGCTGCAGGGCTCTCGCAGGAGAATTATCTAACAAGCGAGCCAAATATCTGGGACATGACCGACTCAATGATTTGTAAGTCAGGCAAAGAATTTTAAATCATACTCTAAATTTGATAGATATCCCCATGTAGCCCCCCTTTCTCCCAACTATAATTGTGCCTGGCATTTTGCAGTGAACTGAAGACAATTCAGGTGCTTTTTTTGGCAAACCATAAAACAAGCTAATCAAGTAATGAATTCTGTTGTTATAAAATGAAATATGTAGGATCTAAAAGGCCTAATTTGATGCCTTCAATCATGCAGTGTGCGGTAGGGATGTGCATTCATTTGAAATTATATGGAAAATGTCAACAATATTCCCCGTATGTGACCTGCTGAGTAAAAAAGTACCAGAAGTAGGGTATGTGACTTATTTATACCACAAGACAGAGGGATATCAATTGCATAATCCTGCCAAATTTCAGCCTCGGGTATGGACTAATTACATCTTGAAAGAATGAGAAACATTTATCGATAAATTTTTTTTCTGAAAAACGCATTTGAAAAATGGCTGTAGAACATGAGAAACATCAAAGTTGTGAAAAACAATTGTATAATCGTATTCTACTGACCCTATAATACACAAAACTTAAAAAATGGAAGTTACCCAAATTTACCCCTTCAAAATTTTATAGCCTTTATCTCTGTTATTTGTAACCCCACTTTTGGTACCTTTTCTCTCAGCGGGTCACATATATAGAAAATGGACTGCTGAGAGGGGGGGGGGGGGGGGGGGGCAAGATTCCCCTGGGCCTGGCCTCCAAGGGGGGCCCAGTGCCATCGGTGTCCCCTTCTCCTCTACTGCTAATTCCAGACTCCGTTCCTTTTATCTCGCTGCACCTCTCGCCTGGAATAGACTTCCCGAGCTTGTACGTCTAGCCCCTGTCTTTGGCCATTTTCAAATCCAGACTGAAAGCCCAACTCTTTGACGCTGCTTTTGACTCCTAACCACTACTCACTTGTCCTGTACCCTTTTATCCCTTACCTCTTAATTGTTCTGTCTGTGTGTGTGTCCTATAGATTGTGAGCTCTTTGAACAGGGACTGTCTTTTCGTGTATGATGTACAGCACTGCGTATGCCTTGTAGCGCTACAGAAGTGATAAGTAGTAATAGTACTTGAAGGCCCATGAAAGGGGCACGTTTTGTAGTGAACTTTGATATTCCGGAATTCATCATGGTTCAATAAGACACCCAGGTTTGAAACTTTGATTCTTTCATAGAGGAAAACACAAATACTCTCCCAGCTGTGAGGCTCAAGGAACAAAATGATCATCGGCAGTACAGACTTGAGCAAACACGCTCGCCACTATGCATACCATTCCCTCTTCAACCCCAATCGCCTTCCCTGCATGTTCACACTGACCTCATAATGAAGTCTGCGAGTCTTGCTCATCGCAGGCAGTTTTGATCGTTTCCCACTGATGTTTCGGAACACTTGGAACACCATAAAGCAGAGGAAGCCAAAATACAGGCAGGCACAGATTCCTGCCACAATGATAAATGCCATCTGAGCAGGCATGGTCAAGGAAACCTTGTCACTTAAAATACCACAGGCTTCCTGTGGTCTGAGTTTCAAATCAAGACACAAAAGAACTCAAAGGCTTCAAAGACTCCAATTCATAACAGTTTAAACTGAGTACTCTTCTAAAGCAGTAAGATGAGAGAGAAGGGTCTGAAATGAGGCAGCATCTGGACAGAGGGTGTTAACTCTCTAGGTCAAGGCTGAAGCTGCCAACAGAGAGCGACTGAAACTGGGGTTTTGGTTGAAATCAAAATTTGCAGCTGAAATTTGCTGCACAGTTTAGGCTAAAACCAAAACCCTCAGCTCCTCTGCCAAAAGCTGCCACTCCCCAGACAAAAAGAGCTGCCCTACCACCTATAGGCCCTTCCTGGACCCACCTTAGAAGCTCTGGTGGTCTACTGGCATCATCAGGGCAGTTAGTGGTTCTCAATCGCTCCTGCCCATGTGGACTTCGTTCTCAAAATAGCTGCTGCAAGAATGACTGTGCAGCCGGTGTGAGCAGGAGTGACTGGAGTCCGGCTCCTGCCCCCGATGACACCACTAGATCACCGGGGCTTCTAAGGTAGGCCCGGGGAAGGCCTAAGGGTGTAGTGGGATGGCAGCAGCTTTTGGCTGGGGAGAGGGAGGGTAACAGAGTGGCCATACGTTTTGTCGTGTGAGGGGGGGGGGGGGGGGGAGAAGCAGAGTAGAAAGTGATTACACTTTTTTGCTGGGGGGGAGGGGAGGAAATTTTGTTTTTCGCCTTTAGCTGCCAATTAGGAGAAATCCAATGAAGTACACCTCAGTACTGGCAGCATGCTGGCCAGAGACAGGTCTTGAACTGGACTGGGGATTCTATGAAGCAAGCTTATCTTCCCACTCTCTCACTGCAGCTTTCAGACCACGATTCCCAGTCCAGTTATTCATAAGATTTTTCAGCTTTAATTCCCCCCCCCCATAATATCTGACATTCAATCTCTACATTTGGGAATGACACACTACCATTTCATGGAACGTGTCCAACTAAGGGCAGTTACATGCATAACTGCTAATTAGTGCAAATGAAGGCCAATTATAGCTTAACACTAATTATCAGCTTATTGTTATGTGCACAACTGGCTTTTTTCTATAACTTGTGCACACAAATATGCGCACACAGCTTTCTAGAATTAGGGGGTCTGTGGTCTTGAGGAGGCCATGCTACCCTCCATTCCCATACTTACAACATGTAGACTGTAAGACTTTTGGAGCATGGAAATAATTACTGTTCCTAAATGTCATTAGGTGTTTGAACCTACACAGCTGTCAGCAAAGAGGAGCATATTCCTTAGCAGATATTTGCTAAGCATTGCCCAGGGTATGTGTGAACACATGTGTGTATGACGTATGTATGTTTTTCCCCATTTAATAAATTGTCTTCCTTTTAAAGATTCAGGTGCTGCGTAAATTATAATACCCATGGACTTTGCAGATGTAAAGACTGCACAGCAGTTTCAATATTTTGTCTTCACAATTACACTGTCTTTCCAGTTACAGCCTGAAGTCACATCTCATACTATATAATGAATTAAAAAAAAAATTACAGAGCTGTACAAAGCAATCATAAAATATAAAAACGCATCAGGAAACCAAAGCCCCACTAAAACCATCTATGTAAAAAGGGCCTAAAACGATAATATTACAAACCGCTGCTGCTGAACCCGGTACTCTTCTTTTACTATGGGGCTCATTTTCGAAAGACGAAACATCTAAAAAGTAGCTTAAAGCAGCATTTTGACGTTTTTCTCACAAAAACGCCCAAATCAGTATTTTTAGACATTTTTCTATGAAATCCATCAGAAGTGCATTCAAATCATAAACGAGGACGTGCCAAACACCTAGACGTTTTAAAGCCATAATGGAACAAAACAAAAATGTCCAGGACTAAAACTAAGACGTTTTGGGCTAGACCTGTTTTCAGAATGAATAAGGGAAGGAAAGGGAAGGGAAGTGAAATGGGACTTGATATACTGCCTCTCTGTGGTATTTTGCAACTACATTCAAAGCGTGTTTACATACAGTGGGGGAAATAAGTATTTGATCCCTTGCTGATTTTGTAAGTTTGCCCACTGACAAAGACATGAGCAGCCCATAATTGAAGGGTAGGTTATTGGTAACAGTGAGAGATAGCACATCACAAATTAAATCCGGAAAATCACATTGTGGAAAGTATATGAATTTATTTGCATTCTGCAGAGGGAAATAAGTATTTGATCCCCCACCAACCAGTAAGAGATCTGGCCCCTACAGACCAGGTAGATGCTCCAAATCAACTCGTTACCTGCATGACAGACAGCTGTCGGCAATGGTCACCTGTATGAAAGACACCTGTCCACAGACTCCGTGAATCAGTCAGACTCTAACCTCTACAAAATGGCCAAGAGCAAGGAGCTGTCTAAGGATGTCAGGGACAAGATCATACACCTGCACAAGGCTGGAATGGGCTACAAAACCATCAGTAAGACGCTGGGCGAGAAGGAGACAACTGTTGGTGCCATAGTAAGAAAATGGAAGAAGTACAAAATGACTGTCAATCGACAAAGATCTGGGGCTCCACGCAAAATCTCACCTCGTGGGGTATCCTTGATCATGAGGAAGGTTAGAAATCAGCCTACAACTACAAGGGGGGAACTTGTCAATGATCTCAAGGCAGCTGGGACCACTGTCACCACGAAAACCATTGGTAACACATTACGACATAACGGATTGCAATCCTGCAGTGCCCGCAAGGTCCCCCTGCTCCGGAAGGCACATGTGACGGCCCGTCTGAAGTTTGCCAGTGAACACCTGGATGATGCCGAGAGTGATTGGGAGAAGGTGCTGTGGTCAGATGAGACAAAAATTGAGCTCTTTGGCATGAACTCAACTCGCCGTGTTTGGAGGAAGAGAAATGCTGCCTATGACCTAAAGAACACCGTCCCCACTGTCAAGCATGGAGGTGGAAATGTTATGTTTTGGGGGTGTTTCTCTGCTAAGGGCACAGGACTACTTCACCGCATCAATGGGAGAATGGATGGGGCCATGTACCGTACAATTCTGAGTGACAACCTCCTTCCCTCCGCCAGGGCCTTAAAAATGGGTCGTGGCTGGGTCTTCCAGCACGACAATGACCCAAAACATACAGCCAAGGCAACAAAGGAGTGGCTCAGGAAGAAGCACATTAGGGTCATGGAGTGGCCTAGCCAGTCACCAGACCTTAATCCCATTGAAAACTTATGGAGGGAGCTGAAGTTGCGAGTTGCCAAGCGACAGCCCAGAACTCTTAATGATTTAGAGATGATCTGCAAAGAGGAGTGGACCAAAATTCCTCCTGACATGTGTGCAAACCTCATCATCAACTACAGAAAACGTCTGACCGCTGTGCTTGCCAACAAGGGTTTTGCCACCAAGTATTAGGTCTTGTTTGCCAGAGGGATTAAATACTTATTTCCCTCTGCAGAATGCAAATAAATTCATATACTTTCCACAATGTAATTTTCCGGATTTAATTTGTGATGTGCTATCTCTCACTGTTACCAATAACCTACCCTTCAATTATGGGCTGCTCATGTCTTTGTCAGTGGGCAAACTTACAAAATCAGCAAGGGATCAAATACTTATTTCCCCCACTGTATATACAAGTACTTATTTTGTACCTGGGGCAATGGAGGGTTAAGTGACTTGCCCACGGTCACAAGGAGTTGCAGTGGGAATTGAACCCAGTTCCCTAGGATCAAAGTCCACTGCACTAACCACTAGGCTACTCCTCTACACAAAAAGGTGCCTTAAATGAACAGATGACCACTGGAAGGAATCAGGGGTGATCCCCTCCAATACCTCCCCCCCCAGTGGTTGCTGAAGCGAATGCTACATACCTGTAGAAGGTATTCTCCGAGGACAGCAGGCTGATTGTTCTCACTGATGGGTGACGTCCACGGCAGCCCCTCCAATCGGAAACTTCACTAGCAAAGTCCTTTGCTAGCCCTCGCGCGCACCGCGCATGCGTCTTCCCGCCCGAAACCGGCTCGAGCCGGCCAGTCCAGTATGTAGCAAGACAATACACTTCAAGGGAAGACACAACTCCAAAGGGGAGGCGGGCGGGTTTGTGAGAACAATCAGCCTGCTGTCCTCGGAGAATACCTTCTACAGGTATGTAGCATTCGCTTTCTCCGAGGACAAGCAGGCTGCTTGTTCTCACTGATGGGGTATCCCTAGCCCCCAGGCTCACTCAAAACAACAACATTGGTCAATTGGGCCTCGCAACGGCGAGGACATAACTGAGATTGACCTAAAAAATTTACCAACTAACTGAGAGTGTAGCCTGGAACAGAACAAACAGGGCCCTCGGGGGGTGGAGTTGGATCCTAAAGCCCAAACAGGTTCTGAAGAACTGACTGCCCGAACCGACTGTCACGTCGGGTATCCTGCTGCAGGCAGTAATGAGATGTGAATGTGTGGACAGATGACCACGTCGCAGCTTTGCAAATTTCCTCCATGGTGGCTGACTTCAAGTGGGCTACCGACGCTGCCATGGCTCTAACATTATGAGCCGTGACATGACCCTCAAGAGCCAGCCCAGCCTGGGCGTAAGTGAAGGAAATGCAATCTGCTAGCCAATTGGATATGGTGCGTTTCCCTACAGCCACTCCCCTCTTGTTGGGATCAAAAGAAACAAACAATTGGGCGGACTGTCTGTGGGGCTGTGTCCGCTCCAGATAGAAGGCCAATGCTCTCTTGCAGTCCAATGTGTGCAGCTGACGTTCAGCAGGGCAGGAATGAGGACGGGGAAAGAATGTTGGCAAGACAATTGACTGGTTCAGATGGAACTCCGACACGACCTTTGGCAGAAACTTAGGGTGAGTGCGGAGGACTACTCTGTTGTGATGAAATTTGGTGTAAGGGGCCTGGGCTACCAGGGCCTGAAGCTCACTGACTCTACGAGCCGAGGTAACTGCCACCAAGAAAATGACCTTCCAGGTCAAGTACTTCGGATGGCAGGAATTCAGTGGCTCGAAAGGAGGTTTCATCAGCTGGGTGAGAACGACATTGAGATCCCATGACACTGTAGGAGGCTTGACAGGGGGCTTTGACAAAAGCAAACCTCTCATGAAGCGAACAACTAAAGGCTGTCCTGAGATCGGCTTACCTTCCACTTGGTAATGGTATGCACTGATTGCACTAAGGTGAACCCTTACGGAGTTGGTCTTCAGACCAGACTCAGACAAGTGGAGAAGATATTCAAGCAGGGTCTGTGTAGGACAAGAGCGAGGATCTAGGGCCTTGCTGTCACACCAGACGGCAAACCTCCTCCAATGAAAGAAGTAACTTCTCTTAGTGGAGTCTTTCCTGGAAGCAAGCAAGATGCGGGAGACACCCTCTGGCAGACCCAAAGAGGCAAAGTCTACGCCCTCAACATCCAGGCCGTGAGAGCCAGGGACTGGAGGTTGGGATGCAGAAGAGCCCCTTCGTCCTGCGTGATGAGGGTCGGAAAACACTCCAATCTCCACGGTTCTTCGGAGGATAACTCCAGAAGAAGAGGGAACCAGATCTGACGCGGCCAAAAGGGAGCAATCAGAATCATGGTGCCTCGGTCTTGCTTGAGTTTCAACAAAGTCTTCCCCACCAGAGGAATGGGAGGATAAGCATACAGCAGACCTTCCCCCCAATCCAGGAGGAAGGCATCCGACGCCAGTCTGCCGTGGGCCTGAAGCCTGGAACAGAACTGAGGGACCTTGTGGTTCACTTGAGATGCGAAGAGATCCACCAGGGGGGTGCCCCACGCCTGGAAGATCTGTCGCACCACACGGGAATTGAGCGACCACTCGTGAGGTTGCATAATCCTGCTCAACCTGTCGGCCAGACTGTTGTTTACGCCTGCCAGATATGTGGCTTGGAGCACCATGCCTTGACGGCGAGCCCAGAGCCACATGCTGACGGCTTCCTGACACAGGGGGCGAGATCCGGTGCCCCCCTGCTTGTTGACATAGTACATGGCAACCTGATTGTCTGTCTGAATTTGGATAATTTGGTGGGACAGCCGATCTCTGAAAGCCTTCAGAGCGTTCCAGATCGCTCGCAACTCCAGAAGATTGATCTGTAGATCGCTTTCTTGGAGGGACCACCTTCCTTGGGTGTGAAGCCCATCGACATGAGCTCCCCATCCCAGGAGAGACGCATCCGTGGTCAGCACTTTTTGAGGCTGAGGAATTTGGAAGGGACGTCCCAGAGTCAAATTGGAGCAAATCGTCCACCAATACAGGGATTCGAGAAAACTCGTGGACAGGTGGATCACGTCCTCTAGACCCCCGGCGGCCTGATACCACTGGGAGGCTAGGGTCCATTGAGCAGATCTCATGTGAAGGCGGGCCATGGGAGTCACATGAACTGTGGAAGCCATGTGGCCCAGCAATCTCAACATCTGCCGAGCTGTGATCTGCTGGGACGCTCGCACCCGCGAGACGAGGGACAACAAGTTGTTGGCCCTCGCCTCTGGGAGATAGGCGCGAGCCGTCCGAGAATCCAGCAGGGCTCCGATGAATTCGAGTTTCTGCACTGGGAGAAGATGGGACTTTGGGTAATTTATCACAAACCCCAGTAGCTCCAGGAGGCGAATAGTCATCTGCATGGACTGCAGGGCTCCTGCCTCGGATGTGTTCTTCACCAGCCAATCGTCGAGATATGGGAACACGTGCACCCCCAGCCTGCGAAGCGCCGCTGCTACCACAGCTAGGCACTTTGTGAACACCCTGGGCGCAGAGGCGAGCCCAAAGGGTAGCACACAGTACTGGAAGTGGCGTGCGCCCAGCTGAAATCGCAGATACTGTCTGTGAGCTGGCAGTATCGGGATGTGTGTGTAGGCATCCTTCAAGTCCAGAGAGCATAGCCAATCGTTTTGCTGAATCATGGGGAGAAGGGTGCCCAGGGAAAGCATCCTGAACTTTTCTTTTACGAGATATTTGTTCAGGGCCCTTAGGTCTAGGATGGGACGCATCCCCCTGTTTTCTTTTCCACAAGGAAGTACCTGGAATAGAACCCCAGCCCTTCTTGCCCGGATGGCACGGGCTCGACCGCATTGGCGCTGAGAAGGGCGGAGAGTTCCTCTGCAAGTACCTGCTTGTGCTGGAAGCTGTAGGACTGAGCTCCCGGTGGACAATTTGGAGGTTGTGAGGCCAAATTGAGGGTGTATCCTTGCCGGACTATTTGGAGAACCCACTGATCGGAGGTTATGAGAGGCCACCTTTGGTGAAAAGCTTTCAACCTCCCTCCGACAGGCAGGTCGCCCGGCACTGACACTTGGATGTCGGCTATGCTCTGCTGGAGCCAGTCAAAAGCTCGCCCCTTGCTTTTGCTGGGGAGCCGCGGGGCCTTGCTGATTCGCACGCTGCTGACGAGAGCGAGCGCGCTGGGGCTTAGCCTGGGCCGCAGGCTGTCGGGAAGGAGGATTGTACCTACGCTTGCCAGAAGTATAGGGAACAGTCTTCCTTCCCCCGAAAAATCGTCTACCTGTAGAGGTAGAAGCTGAAGGCTGCCGGCGGGCGAACTTGTCGAATGCGGTGTCCCGCTGGTGGAGAGACTCTACCACCTGCTCGACTTTTTCGCCAAAAATGTTATCCGCACGGCAAGGCGAGTCCGCAATCCGCTGCTGGATTCTATTCTCCAGGTCGGCGGCACGCAGCCATGAGAGCCTGCGCATCACCACACCTTGAGCAGCGGCCCTGGACGCAACATCAAAAGTGTCATAAACTCCTCTGGCCAGGAATTTTCTGCACGCCTTCAGCTGCCTGACCACCTCCTGAAAAGGCTTGGCTTGCTCAGGGGGAAGAGCATCAACCAAGCCCGCCAACTGCCGCACATTATTCCGCATGTGTATGCTCGTGTAGAGCTGGTAAGACTGGATCTTGGACACGAGCATAGAGGAATGGTAGGCCTTCCTCCCAAAGGAGTCTAAGGTTCTAGCGTCCTTGCCCGGGGGCGCCGAAGCATGTTCCCTAGAACTCTTAGCCTTCTTTAGGGCCAAATCCACAACTCCAGAGTCATGAGGCAACTGAGTGCGCATCAGCTCTGGGTCACCATGGATCCGGTACTGGGACTCGATCTTCTTGGGAATGTGGGGATTAGTTAATGGCTTGGTCCAGTTCGCAAGCAATGTCTTCTTCAGGACATGGTGCAAGGGAACAGTGGACGCTTCCTTAGGTGGAGAAGGATAGTCCAGGAGCTCAAACATTTCAGCCCTGGGCTCGTCCTCCACAACCACCGGGAAGGGGATGGCCGTAGACATCTCCCGGACAAAGGAGGCAAAAGACAGACTCTCGGGAGGAGAAAGCTGTCTCTCAGGAGAGGGAGTGGGATCAGACGGAAGACCCTCAGACTCCTCGTCAGAGAAATATCTGGGATCTTCCTCTTCCTCCCACGAGGCCTCACCCTCGGTGTCAGACACAAGTTCACGGACCTGTGTCTGCAACCTCGCCCTGCTCGACTCCGTGGAACCCCGTCCACGATGGGGGCGTCGAGAGGTAGACTCCCTCGCCCGCATCGGCGAAGCTCCCTCCGCCGACGTAGTCGGGGAGCCTTCCTGGGAGGTGGCCGCGGTCGGTACCGCACGCGGTACCGACGTCGGGGACCTCAACCTGGGCGATGGGCCAGCCGGCGCCACGCTCGACGGTACCGGTGGCGCAAGCACCGCCGGTACCGGAGGGGTAGGGCGCAACAGCTCTCCCAGAATCTCTGGGAGAACGGCCCGGAGGCTCTCGTTTAGAGCGGCTGCAGAGAAAGGCTGAGAGGTCGATGCAGGCGTCGACGTCAGTACCTGTTCCGGGCGTGGAGGCTGTTCCGGGCTGTCCAGAGCGGAGCGCATCGACACCTCCTGAACAGAGGGTGAGCGGTCCTCTCGGTGCCGATGCCTGCTGGGTGCCGAATCCCTCGGCGACCCAGAGCTCTCGGTGCCGACACGGGGAGGAGACCGGTGTCGATGCTTCTTCGATTTCTTCCGAAGCATGTCACCCGGAGCTCCCCGGCACCGACGAGGAGGACGTCGAATCCATCCGTCGCTTCCTCGGGGCCGAGACTGAAGAAGGTCGATCTCGGGGGGGCTGTACCGCAGGAGCCCTCAGGGTAGGCGGAGACCCACCCGAGGGCTCACCGCCACCAGCAGGGGAATGGACAGCCCTCACCTGCACTCCACCCGATGCACCACCGTCCGACGACATCAGCAGACGAGGTCCTGGTACCACCGACGTCGATGCAGCTATCCGATGTCTCGGCGCCGATGCAGAGGCCCGATGCCTCGATGCACTCGATGCAGGGGCGGCCGAGGAAGGAGGTCTGGACGCTGACGACGTCGATGCACTCGAAGATCCCGGTGCCGATGCCGACGAAGAGCCCGAGAACAACACGTTCCACTGGGCTAGTCTCGCTACCTGAGTCCGCCTTTGAAGCAGGGAACACAGACTGCAGTTCTGAGGGCGGTGCTCGGCCCCCAGACACTGAAGACACGACGAGTGTCGATCAGTGAGCGAGATAACCCGGGCGCACTGGGTGCACTTCTTGAAGCCGCTGGAAGGCTTCGATGTCATGGGCGGAAAAATCACGCCGGCGAAATCAAAAGCCGAAATGGCGAAATTTGAAGCACCAAATTTAGAGGGAGAAAAAATCTCGACCGAGGCCGAAAAGAGGCCTACCCCGACGACGAAAGAAAACTTACCGGGGCAAAAAAGCTGGAAGTACGGGGAGGATTTACACGAAACCCGGCGGGGGGTTTCCGGAGCACTTCCCGACTAGGACAAAGCTTTCCCGAAGGAAAAAAACACGTTCAAAACAAATTGGACGCGCGAGGTCGACTTTCCGGGGCTCGACACGGCGAAAACACGACCGTACCGAGTGCGGACAAAAGAAGACTGGCCGGCTCGAGCCGGTTTCGGGCGGGAAGACGGCCGCGCATGCGCGGTGCGCGCGGGCGCGCGAGGGCTAGCAAAGGACTTTGCTAGTGAAGTTTCCGATTGGAGGGGCTGCCGTGGACGTCACCCATCAGTGAGAACAAGCAGCCTGCTTGTCCTCGGAGAATCCCCCTTTCACCCCCCAAAAATGTGAATAAAAATGACTTACCAGCCTCTATGACAGCTGCAGATATTAAAGTCAGGTCTATTAGAGCAGTATGCAGGTCCTTGGAGTAATGTAGTGGTCGGTGAAGTACACAGTGGGGGACCCAGGTCCCTATCTTCCTCTGTCACATTTGTGGTGGAAACTGTGACCCCTCCCAAGGTCACCAAAACGCTACTGCATCCATACTGTATATAGGTGCCTCCTTCACCCATAAAGGCTATTGTAGAGGTGTACAGTGGGGGACCGTGGGTTTTGGAGGGCTCAGGACAAGATAAGGGAGCAAAGGTGAGATGTGTACCTGGGAGCATTTATGTGAAGTCCACAGAAGTGCCCCCCAAGGTTCCCCATTGCTCTCCGGGGATGTCTGGGGGACCAGTCTACTAAAAATGCTGGCTCCTCCTACATCCCAATGGCATGAATCTACCTTTTGTACCTATTCGTTTTTTTTTCCTAAAATGGAACATTTAAAAAAAAAAAAAAAAAAAAAAAATGATCTTCTTTCCTATTCGGATTTTGGATGTTTTGTGCAAAACGTCCAAAATTGGAATTAGACGTCCTATAAAAAATGTCCCTCCAAGTGTTTGGGGGTGGGGGGTGGTTTTGTTTGTTTGTGTGTGTGGGGGGGGGGGGGGGGGGGGGGGGGGGGGGGGAGGGTTATTGGGGAAACAAACGTTTAGAGGTTTTTCTGAATCTCTTTTGTTGGCCTGATCCAGGTATTGTATTCTTGGCATATGACTTATTTTGCCTGTTTAGCAGTTTTCTGTGGCATTTTCTGTACTACTGTTCTTTGTTGCTTGGATTTTAAGAAAGACCTCTCGAAATTAAACAACCCCCCCCCCGCCTCCCCCACCCCCCCCCAAAAAAAAGAACTGTTAATATTACAGTATAACTAAAATTTCAGAATCTATGTAAAACCTTAAACAGGGAAACCATGTAGCACGATTCATAGAACAGTTTCCAAACTCCTTTGCATGTGCGGTGTGCATGCATGCGTATGTGTATCGTCTCTACATGTCTGGACTGGGAGCAGGAGCGGTAAGGAGTGAGGCAGTTTCAATGGAGAGGTACCAAAAATATTCTGTTTAACCACAGGGTGCTATTGTACAATTATAACAGTCATTGCAATACTTCATTCCACCATTAGATGGCTGTGTGCACAGCAACCAATAAGAGACCAATATGGTTCAGTGACTAGGTTTCACAGTAAAATTTATAACAGCTAACAGGGGGGTATTAGCTACATGGTGGAGAAAACGTGTGGATTATAACTCAAAATTATTTTGTATGTGCGCGTGCACATGTGTGTTTCCAACATTAGGTAGGTTGGAAAGAATTTTTAAAAATAGTATGAGATTATATAAATACCATGCAAAAAAGACCCAAATTAAATACCACCAATAAAAAAAAGACAACCAATAAAATGGGCTGAATTTCAAATGAAATCTATATGGCTATTAGCAACACAGGGTTTCCATTCATTTATATATGCGGACGACATGTCCGTCCATACCCCTTTTGGAAAGGATGAGTGAAATCATGATCAAAATCAAAACAAGAATTAACATTCTAGAGTCCTGGGCTTTTAAACTAAAGTTAAACAAAGAAAAAAAAATGCAGTTGCTAGTGATCACCTTCTCCTTACTGTAAAAAGACCCAGTCCAAAACTGAAATAGAAGGAATCAAATATCCCATTATAGACCATAGAGGTGTCATCACTGATCAGCACCTTACCTTCGAAAATCAGGCTGCGATGGTGTCATCCAGAATGTTCCAGATACTGTGGAAACTAAGAAGATTAAGAAATTACTTCCCAAGGGAAGTGTTCAGAATGCTGGTACAGTCGATGGTCCCGACTCACATGGATTACTGCAACGGCATCAACACTGGCTGCAAGGACCAAATTCTGAAAAAACTACAGTCAGCACAAAATCACAATTCCACCATGCTGGGCCACTACTACAAACACTGCATTGGCTCCCGATCAAAGCACAAATTGCGTTTAAGCTATGCACAATGGTGTATAGGATCATCTTTGAAACAGCCCCCGCAAACATGATCAACCTCCCCCTCAGAAAAGCTAATAAAGAGGTACGGAACTATTTGACTCCCCATTACCCGAAATACCAGAAAATAATATAATAAACTGATATATTCAGAAGAATTTGAACATTAGTGCACGAAACTATAGAACTCGCTACCAAAAGAGCTAAGGGGCGTGACCCACTACTTGAGTTTTTGCAAACACCTACAAGCTTTTCTTCTTTAGAAAAGTTCACTACGTAGGACAACAATAAAGGATTATATTCAATATAGTGGAGGAGTGGCCTAGTGGTTAGAGCACCAGTCTTGCAATCCAGAGATGGCCGGTTCAAATCCCACTGCTGCTCCTTGTGATCTTGGGCAAGTCACTTTACCCTCCATTGCCTCAGGTACAAACTGATAGATTGTGAGCCCTCCTGGGACAGAGAAATATTCAGAGTACCTGAATGTAACTCACCTTGAGCTACTACTGAAAAAGGTGTGAGCAAAATCTAAATAAATAAAATATGTAACATGTTCATAACCTAGCACCCTCCTACTGTAAAATACCCTTACCTGAAATCCTCCTACTGCACAATCTGCATGTTTTGTAAACCATACCCATCTGATTAGGCCACAACCAACATATGTTGAAAAATAGTTGTAGCAGCATTTATATCACACAAACTAACTAACTAAAATGTGTTCCTTGCCAGCACTAAATCTGACTTTCAGTGAAAAGGGCTGTGGTACCTTCAGGCTCCAGGAGCATAGTACTTCCTGGAAAAAACGCCGCATGCCCTCAATTCGTTTCAAGAAAGAAAGCAAAGAGCTCAAAGAGCTTAGAAGTTCATAAAACTGGCTCTAGAGGATACGGCCAGCTCAGTGCCCACATCTGTTGCCCAGATGCTGTAAAATGGATTCTTCAGCTGAACACCTCTGCAAACAGAGAATCACAAAATTAGTGCGGAATAATTTATTATATTTTACAAAAAAATTTAGTGTGACACTCAAAACATTGTTTTCTCTTTAAAATTTCTTGCTACGATTGTTATTTCTTTTCATTCTATTTGACTGAGACAGCCTGCAATTTCCTGATCAAGAGATGTTATATTGAAATTGTTAAAAATACTGCATATAAAAAGAAAACAAAAACATTGGTATCTCTTAGTGGTGTACAGTACGTTACAACACAGCCCCGTCTCCTTCATTGTGGTTGGCTCAGGACATAAGCCAAGTGCCCCTAATTCTAAGTAATGAAAAGGTCTATGATGAAAACATGCATTTGAGGGTGTGACTTGGGTGGGTTCTCCTTAGGTGCTTCACTATTCTGCCCCTCCAGAGGGTTATACAATTTTATTTGGCTGCAATTATGGAACCACAGCCACAAAATGGTAGTGGTTGAAGATGGAACCCTTCAGAGAGGACTAAAAGAGAAAACTTTTCTGTACCATCTAGTTTCAGACACATTGCTAGTACACCAGTCCTCTCTAAGCTGATGGAATCATTAGTTGGGATGCAGCTCTCTCAATACATTGAGCAACATTCTTACCTCCCAGTTTGGCTTCAGGAGCAGCCATAGCACAGAATCGCTGATCCTTGTTCTGCTGTCTATGATTCATAAGGCTCAGAGTGTAGGCAAACAGTTAATATTACTACAATTTGATATATCTGGAGCTTTTGATTCAGTTGATTGTTTAAAGCTTCTTGAGAAACTTAGTAACTCTGATTCAGTGGTTCTGTGCTCAGCTGGTTTAGGGGTGTTTTAGTGAACTGGAGTTATTGCATTTTCAAGAATGGAGTTCATTCTAGACCCTGGAAACCTTTGTGTGGAGTCCCTCTGCGGTCACCACACTCTCCTTTGTTATTCAATTTATTTATGTCAGATCTTGCCAACATTTCTTTGTTCACATGCTTATGACATCTTTGTTCTGGCTCCTGTTTAGCCTGATCAACTGTGTGCTCTTCAGATTATTGAACAGTGTATATCTAGGATTAAGATTTGGGTTTATGGTCACCTTCGTAAGTTGAATGAAGACAACACAAACATTGTGGTTTAGTACTTTTTTGACTGATATTCCCAATATGGTTACTTTGTTTGACAGTGTGACCTTGAAGGTTGTCCAATAAGCCTTATGTGCTAGGGGTCTTTTTTGACTCTACGTTATCTTTTGACACACAAATCAATTTGTAGTCAAAAAAGCGTATTTTTTTTAAGGTAAGGCAGCTTAGATCTATACGTTTCAATTTTCATGAAAAGGATTTTGCTCTGGTTGTACAGGCTATGACTATCAGTTCTTGATAATTGCAAATCTATTTACCTTGGTCTACCTCGTAAATTGTTATCTAGATTACAATTACTCCAAAACACAGCTGCAAGGCTGATTTTTCGTCACACCAGGTATGAGTGTGCCTCCTTTGTTGAAATCTTGTCACTGGCTGCCTTTACATGTTAGAGTATTATTTAAAGTGTTATATGATCTCACTCCTCTATCTTTTACAACTGAAACATTCATTTTCTACTACCGAAAATGTACGTCATTCTTGAGACAGACGCGTGTTTTTTTTCTTTCCCCTAACTGGTTGAAGCATAGTAGGTATTGGAAGTTTTCTGTTGGCTCAGTCTCTATTTGGAATGCCCTGCCTTTGGAACTTAGGTTGGAAAGTTCTTATTCTTTTAGGAAAGTTGAAGACATTCAAGAAATCTTCTCTCTAGTACATATTTTTAATTTTTAGTGTGAAGTATTACACTGAATAGCTTAAAACGGAATGTATTGCTGTTTCTTTTATTTGTTGTAAAGCTGTAATATTGTACATTATGTATTTATCCTACTCTGTAAACAGACTAGGACCTTTTGCTTGGATTAACTGGTATATAAGATAAGAACCTCTATTAGCCACTAATCTTCCCTGGGAAGACCTGCGACTTGACCATAAATCTAAGAATGTATTACTGTACAATATACAGTATAC
Organism: Microcaecilia unicolor; assembly: GCF_901765095.1. Taxonomy (NCBI): domain Eukaryota; kingdom Metazoa; phylum Chordata; class Amphibia; order Gymnophiona; family Siphonopidae; genus Microcaecilia; species Microcaecilia unicolor. The sequence continues at coordinate 45,557,956 of NC_044036.1, forward strand.
GCCAATGTAAAGGTTAAATTTTAAGGAAAAGAAAAAACAAACAAACCAGAGGACAGGTCATAACTATAGCTTCCCCCCCCCTTTTGCCATGTGTTTCAAAAGGTTGAGGAGTCCTCCTTTATAATCTCTGTGACCATTTTAATTACTCTTCTACTCACTGTACATATGCCAGCATTACGCTGTCAAAAAGGAGTAATATAGCATGAATATGTTGCATCATATCTCAGGTTCCCCACCCCAAGAAGTTTTTAGCCTAAGCAGTCAGGTGTGAACATGGGCACGCAATATCTAATCAGTTTCAGCATGCCCCAGGAACCATCTCCAAAGATTAACATCTTGCTTACTTCTCAGAACTCCTGTGACTAATGGGAGGGGCCACAAACATGTCAAGCTCTGGTGCTGGGGAGAGAAACATATGACAGAGACTACTTTGCAAAGCATTTCCCCCTCCCAGGGTAGGCCATCAATTTAGACCACAGGAGCAGCACTTAAAACAAAAACAAAAGAAGCTGGTATAAAAACAAAAAGTTTTAATCCGGGGATGGATTCATCCAAAGTTTGCCGGGTTTGGGTTTTCCCTCAAGTTTACAACGGATCTGTGAAATAAAGCTGATGCTCACCAGCTACTTGGAGCTGGGTGGGGTTACCAGTGCACCTGGACAACAGCCTCTGTTTCATGGACAGATTCTACGACACAGGAAGGCTAATTTCACCGACTGATAAGCAGCCCAAACACCAGCTACTCTGTAAAATGGAGAAGGAAAGTACCTTCTTTAATTACAATTTTCCAGAAAGTACAGGGAGCAAAACCCACCTCTTGTGTACTTCAATGTCTTAAAATTATTGGGTTAAAGGTTAGCTAAAATCATAGGATAGCGCAAGTTGTCTCCAGTAGCCCTCTGGTACCGGCACCGTCCACTTACCGTTCACACATATCAAATATGAAGAGGCAACAGGAACCAAATGCAATTGGCCCAACTTGTTTCCAGTATCTTGAGAAATGATTTCTTTCAGATTGGTCCTATATCAAAAGGGAATTGAGAAAAGTGCATCATTTAATCCTGATAAAACTAGGCTTACACATCAAATGTTATAGTCCCATTGCTAGTATCTAGGCACAAATGGTTATATTTAAAAAAAACTTTATGCAATCCTATGTGAAAAGCCTCTATATGGTACAAAGGTCAAACACAAACGGGATAGAATAAGAAAAAACGTCAAAATGTAGATGTCAAGATAATGCACACTAAGCACGAATTCTATAATGGCAGTTCTACCCATCACTACTGTTATAGCAGAGTCATCAGTTTTGCGCCTAATGCCATGTCAAAGGTTGATGTATGTGCTTGCACCCGTTCACAGATAGGCACCTAACTTCAAATATTCTATAACATGTATGCTTAACTCCTAGTCACACCCCTGACCTATCCATACCCCTCCAAAAGTTGGGCATGATAGAATCTGCAAGTGCAACTTCTGGAATAGTGACTTAAGGGCAGCTGGGTGCACAACTAATTGGCTAACGCCAATTGCCAGCCAATTATTAAGTTGCACATGCAATTGACCTTATTCTGTAAATTGCATGCACAAGTTTATAGAATTAAGGGGGGATATCTTTATGCAAATTTCAGTGCATAATTATTTTTCATTTATTAATTTTAATAGACTCACAGTAAGTAAAACGACAATTTTGGCAGAAGTAAAAGTTTGTTAAAAGTACAAATGAAAGGGTGTACAACTTCTTTGAAAAAAAATAACAGTTTTCAAACATTTCCATTCTTGCTTGCAGAACTCTTCTAGCTTAGAAATATTCTTGGGTCTCCTTTCATACACTGCATGTTTGAGATCGTCTCACAGATTTTCAATAGTCAGGTCTGCAACTAATTGTGTAGTTGATTTTTAGGTTTCCGGATCATTGTCCTGTTGAACTAGTCAGCTTCATTTTGGATTTAAAATTCTTCACTGAACATGGGGCATTAGTTTACCGGATTATTTAGCTGAATCTATTCTTCCTTCCACCTGCACAATATCATCTGTGCCACTGGCTGCCACACAACTCCAAAGCATTACAGATCCAAACCCATGGTTAATGGTTGGCGAGGGAGTTTTTAGATGCTTCACCCATCTCCAAATGTACCTTGGGTACTTGGAGCTGAATAGTTCAATTTTCATTTCACTAGTCTAACGAACTTGTTCCAAATATTTTTTCAGCTTATCAGGATTCACTTCAGATGATGACTTCTGTGACGAGGTTGTAGAAAAGGTTTCCTTTTGACACTGTTGTATAAGGAGCATTGTACTCCAGTGTCAGCTAAGCTTTTCAGCAGGCTGACTGCAATAATCTGTGGATTCTGTTTTGTAGATCTGACCAATCTTGGGACAGTTTCACGAGTGATTTCTCTTGGTCTTTCCAATTTTCATTTCTTTACAATGTTTCTAACTGTTAAAACTGTTGGCTCAATTTTTTTTTACAGCTTTCCCCTGCATTGTAAGAGTTAATTATCTCTGTTTTTAAAATGCTTACATGAGCCCATAGTTGTTGAAAGTAGACAATTATAGATCACAAGCTGAGAGAAGGGTTAGAGTATTTGTTCAACTGTGGAATTGTTTTCACCTGTCAAAATTAAGGTTTAATGAGTCACTAAACCTTTTAAGTTGTTATTAAACCCCAAAAGTAATGAATCAATTGGCAGGGTAGTCAAAGTAAACTATTTCAAATCAGCAAATAAATAGTCATTACAATTTAAAACGTGCAGAAAAACGTGTTTGGGGTTTTCACCCTGTAGAAGTTTTGTCAGCTTCTGTTTAGTTAAGGTTTCCTAGAAACAATTTGACCTGGGGTGCCTAAACCTTTATACAAAACTATACACTTGACAGAGACATATAGAAATATCAAATCTTCAAACTTTGACTATTTGAACTGAAAACGTTGCTAAGTATGGCAGTGAATCAATCATGGATTTTGCTTTTAAGCATCTAAAGTTGGTGTTTCTTTTTTAAATCAAACACGTTATCAGTTGTGTGTGTGGACATGAACATACTCAGTCCAGACTAAAACAAAATAGAGACAGACCCTGGCCAAGGTTTTCCAATGATGTCTTGCTGCTATTAAGCCTACCGATATGGACATTTGTTTCCCTGGCAAACCTACCATCATGTGCTCGCCACAAAAGACAATCCAAAATGACAGAAGCATTGCATAGAAAATTCCCTGACGGATATCTCCAAACAGCAACATCCACGTCCAGTTAAATCCAATGGAAAACCATTCTACAGGAATATTAATGAAAGTCATAGAAATCCCAAGGGCAAAAATGATTCTGAGGAAGAAATCAAAAAAATGCATATAAATAAATCTACTTAAACTAATTCAATTTACCATGCCTAAAAACCTAGGCTAGAAAATACATATCTTTCTAAATATCTTATAGCAGCCCCCCTGGACCGGTACTCACCCTTACAACACTCTTCCATTAAGATCTAGTGGAAGCTGGGGACTATGTGTAATGTCTAGAGAGGGTTCAGTCTGGAATCTATACAAGACAGATTCACTTCTAGCACAAACTGAAATCTACAAATTACTTTCAATCCAGCCTCAGCTATTGCCATTTGAAGTAAGGGGCTACCAAATCAGTTATAACTACTCTGTCTATCCTAAATAAAACCCCGAAAATGTTCTCGCTTGTAGATCACGAGGAAAAGGAGCTCACAAGCTAAGGTAAGAATTGAACTCTGGTTGAAGAAATAATGCATGGAGATATAGCCAGGTCTAGTTATTAGTCAGATATTCGAGTATCACCATCTTGGAAGCTCAATTCTATCCCTATGTGCTTGACCCAACTTAAATCAAAATTACTCTGTAGGACTCGTTTATAATTTACTCATTAAAGTGACTCCTGTGCCTTAGCTGTAAGTCTTCAGTGTGCATCGGGTTATAAAGAGGTACTCCTGTGGTGTGCATTTACTAGGGATGTGTATTCATTTGAAGTTATATAGAAAATATCAATGACATTTTCCATATTACTTTGAAGGTGAAAGGGGATAAAATTTAGAAGTAATTTACGGAAACGCTTTTTTATGAAAAGGAGTTGTGCATGCATGGAATGACCTCCCAGTAAAGGTGGTGGAGACAAGGATTGTATCTGAATTCAAGAAAGAATGGGATAAGCACAAACGATCTCAAATGGAGAGGAATGGACAGAAGAGATTAGTAGAATATATGGTAGACTGGATTGGCCGTATAGTCTTTATCAGACATCATTTTCTTTGTTGCGGGCCTTATTTGGCCTAACCTACTGAAGAGGGCTTTAAACTAGAATCATTGGGGGTAGGGTGATCAAAGCCACCAGGTAAGTACAAGCCCTTAGCTAAATGAAGCATTAAATACCTCTACACAAATGGGGAAAAGGGGGCAATGTCTGGAAAGCAGTATATTCTAATGCCTGAAGTATGGGAAATTAAGATCTTGAGGCTGTGATGGATTGAATTTAGTGGCAATCATAAAGACATGGTTCACAGAGAACAATGACTGGGATATAATTAGACCAGGCTATAATCTGTTCAGGAAAGACAGGGTATTAAGGGAGGGGGAGTGGCATTATATTTTAAAGATAATATAAAGCCACACAATTGCAAGACCTACAGGAGAGGCACGGTGGGTCAATCTGGAAAAAGGGAATGGCAAATGTATTTATACTGGTGTGATATACAGGCTTCTTTCACAGACAGAAGAAATGGACAGAGATTTAACTGAAGACATTCAAAATATGGCTGTACCAATAGGTGACTTTAGTATGCCAGATGTTGATTGGGGTATCCCTATTGTGGGTCTTTTAGAAGTAGTGAGATCGTGGATTCTCTACAGGGGAAACTATTCCAGCAGTTGATAATGGAAGCCACATGGTAAGGGGTCATACTGGACTTAGTGCTTACTAATGGGGAGAGTGTTTCTGATGTTATAGTAGGTAATCATTTGGCATTCCAGTGTCACCAGATGGTGTCTTTTAATAGATGTGGAGAGAATTCATTCAAAAGTGAAGGCTCTAGATTAAAAAAAAAAAAAAAATTTTTTTCAGGTGGGGGATTACCTCAAGAAATTGTCTGGATGGAAACATCTGGAAGAAGTTGGAAAGCAGTAGGCAAAACTGAAAATAGCTATTGTAAGGGCAACAAATCTTTTTTGTAAGGAAAGCAAATAAAAGTAAGAGGAAAAGGAGGCCACTTTGGTTCTCAAAAGTAGTAGCTGAAAAGGTAACGAAAAAAAGAGGTTAGCTTTTATAAAACTACAAGAGAATGCAGAAAGAGGAAGACGTGACAATATCTGGAAAGCTATGAGAAGCAGGTAAAATAGTAAGGAATGCGAAGATGCAAATGAAAGAAAAAAATGGGTTAACAAAACATTTTTTTTACATACATTAGTGACAGAAGGATGTGCAAAAGTGACATTGTGAGACTCAAAGATGAAGGGGAAGAATATGTAGAGGCTTATAAAGATAAGGTGAAATTGCACAACAAATATTTATGTTCTGTGTTCACACCTGAAGGGCCGGGAGCAGGTCCGCAGAAGACGAACATAAATAGGAATGGAGGCATGGTAGTGTCTGAATGATTTTCTGTATACTGTGTTCATGAGGAACTGGCTAAACTGACCCTTTTCAATGCTTCTCTAGAGTTGGAAATGGTCACGGAGGTCTAGAGCGAGCAGTCCCTATCCAAAAAAGTGGAAGGAAGACGTTGGGAACTACAGGCTGATAAGCCTGACCTCTGTGGTAAGTAAATTAATGGAAATGCTTTTAAAAGAGAAAATAGTAAAGTTTTTGGAATCCAATGGATTACAGAACCCGAGGCAACATGGTTTCCTATTTAGGAGGTGGAAACTGGTACCGTGTTAACTCTGCATTAGGCAGTTAGCATGCGTTAAGTGTAGAACGCTAACTGCCAAATGCCTTCCATGGCCACTCTCCCAACAGAAAAATTCAAAACAAATTGAGTAACATATGGTTTTAACATGAATTAAAAGGCAAACTTCCACATAAATCTCTTAACACAGTCACGCAGTAGCCTATTTCCGTGTATTAAGTGCTTAGCATCCTTTAGTAATAAGGCCCCTAAATGCTACACAATGAGATTACCAAGTGAAGATGCTCAGAAACACTTGGAAATAGACCTTTACTCTATTCTGTACCCCTCAGAAATGCACAGCAAGCATTAATCAGCAACATTACCTTACGTTTTTTTTTTTTGTGACAATTAATATTCTCTCAACTTACTTTTCCAGTAGGACTGGGGATCGAGTCATCATGGTGATCCGTCTCCAGTACCAAACCATAAGGAGGATGCGTTTTTTTAGTGACAATTAATATTCTCTCAACTTACTTTTCCAGTAGGACTGGGTATCGAGTCATCATGGTGATCCGTCTCCAGTACCAAACCATAAGGAGGATGCGTTTTTTTTAGTGACAATTAATATTCTCTCAACTTACTTTTCCAGTAGGATTGGGGATCGAGTCATCATGGTGATCCGTCTCCAGTACCAAACCATGATAATAAGGATGCTGGGTGTAAGGAAAGTTTTCATAGCAAACCATACTTTGGTAAAGCCTCCATTTTGAAAAATTGTCTAGGTAGAAGAAAAATAAGAGCACTGATTCTAAGGACACCCACTTTGTAAGAATTTGGCTTAATATTTGCAATAATTATATGATCTAAGGCTACCTTCATCATGCAACCACTGCATTTTAGACAGTGTTCTATGAACTGAAATGTGATAGTTGTTTAGTATGGTGTTCTCCTCACTCAGATAAAATCTAGACAGATCTGAGATCTTGAAATAAGCACGGTCCTGCATATTCTACACATGTACAATATATATATTCTGTGCAAGAAGAAAGGGGGACACAAATAGGTGTCTTTCAGAAACTTACCGTAAGCTTGAGATCCTTTATTTCCCCAATCCCTATGTTAATTTTTTTCCGCTCGTTTACCGGCAGTCGAATGTTGACCAGATAATACTTGTGAGCCACACTCCCAAGCTCCATAAGTGGAATCAAATCACATTCATAGTACTGGCCTTCAGTGACCTGGGTCTGTCCATGACAAGGAGGAGGAACAATCAAAATTACAATTGGGGCAGTTTAGAAGTGGGTCATCAATGTATTAGCAACTAGCCCCCTTGTTCAGAGCAGCTCTAATTTGGTAGCTTGGATTCTGGCAAGAGTTCTGGAGATATCAACTAGTACTTATCTCTATAGTGGTAACAGATGTACATAGCCCTTTACACAAACAAAACAGTCCCTGTTACACCACCGTGTCTACAAACTTTTCCTGAAAATAACCACTTATTTGGATTCTGACTCAAAATGCAACTGAATCATAAGTTGCAGCCCTGGATGCTGCAGTAGCCTACCTTAGGAGTTGGCAACTTGCACTTCAGCTTCCGCTGTTCCAATGAATGCGCCAATTCTATCCACTTCCCGTTCAAATCATTCCGGTATGCCATTGTTACATCTAATGTGACCGTGGCATTGTCTTCTGCAGGAATAAGAGAACTTTTAGTGTAGTGTAGCATTAACAATAGTTGTAAATGGTTGGGGAAGGGATGGGGGGAGGGGTATAAAAGGCCAGATCAAAATTGGGGAATAATGTAAACAAAATAGAAAAAACTACACAAGGAATGGTTGAGGCATGGAAAACATCTTATGCAAATCATGCTCCTGAAGGACTATACAGCTGTAATAAATTACAGAGGGAGGGATAAATGGGCTGTCTCAAATCAATACTTTAAAAAAAAAAATTCTAAAGAAACCCACAACCAAGCCAAAGGAACTTTTCATCCATTTCTCTCAGTCTCTGACTCACTGGAAATTTAAAAACTTAAAATGTACCAAAAGGTATGAGGCTGATATTCAGAACTGTGGAAGCTACCCAGACAAATCTAGTTCCTCTCTTCCTTACCGCCCTCCCACCCCACCACCACAGCTGCCTGGACAAAATCTGCACTCTTGTGATTTTCCTGGGGCATGGATTAGATTTAGCTGGACTGTCTTCATGTTCAGTGTTATTCAATTATCCAGATAAGTCTTCAGCACTTGGAGATTTTGGGTGGTCTCTGGGATTCTGATTTTTTTTTTTTTTAATGGGATGGGGCTTCGTCATTGGATGAGTACTACCAGTGGGCAGATAGTTATTGTAGGGAAGGGGAAGGGATTTTGAATTCAGATCAGGCCCTTTTCAGTTGAAGCCCAAAATCAAGTTACATTCATGCACAGTAGGTATTTTTCCTGTCCTCTGGAGAGCTTATAATCTAAGTTTGCATCTATAAAAATGGAAGGTTAAGTGACTTGCTCAAAATCACAATATGCTCCAGTGGGATCTGAATCCTAACTGCTCTGATTCTCAGCCCACTGCTCTAATCATTAGGGCTACTCCTCCATGACAGTGTTTTGTAACATTTACATTTTTTTTTAATTGAAGGGTAAAGGAGTGGGGAATTCATAGATTTGAGGCGATGAAGAGTTAAGTGACTTGCCCAAGATCACAAGCAGGGCTGTGGAGTTGGAGTCAGAAGCAATTTTGGATGGAGCAGGTGACTACCTGCAGCTTGCACCGGGCCTTTTCTTCTGAACCATCCCACCCCTTCTGACGCAACTTACTGTTTTTGGAAGGGCAGGACGGGTCAGAGGGGAAAAAGGCCCAGTGCAGGTAGCCTGCGAGTATAGCTGCTGCTAGTGCTGAAGAACTGAAGACTTCCTTGCTTTTGGATAGGTACACAACAGAGGGGTGAGGGGTGGAGAGAGAAGCAAAGGACAGGAATTCAGAGAGCAGGGAAATCCACTGGATTGGACTGTGCATGGGGTTGGGGGGGGGGGGGGGGGTCAGATGGAAAGATGCCAAACTGAGGGAGGGAAGGATGGAGGAAGAAGAAAGAGACAATAGACCTGGGGGTGGAGGGAAGAAAGAAAGAAGTGATGGATGAGATTGGAGAGAGACATAATGGATCTGGGGATAGAGGGAGAGTTGAACCTGGGAGCAGGAGATATGAGGCCTTTAATCAGTGGTGTAGTCATGGGGGGGGGGGGGGCTTGACCTCCAGTTTGGGCTCAGGCCTCCTCAAAAATTGCAGTACCAACAAAGGTATGATAATGTGGTGGTGGGGAGAGGAAACGCATGCCCCCCTCAGTTCACCCTGAGCCCCCCCCCCATCCACCTCTGTGCTCCTAATGGACTGCTGGCTAAGCCCCTGCCTTTATCATGTGATTAATTGCAATTAAATTTTTTAATAGAAATGCAGACCTGAAAGTTAAATTTACTAGTAGTAGATCCAGAACAAAGAATTTAAAGGTTAATCAGTATGAGTCAGAGCTGAAGAAGTCAGACAGTAGAAAAATAGAGGAGTTGAGTCAAAGTCAAAGGTTTGGTGTACTGACTCCACAGCCCCGATCACGAGGCACAGCACTAGTTGGATTTGAACTGGGCATCTCTGAATGTCAAGCCCAGTGCTCTGTTTCAAATGGCATACACTAGTGACATATCGAGAACTAAATTTTAGTTTTGTAGAGGAGTCCAACATTATCATGGGAGTGGGGGTGTCTAGGAATACAAGTCTGGGTCAAACTAGTTCCACTTGTATGAACAATGCCTTCACATGCACCTGAAAATGTAATTTCTAAATAAACGGTCTGCAATAGCCGTCATGTAAAGTGTCACCCTGATGTATAAACTATTATTTCAAGCACTTAACACCAAATCACATACACATTTATGGAAAACTTCAATTATATCAAAAGATGTCTCAGAGGTAGTGTGCTTAGCTCAATTTAAACCTAACTAGATAAAAGTGTGCTTATAACGATAGCCATTTCACACATCACATCTTACAAAAATGTCATATCAGACAACATTTCAGAACAAATTACCATTATTTAGCACATATCCTTAAGATTACTTTGGTTAATCACAGGGGCGTATCTGCGTGGGGCCACAGGGGTCTGGGCCCCCGCAGATTTCGCCCTGGCCCCCCTACTGCCGTCAACCCTCCCCTCCGTCGCTTACTTTTGCTGGCGGGGGACCCCAACCCCCGCCAGCCTAGATCCACTTCCTCCTCCGAGTCCTACCTTTAAAAATATTTCTTCAGCTGGCGGGGGACTCCAACCCCCGCCAGCCGACCCGAGATCTTCTTTAACTTTCTTCTATCTTCGTCCTCCGCGTGGCCGACGTGTTGCTGCTGTTGTGCAAAGCTGAAATCCAGTTTCGGAGTCTGACTGACGTCGTAACGTGCTGCGACGTCAGACTCCGAAACTGGATTTCAGCTTTGCACAACAGAAGCAACACGTCGCCGGCCACGCGGAGGACAAAGATAGAAGAAAGTTAAAGAAGATCTCGGGTCGGCTGGCGGGGGTTGGAGTCCCCCGCCAGCTGAAGAAATATTTTTAAAGGTAGGACTCTGAGGAAGCGGATCTCAGCTGGCGGGGATTGGGGTCCCCCGCCAGCAAAAGTAAGCGACGGCGGGGAGGGGGAGCAGCGGGCCCCCCCTACCGCCGGAGTCCAGAAACGCCCCTGGTTAATCAACTTAAATATCTAAGAGTAATCATCGATCAACATCTTACTTTTATTGCACAGATAGTAGGCTAAGTTTAAAAAAATAAAAGTGTCTCTGGCCACCAAGATTATTCCACTGTGTACATAATTACTTGGATAACTTCTTTCAATAGACACATATGCTTTGCTTCGCATCTGGATTACTACAATACACATACATTGAACTTCCTCAGTATCTTATTAAATTTCTTCAAATCAGTACAAAACATAGCAATACAGATCCTGTGTCATGCTAAAAGAACTGATCATATCTGTCCTTTAATGGAAAAGCACTGGTTACCTATACAGTTGCGTGTTTCAATGTAAGATCCTTACAATTGCTCATCCAGTTGACCATCTTACATAGCCTCTTTAATTACATTTTCTAATCTACTTGTAATAGTGCTTTCTTTGTGCTGCACCTTTCTTTGAGACCCAATGCCCTTAGCACTATAACCCTCATTTTGGAGATTTTATTTATTTTATTTATTTGTAGCATTTGTATCCCACATTTTCCCAATTTGCAGGCTCAATGTGGCTTACATTTACCGTAATGGCGGTTGCCATTTCCGGGTAACAGAATTACAAATGGTAATGTGTTAAGTTGCATACATACATGGTAACATACATGTAACATAACATACGTGAACAGATCATGGTATAGATATATATATCATGTGCATATATATGTTAAGGAAGAATAAATTATGGTACTACATGAAAGTTCCTGAGTAAGAAATTGGAAGAATAAATTATAGTAATACATGAACGTTCCTGAGTACGAAATTGGGTTGTATCGTTCTTTAGGTCATCAACTATGGAGAGACCATATTCGACATAGAGATTGAAGTGGTTATGCTTATTCATTGTGGTAAGGAGGTTGATCAGTCAAGTGATAAGATTTCAATTATGTCTATGTCGTGTAAAGTCTTATTTTTTGGTGCTTAAGATGGGTGTTTATGGTATGCCTTCTTGAACAGATCTGTTTTCAGTAGGCTTCGGAAGATAGTTAGGTCTTGCGTTATTTTTATGGCCTTCGGTAGTGTGTTCCATAGCTGCGTGCAGATGTATGAGAAACTGGTCGCTTATGTGGATTTATATTTTAGTCCTTTGCAGGTATGGTAATGGAGATTGAGGAATGTGCGTGCTGATCTCTTTGCATTCCTGCTAGGACAGCTTTAAAAAAACAAAACAAAACAAAAAAAACCACACTTATCTTTTTCAGATGGCCTATAACGGGATTTGATCTAAGGTATGGAAGGTCCAGAGTAATACAGCAACATCTAGTAAATGTCAGCAGATAAAGATCTGCAAGGTCCATCCAGTCTGCCCAACAAAATGGCCAGAGTTGAATCTGGCACTCTGCACAGGTTCCACTTCTTTAGCACTCGTATACATAATCTAAGCCTCTCCTTGCCAATTTTGGGGCACAGACCATTGAAGACTGACCGGCATTGGTCCTACTTCCCAACTACTGGAGTTGCAGTCAAAGCCCAGTCCAGCCTTGATCCTGATCTGTTTTTTTGCCATTTATGAACCCAGACTGTAGAAGTCTGACACTGGTCATACTTCCCAACCTCTGAAGCTGCCAAAGTTCACGCCATCCTTTTTCTATATAGTGTTTCCTGTGTTTAGCTCAAAACTAAAAATCAAACTGTGGCGTTTACCCCAACCTGTGGACAACAACAGAAAGTCACTGTGAGTTGACTCCAATTTGAAGCTGAAGAATCCATTTTGATTATGAACAAAGCTGTTTTGCTATGAGAGGGAAATCACTTTGTGAAGTACAACCAGCCCAAATCAGTTCCGCATCTTGATTTACCATGACAAGTGACCAATCTGTGGTATCTCAGTACCGCAGGTTGCTGACTTCCATGTAAAATGGATGCTGCTGCTTGTGAGCCACCAAAATCTCAAGCATGGCATCCTGATAAGGTTGCAAGCATTCATGAAGCCACAAGAAAACTTGCATCCTGTGGAAAAAAAAAATGTTCAAAATGGCAGGAAAACTTGGCTGACCAAAAGTACGAAAGATCCAAGGGCCCCTTCTGCTGCGCCCTCCTAGGTCTATAATCTTGCACCTAGAACAGTTTAGAAAGCTAAAGGGACGGCATTAAGAGTACTACCGATGAAAGTATCGCTTCTAGAGGAAAGGTATGAAAAAGAACCTTAACTGCCTCCAAAGACTTAAGGGATTCACCATAGCTCTGTGCAGGGACCACTGCTCAACCTTTTATACAAAATTGTGACTTAATGGATTCAGAAGAGGAAGAACCACCAGAAGGCAGCAGTCGTTCCCCCACATTTTGAAAGAAGTGTGGTCTCAACCGGGGTACTAGATCCTAAAAGATGACAAACAGGCAAGGAAGGAGGTAACTTGGAGTAACATAGTAGATGACAGCAGAAAAAGACCTGCACGGTCCATCCAGTCTGCCCAACAAGACAACTCATATGTGCTACTTTTTGTGTATACCCTACCTTGATTTGTACCTGTGCTCTTCAGGGCAGAGACCGTACAAGTCTGCCCAGCACTATCCCCGCCTCCCAACCACCAGCCCTGCCTCCCAACCACCAGCCCTGCCTCCCAACCACCGGCTCTGGCATTCCCATTTGGAACCCAGACAGCTAAATCCGGCCGTATAGATGAATTTGTAGATTAAGTTTCTGTAGTTGGGTAGGTGAAGCAGTAAGTAGCTTCTGGTACCTGGGCTTGCATTTCTTGATGATAGACTTGAGTTCAATCAAGTCTAGCATGTAATCAGGATACATGCCAAACACTTTTACGGTCTTTGTCCCACAAATGATGAGAGGAATTTGGATAGGTTGGAGTGGGCTTTGACAGCAACTCCAGTAGCTGGAACATAAGGACAGAGCCGGGCGGACTTCTATGGTCTATGTCCCATAAACAAAGAAAGACCATGATCTGCAAACAGATATATTAATGACTTCCTTCTTGGAAATAGAAGGAAAGAGCTAATGGAGAAAATAATCACGGAGATGAACAGAATTATAAACTACAATTCTCTCGAGACAATTTATGAATTGAAACCTTCAAACTACCATTGTAGAATACATAAACAGCAGATCAAGGGAAGCACCGAAATTTCCAAAGTAGTGATGCCAGAAGAAACTGTGATTTATTCCACGTATCTGGGATTACAAACTCCTTAATGATGAATGATGTGAACTCTGGTGCTCTTGAACAGAAGGAAAAGACTAACCGAGTCTCACTGAGAGATACAGAAAAAAAAAACAAAAAAACCAAGAGAAAGGCAGCTGCCCTTGGAGACTCCTATTGATATATGCTTTCCTCTCCCATATATGTCTGCCAAAGATGGCATAATACATAAAAGAGAACTGGTTCTAGACACCCACCTGACTATAATCCAAAATTAAACAGATTACTAAAGAAGGAAGAGAAGAACTCCTTTATTGTGAATAAAGACAAGCTATGCCCATTCTCTAGCAAAACAGAAAAATTACCTTAAAATCCTGAAGTGATCTAAAAAGTTTCAGGCCATAGTCAGGAAGAAAAACTCTTTCAGGAGAGCTGGAATCAGGAGCTGGACGGTTATGACGCACAAGCTCTGCCACTGGACCCAAATGTGAAAATTCAGGTGCAAATACCATGTGGAAATGGACAGACATTGGAAGTAAATAGTTAGAAAGGAAGGGCTAACAGCTGTGTTTAGGCCTGCCTCAGGGGTGAAACAAGCCTGTTAGACTGAGGTGAATGAAAAGGAGACGTGAATCCAAAAGATGTCAAAGCCCTTAGCTATGTAAAACGCTGTGCAGAGTTGTCACTGTTTCTCATTTGAGAAGAGAAGACATGGCATTTTACATAGCTAAGGGCTTTGGCATCTTTTAGATTCAAGTCTCCTTTTCATTCACCTCAGTCTAACAGGCTTGTTTCACCCCTGAGGCAGGCCATGTCAAGTCGCTTTATATGACTGCTACAATAAAGATCCTTGCATATTTTGACATCCTCCTGCCATCTGCCTCACTTTTTTGTTTTATTGCCTGAGGTTTTTGTTTTTCTCCTTTTTTTTTTTTTTTTTGTCTGGACAACACCTTTGGACACATCTTTTTCCTTAAAAATTCAAATTAAATCTAATTACTCACCCCAGAGTGGGTGAGGATGCAGCAGGGGTGTAGCCAGATAACAGATTTTGGGTGGGCCTAGGCAAGAAGTGGGTGGGCACCAAGTGTTCTTCCCCCCACCACTACCACCACCAAAAAAATTTCAGCTGGTGGGAAAACGCTTCTTTCCACCTTGGCAGTCTGCAGCAGGCATGTGCTGAAAACTGAACACGCACAGGTGCCATATCAAGGAAGTCGCTAGCCCCATATAGATCAGTGGCCCTCTGATAGGGCCGAGCTAGAAAGTTGACAAGCGATCTCTGCTGTAAGTCTGAAGTACTGAAGCCCCCGAGCACATCTAAAGCTAAGTTGAGCTTTTTAGTACAACGTTATTTGTCAAAATGATAAACCGTTTATAAACTAAGCTCCTTAGAGTATGCAGTATTAGTGAAAGTATATTAAGGGTAATCCTTTTAAAAAAAAGTTAAAAAGAAGATAAAAGAATAAAGGAGGTTGGTAGGGTACGTCGATGATTACAACTGTCGCAAAATTAGGGTATTACAACAATGGCAACCCTAGCGACCTATGAGACTTCCCTACTTTAAACAGATATTTTCACTAACTGCATGACTCTGTATGTTCAACTGATAAGTGTGTAAGGTAGTGTTACCGAAATACAGTGGAACAGTGCCATTACTACTAGTAGATTATATATCATGGAGAGTAGCATTTTCATTACCATCAGGGGGAAGCCTTCAGCTGGTGGAGCTTAGTATCCCCACCAGCTACCACTAAACATGGGCCACTGTTGGGTGGGCCCTGGCCCACCTGTGGCTACGCTACTGGGATAGAGCAGTCTTTTAGCACATGCATGTGCAGAAGGCCCTGAGCATCCTTTTTGTCTTAACTACTGCATGCCGTTGAGTCCTGGCTATGTAGTTCATGATGGCACTGAAACTACAGGAAAAGGGTACATGCTGGACCACTGGGGGGCGGGGGAATAATGATATTAGGCAGTGGTTTTCAACCTAGTCCTCAGGAACCACATGGCCAGTTGGGTTTTCCAGATGCTAACAACTCATGCATATTCATTGTGGATATCCTAACCCCCCCCCCCCCCCCCCCAACTGGCCAGGTGGTCTCAGGACTGGGATGAAAAACACTGAGATAGGGAATGCTAGCGTACACCAGGGGGAGGGATATGGAAGTGGGTGGGGACACTGCAGCATTTCAGTGCATGCAAGTGAAGGTTCCATGCTTCCTTTTTGTCTTAGCTGTAGACCTGCTGCTGATAAATTCCAGCTGTCTGGCTTGCTGTGATTGTGTAGTCTGGTTGTGGGAAGGTGACATAGTAGAGGGACCCAAGCCACCACCTCCCTAGGACCACCTTTGGCTACAAACCTGGCATATGCATCAGAGCAAAACCAAAACTCCTTTCAAGAAGCACAATGCTGCAATAAAACGTCAGGCTATTTCCTTTAGGAAAGTAAGAGAGTTTTCCCCCTCCCACACTGGCAGAGAGAAAACTCTGCGTAATCCAAAGTTGGCCACTTTCACTTCATTAAAATGGGAAACAGCAGTTCCAGAACACAGAAACTTTCTTCCTGAGGGGCTTTATTACTCTGGTAATCCTGCAGACTTACATCACTTACAAAAAAAAAATCAAAGTATAAATATCACATAATGGGAAGAGTGGCGGAAACCATCTAAATAAAACCCATTTGAAAGCAGCTGTGAAACAATAGGGAACCTGCTAGCAAAACGTATCTGAAGCATGCAAAGCAGCAATTAAAGCAGCAGGATACCAGGATATCCTTAAACCCCAGAAGCTGAAGGAAAACATAAGCTTCTCCTGAGAGCTGTGACTTGCTTCCAGCCATGCAGGCCAGACCATCAAAAGAAAAACCTTCCTACAGGATTGGAAACCACCACACTAAATGAAGCTGTGGGGAGGGTGGGTGCATCCCCTTCCCACATTGAAATCTTTATTATGGAGATCAGAAGGTCATAAAGCAAGAAACTCTCTCAGACTATACTTCCCAAATTGCAAAAAAGTGATCTACAGAACTGTCCCACTCTGCAGACTTCACTTACCTAAGAACCAAATGGTGGAACGCCTTACCACACTGGTTGGAAAACAAAAAAAGCAGATCGTGTAAAAGTAAAATGTAATTTATTTAAACAATATATCAATACTTATGTAAATACAGACAGCCCGACACAGGCCGTGTTTCGCCCAACTGGGCTGCTTCAGGGGCTATACAAGGGTCCTTTATTGCCAAATACTAGGCAGACGGAGCAAGTCCTGTCAATAGATATATGAAGAATTGGTTTGGAAAAAAAACAGCTCGATCAGAGATTCCAATACATAGTAATCATGGAAGGACGCCTTACCACACAAAATAAGAAATATATAGGAATATACTAGATTCCGAAAAATCGTTCCTATTGAAACAAACCCTCACAAAGAACAACCATTTCTCAAACAATTATTACTTGAATTGGTTATTACTCTATTTACCATTAACTTTCTCTTTGCTTCATGTACAATTTCTCATTCATAATAGATTTTCTAAATGTTAAACATCCATAGCTATCCCAGTATGTTTATGATACTGTATTATAACATTGAATTCTTACAACAAATTCCTTTCTTATGCATTCTGTACTGCTTATTGTAAGCCACATTGAACTCAAACTTGTTTGGGATAATGTGGGATATAAAGGTCACAAAACAAATAACTGGATCTACAATTCCAGTATAAAGAACAGAACATATAGGGGACGATTTCCACTCGGCCACACTGTAACAAGTTGTGTGGGTAGTAGAGGTGTGCATGGGGATGAGGATAAGAGGAAACCTGGGGGAATCCATAGTGGTGGTAACAGATCGGTCATTAATACCGCAGGGATAGGAGGCGATGAATCCAAAATGAATGGGATGGGATTGGAAGCGAATGGAGATGGAGATGGGGACCCCCCCCCCCATGCATACCTTAATTCAGAATCTTGAAACACCAACACCTCTGCTAAATATAAGTTGAAAGGGGAGTCCATGCTAATATGCTTTTCTCACATATTTAACAAAGCAATGCCTAACTATTATAGAAATGATTTATAGTAGTAGTAGTAGTAGTAGTATTGTTTTGTGTCAAACTTTAACAAGTTATAGGACACATTTTATGAATTTACAAGATCTTTTAAATGCGAGTACAGGGATGGGAAAGAAAACTATAGGATGGTGAGGGGAGGGAATAGAAAAGAATTGACTAGAGACAGAAACCAGATTTTGTCCTCGTGCACCCCCCTCTAGTGGGCAATTCATTGAACCTGTGTACCGCTACTGAGGTTTCAAAAGGAAACCACCGTACTAGTTTCTCTTTGAAAATCTGCTAAGTACCCAAGCACTTGCTTTTGCTAATTTTGGAGGCAGGGCTTAGCAAGGGAAACTATATGCTTATATTTGAATAGTCAAGGGGAAGGACATGAATGGGCTGTAATAGCATAATGAACAATTATTTAGACCTTCAAAATGTTTCCTGGCGTGTCTGCTACTCCTAATACTAATTAGAAGATTTAAGCACAAATTTGAAGAATGCATTCTTTTCACTCAATTGATGGCTCTACTCTTTGCCATCTGTTGGTTTTTAAAAATTGTTTTATACTGGCAACTGTACAAGATAGCACACTATTCAAAAGAAATAGGGGACGACCATCTCTAAGGTCGACCTAAATGTCATGATTTGGGCGTCCCCGATCGTATTATCGAAATGAAAGATGGACGTCCATCTTGTTTCGATAATACGGGTTGCCCCGCCCCTTTACCGGGCCGTCCTTAGAGATAGGCTCCCCCGTTCGATTATCCCTCTCCCTGTCACCTATGAACCTTAATGCATTGTAACTCTGTATTTACCATTCCGGAAATGGTGATCGCCATTACGGAACAATGTAAGCCACATTGAGTCTGCAAATAGGTGGGAAATGTGGGATACAAATGCAACAAATAAAATACATAAATAAATATGGAAGTAGTCTTTTAAAAAGTTACCTGTCTTCTACAGAGGTAACTCGGAAAAGGTAGTCAAAATTTAGGCACTAGAATACCACTCATTAAGCATGAAATTTGTTATTGGCAATTACACGCATAAATGCCTTTATAGAACACAGCATAAGTCAGCGATTTACGCACCAATATTTAGGCACAGCCAATTATGCCATACAATACAATAGACTATAGTAACATAGTGAGTGACGGCAGATAAAGACCTGAATGCTCCATCCAGTCCCCCAACTGTCACATTCATTCTCAATTCTAGATTAAATCAGCAATGAACGTGATATCTACTTTGATCATGGTCTTTCTTTGCTATTTCTGGGACATAAGACCATAGAAGTCCGCCCAGCTCTGTCCTTATATTCCAACTAC
This sequence comes from Microcaecilia unicolor, assembly GCF_901765095.1. Classification (NCBI taxonomy): domain Eukaryota; kingdom Metazoa; phylum Chordata; class Amphibia; order Gymnophiona; family Siphonopidae; genus Microcaecilia; species Microcaecilia unicolor. The sequence goes on from NC_044036.1 coordinate 45,577,037, forward strand.
TGGAGTTGCCGTCAAATCCTATCCGAATCCATCTTGCCATTTGTGGGATACAGACCATAAAAGTCTGCCCAGTACTCTTCTCACGCTCCAAGTTACTTGAGTTTCCATCAAAACTCACTTCAGCCCATCCTAAACCTGATTGCTATATACGGCATTCACCGTACAAGCCAACCCAGCACAGGCCTTAGTTGATACAGCCAGAGTTGCCATCTAAGCCAGGGGCGTAGCTACGTGGGGCCTGGGGGGCCTGGGCCCCCGTAGATTTTGCCCTGGACCCCCTGCCGATGACCCTCTCAACCTCCCCTCCCACCGCCAACCCGCCGTCTACCTTTGCTGGCGGGGGTCCCCCGCCAGCAAAGGTAGGTGACGGCGGGTTGGCGGTGGGTCAAAGTTGTTGGCAGCAATGGCGGGGCGGGGGGGGGGGGGGGGGGAGCTAAAATGTGCACCCTCACCTCGGGCCCTGGACCCCCCTCCCGCCAAAGTCTGGCTACGCCCCTGATCTATGCACCACTTGATATGAAAATACATGCAACCCTTTAGATTTTTTTAATAAATAAAATATTATTTGTATTCCGCTGCACACTTATTAGGTTCTGTGTGGATAACAAATAAAATGCTAATCAGTTGTAGTGAAAACTATAACAAATCCATGTTAAAATTTAAAATCTATTAAACAAGAAAGTTTTCAACAGTTTCTTGAATCTTAGATAACATTGTTCACATCTGATAAATAAAAGGAAGAGCAATCCAGCATTTAGCTGCTTGGAATGCAAATGTTGCATTGTGATATTTTTTCTGTTTTAATAACTACACTAAAGGGTATTAAAAAAAAAAAGTTTAAAACACTTTTTTTTTTTTTTATAACAGTTCGTATGTAGTGTGAGATATCTTATTTGCCGTATCAAGCCAAAGAATTCAAAAATGCTTGGAACACATACAAAGAAATCTTGTAAAGAAGGTATGTAACCAAACAAGCTTAGCAGTGATTAGATGGCAACACTAGACGTCTACGATCTGTGCCCTGATCGTGGCTGGGCAGATTCAGCTTCAATAGCTGGAGAAGGCGGCCAGTACCAGGCGGACTTCTACAGTCTGTGTCAGTGGCGTAGCTACAGGGGGGCCACAGGGGCCTGGGCCCCTCCAAATTGGCTCTGGAGCCCCTGGTTTGGCTGTTGAGGGTCCCCAACCCCCACCAGCTGAAACATTTGTCCCGTCTGGTCTCGCCACATTGCCTACCCTGTTCTTCTTAGTTGCGCCATGCGTGCTCATTTTAGTGAAACTGAGCATGTGTGACACTTTCTGTATGCTCAAGTTTCATTAACATGAGCGTGCATGGCGACTGAGAACAGAGCAGGGTAGGCAACAGGAGACCATCACGGGACAAACACTTCTAACTGGTGGGGGTTGGGGACCCCCATCAGCCAAGGTGCCATCATGTGGCAGCACTGAGACAAGTCAAAATGTGCCCCCCCCCCCACTTTGGGCCCCCCTCCCCATCAAGGTCTAGCTACGCCCCTGGTCTGTACCCTGAAAACGGCAAGGACAAATCAAGATCAAGCATACACATGTAGTGTCACATCATACTTTGTGCTGTGAGTTTATCATATTGGGGTGACTGGATGGGTCTTTGTCTGACGTCATCTACTGTGTCAGTGGCTGGTGGAAATGACTGCAACTTGCGTGCATAACTGACAAGATTCTAGAATCTTACTGCATAAGTGCTAAGCATGACCCTGACCCACCCATGCCCCTCCCATGTGAATGCCCCCTTTGCAGTCACACGCTATACCATTTAAGCACTAAGTTTCTAGAGTAGTGACTAAGTGCAGTAATGAGTGTAATTTTAAATTAGTGCCAGTTAACTGCAATTATCGCCTATTGGTTGTATTAATTAGCTCCTTAATTTAACAATTAACATGGAGTGGAGGAGTGGCCTAGTGGTTAGAGCACCGGTCTTGCAATCCAGAGGTGGCCGGTTCAAATCCTGCTGCTGCTCCTTGTGATCTTGGGCAAGTCACTTAAACCTCCATTGCCTCAGGTACAAACTTAGATTGTGAGCCCTCCTGGGACAGAGAAATATTCAGTGTACCTGAATGTAACTCACCTTGAGCTACTGCTGAAAAAGGTGTGAGCAAAATCTAATAAATAAATAAATATGCATATAACTGACAGTGTTATAGAATCTATGTGCTCAATTTTTCATGCCAAGCATGAAACTGTGTGCGCAACACTGCAGAATGAGGGGGTATATAAGTGAAATTGTGTGGCTGAGCAGTTTTACCTACTCTTTGCTAACTCAGGGGAAAAGAGAAAAAGCTGGCAGGCTCCAAGGCAACAGCACGTGTAATTATGTTTTGGATGTTCAAATCTTTGTATGTTTCAGCTGGGAAAAAAGTGCCTGCAGAGAAAGAAGCAGCAAATCTCTTTTACCCGGAGACAACCCTTCAAAGTTTTGCCTCAATTCCAGTGCATACCCCGCACGTAAGAACTGCAGAGTTTGCACCATTGCAAGCGCTTCCTGTCCCTTCTGATCCTCAACTTTGAAAATTCATTCCCAGAAAAAAAAAAATATATATATAGAAAGTAGCAAAGGAAGCTGGTGTCTTCCCTTCCCTGTCAGTGGTAAAAAGGAAGCAGAGAGGAGAGGCCTGTTGTCTCACTTCCACATCCTCCCTGCCACATGGGCCCTAAATCAAACAAAGCTCCCCATTAACCCTGTCAACAGTTCACAAGTAAAACATTCTTATCCATTTCTTAATGGCCATAATCACTCGGACTCTACTATGTAAACCTGATTTATGTGTCCCCAATGATGCTACGTGACAGCAAGTTCCAGATACTTGTTGTTAAAAGCATAGTATTAAAAAAGGGGATGGTCTTTCCATCCCATTTCTATTATCCTTACCAAAACTCACTCACTCCCATCTTTAAAGAGGGATTAAATATATTGTATATTTTAACATAAATATTTGGGTAAATCAAAAATACGCATCACGTTCAAAGTATGTACCCTAGTACATAAAATCATCCATGGCGATGCCCCAGCCTACATGTCAGACCTGATAGACCTGCCAAAAAATCATCTCGTACATTCCTTAATCTTCATTTCCACAACTGTAAAGGTCTGAAATACAAATTAATGCACGCATCAACCTTTTCCTATATGAGCACGCAATTCTGGAACGCATTGCCACGTAACCTAAAAGCGACCTAGGAACTGACCAACTTCCGCAAACTACTAAAGACCCATCTCTTCGACAAGATATACCACAAAGATCAAAACATGTGAAACTCCTGCATATATCCAGAAATGTTAATAATGCCTTTGTTATATTACTATCATGTATTCCATTACCATGCAACCCAAAATCCTTCTGTAACATCAAATGTTTACGCCCCTTTCATTTCCACTATCCATGATGTATTGTAAGCCACTTTGAGCCTGCAAAAAGGTGGGAAAATGTGGGATACAAATGCAATAAATAAATAAATTCTGCAATTGCTGCTTAGAGGAAATACACAGGCTTGATCAAAGCAAGGCTGGTAGGGGAGTGGGGCAATTGCACTGGACTACCAGGGCACAAAGGGTATTTTAAGCCTGCCAGAAACTGAAGCATGTTTGCAGGTGGCCTTTGTAGCTGTTGTTGAATTAGCGCTCGTGTGGCATTACTGCACCCAAATTGTAGTGCCCAGTAAGAGCGTTACCTTGAAAAGAGACAAAATCAGCTTTTCACAGTGTGTTAAAAAAAAAAAAAAAAAAAGATGGAGGGAGCTAGTAGTGGGAAAAGATTTTGCAAAGGGTCAAGGCCAACCAAGCCTCTGTAACAAAACCAGTCACTAAGAAGCACTGAACTTGCACAAAAAGGAGCAGCCTGAGCAAATATTAGTTATTCTCACAGGAAAATATGTTCTCAATGGGAAAACTAGGCCTGGCTCTGGAGGCATTTTTGCATTAAAAAAATTGTTCAATAAAAATGTACCTTCTATCTTCTCTCCCCCAGAAATACAGCTGAGACTTTAAGACTGGGTTTCTACAGATTCTAAAGAGTAAACAGTGTCAAACCAGATTGAGGAAGGAATTCCCTCTTCCCTATAAAATAATGCAGAATCAACTGAGGGGGTCCTACAATTGATTAGACTCTGCAGAGCTAGGAGATATTTGACCCATTACCATAAGAAGTCCATAGGTAGGCATAGGAGATGACTGTACTGCGAGGGTGAGGAACACAAGGTCTCATAATAGAACCTTCCATCAGAAGGCTGGTAACAAGGGAATTCTTACAGGCAGAAACCAGCTTATCACAGCTGCCCCCCACTTTCAAGGTCTTTGCCAACCGGCTAAATGTCAGCATACTGAACACGCCAGCATTCCCTCAGACAGTGGCATCCATCACCCTGGTGACTAAACCCTTTCAACAGCTGTGTTATTGCTGGAGCCTGGCCAGTCTTATTCAGAGAGACTATGCCTTTGCTGCACCTCATGTGAAGGTGGCACTGCAAGCCCAGATCCAGCCCTGTTTGCAGACACAGAATGTCTCATCAAAGTAGTCAAGAAAATAAACACATCCCCACTGCAAATTTTATCATGGGAAGTACTCCGAGCAGGTCTGTGCATGTGGCTTATTATGGGGATATGCAGTACTACATATATCATCCTTTGCTTTTCTTTGTGAACTAGGCAGCTTGGGACATTAACAGCAGTAATGGAGGACTGACCAACTCCACCACAATTAAAGTTTCAAGATACATAACCCAAGTACGATGATAAAATACCTCAGGGAAAAACAAAACACCCATCAGCAGCTTTTGGCAGCCCCTCAATGTGAAATCATTTAGGCGGGAGGCAAGCCTGTGTGTCCTATGCTAAACATTCAACATGAATCACTGCAACCATTTGTCTCTGTTAAATCCTACCAAAACACACACTCTACTCTCGGGATCATCACTTCATAAACCTCAGCATTAAAGTACATTTCCTCCATTTCTTATCATGCTATATGAATTTGGCTCTCTCATTTGCAGACCCATTTTTCATTTCTGTTTTTTTTTTGGGGGGCTTGCAAATTTCTTCATTTATATATCAGCTCAGCCTGGATACAGGGTTGCATTCTGGGTCTTGTATCTTTACTCACAACAACCGTGCCATATTTCCTTATCCTTCATATCCTCTTGCAAGAATAGGAGCCAGCTCTATGGGTGCCCCAGGGTGCTGAGCACCTCCTATATTGAGCAAGCTCCTTCACCCTGTCCAGGGAAGGGGTATTTGTATCAAGGCTGGCACTCCCCATCATTTTGGGACACAGGTGCCTCTGCTCCCAAGTTAATTTTACTGCACTATTCAGCCAGAACTCTGCAATCACAACTAAAAACTTGGGTGCCAGGAGGGGTAATTTTATAAGAGGGTACCACAGCTGTTTTATTTGTGTACATGTATGAGCAGGAAAGAATAGGCACAGAAGGACATATTTTATAAAAACTGATGACCTATAAAAACAATGACCTACTCAAAACTATTTCCACACACCAATGATGTCACTCAAACAATCAATCGCACTCCATTGTAGCAATAAACAGATACTAATAATGAGGGGACTTCAACTTCCAACCCCCCCCCCCCCCCAAACTACTGATATGGACATTCCAGCATATCTATCAGTCAAAAAACCTCATTGAATGAATAATTTCAATAGTCAAACTTACTTACTTTATTTCTTATTAGTTGCAAGCATTCCCAGACTGAGTTCAGCACGACTTACGCTGTTACATTTTAGATGATTCGACACATTTCAAAAAGAAAAAAAACTTGTTATATTTTAGGGTCTTAACGGTTGTAGCTGGGGGGGAACTGGGGTGCTGTACACATTATCCCTCATTCCCCAACATGCATTTTCTAAATATACGAGTCTTCAACTGTTTATGGAAAATTCCGTACTCCAATACTGATCTTGTCACTGGTATATCGTTCCACCATTTTGCCGACAGATAGGATAAGGTTGTTGAGTGTACTGTCTTAAATCGGACACCTTTTGTTGATGGAAAAACTAGGTCCAGAAGATTTCCTTTCATTCTCCTCAGTCTCTTTTCAGATAGTATTATCTACCAGTTTAGATATTCCAGCATTTTGCCTTGTAGAAATGAGTGTGTCGTGGTGCGGAGTTTAAAAATCCCTCTCACTTCAAACAGTAGCTAGTGTAATGTGATGCATTTGGATTTAGAAAAAAAATACATCTAGCAGCAACATTCTGTACTGTCTTGTATGTTTTCTAATTGATGTTGCTCAGCCTACATATAAAAAAACATTGCAATCATCAATTTGTGCAAGAACAAGATTGCACCAATAGTCTAAAATTGTCTTGACTGAAGCAATGATGTATTCTCCTGAGTTTATTTCTCTCTTTTGTGAGTATACTGAAGGCTTTTTTTAATCATTTGTTGACATCGTTTATCAAAGATTAGGTTATCTGTCAATCGTTAGCCATAGACTTTTCAGTTATTTTCAACTGTATTCCATTGAAGAGTAGTTTTATGTTTGGTATATCCATGGTAGGTGCTGTGATTACTAAACTCTTTGTTTTATCACAATTCAGTTCAGATACAGACACGATGCCCATTTGTCAATCAGAGTCAGACCGTGATTGACCAGTGTGTTAATGTCATCTTTGTCTTTATGAAAGGAAAAATACAGCGTTATGTCGTCTGCGTAACAGAAGTCGTTAATTCCATTCCTCTCCATATAGAAACCCTGGGTGGACGTCAGGACATTGAATAGGATTGGTGATAGGCGGGATCCCTGTGGCACCCCAGTGTGTGCTGTCCAATCCTTAGACTGTATTCCACCCCATTTCACACTAAGATCTAAGGGTGAGGAAACCTCTTATCCATTCCAAAACTATGCCATTAATTCCTAGGGATTCTAAGATTTCCAAGAGTATCTTATGGTCTACTATATCAAAGGCACTTGAGAGGTCAAATTGCATCAGTGCTATTTAATGGCCAATACTCACAATTTTCCTGAATTTGTGAACCAAGTGCCTCGCAGTGTCTCTGTACTATAGTTTTTTCTGTTTGTGTTGAAACGCTAGGGAAGCAATCTGAGAAAGATTTATGCTTAAGGGTCTCACGAAGCTGCTTCTTCACAGCTGAATGTTGCAATAAAAAGCCTCTAGTTACCATTTTTAAAAGCATCCCAAACAATGGGCAAAGGAGGTCCAGAAGCCAAATTACGATCAAAACGTCTTTCAAAAAGCATCTATATTCATGAACAATACTCTTGTCCTTGAGCAGGCTCATATTTAGGGTCCAAAAATGATCACTAGAGTCTGAGACAAGGTCCAGCAAACTCACCCAACAGGGGACATTTTCCTAAGGTGGCCCTCCCAATACGACCCCTAAAATGGGATCCAGAAAAAAGCAATCAATGAGAGAGTATTGCTAATGCAAGGAGGAAAAATAGGTATAATCCTTCACAGTCTTATTATTCTCCTTCCACACAAACTTACATCATGCAAGAAAGATTTCAATGCTGCAGAATGGACTCTTTCTCCCAATAAATAACTCCCTAAAGAATCCAGAGAGGGACCAAGACAGACATTAAAATCTCCCACTCAAACTAAATGGCCTTGTGTGAAACTGATCAGATAAATTTTAACAGCATAAAAAAAAAAGTCAGCTTGACTAGCATTTGGGGCATACATATAGGCCAGAGTCAACATATCTAAAGCAACATGCACAAAACGAAATCCCCCCCCCCCACCCCAGGGTCTCTTAACTCTTAAAATCTGCAAGCAAAGATTCTTGTTAAAAAGCAAGGCTACTCCATGATTTTCAGAAATGGCTAAAGGGAGATAGGATTTTGTAGATCTCAGTCATACGTGGTGTAAAATGAGTAGAAGTGAATTGATTTTTTACTCTTTCAAAATGTACAAAAACTAGGGGATATCAATGAAGTTACAGGAAATACTTTTAAAGCAAATAGGAGGAGATATTTTTTCACTCAACAAAGTGTTAAGCTCTGGAATTTGTTGCTGGAGGATGTGGAAACAGCAGTTGGAGTACCTGAGTTAAAAAAAAAAGTTTGGAGAAGTTCCTGGAGGAAAATTCCATTGTCTGCTATTGAGACAGACATGGGGAAGCTACTGCTTGCCCTGGGATTGGTAGCATGGAATGTTGTCATTTGGATTTCTGCCAGGTACTTGCGAACGGGACTGGTCACTGTTGGAAGCAGGATACTGGGCTAGATGATCATTGGTCTGACCCAGTATGGCTATTCTTATGTTCCTATATTGGACACGCACGGTAATGGAGAGACATGACAAGGGTTAGCACAAGTTTAAAACGTATGGAGCCTTTGTGACCATACATACCAAGGAACACATCCCCAGAGCAGCAGAGATGATTTGGCTACCAGTGTGTGAAGAATTTGACTAGCAGATACAACTCTTATGATACTGTTTCATTCAGCCTACCAGACCTTGCAATTCTCTGTTGTACCATTTGCATGATGCATACATGCCTGCCTGCTTGTTTTCTCCTTAGGGCTTGAGTGCCCAGTGAACTGTAGGCTGCCAGACAGTTGGTTCTGTTTACTGCTCCAGGTCTGCTCTCCAGTCAGCAACCAGGGAACATGCCGAGAAGGGACTAAAGAAGAGAGCAGAGCAATTTGCTTTCTTCTCTACAGGTGGCTGCTCCAGTACCATCCCCTTCTTCCTGTTCCTTGTTTCAACAAGTATCTCATGGGACAGAACAGGAAGGGAGGAGCTGGAGTAGAAAAAAAAGCCAAAGTCAATCATCCAAAGATTTTGGATTCAGCTAAGAACAAGGGGGGGGGGGGGGGGGGGGGGGGGGGGGGGGGGGGGAAGAGAGATCCTGAAACAAGCCTGGAATTCTTATGGGAGAGAAAGTAGGGAAAGGTTGAAAGGAAATGGGGTGAAGGGTGGGTGAATACTGGGAACAGCATAAGAAGGGGCCTAACTTTCCTGAAATCAGAGATAGGGAAGAGGGAGTTCGAGAGAGATGAAGAGGGACAGGTGGATAATAGACAACCAGATAGGATTATTGAAAGGGGGAAAGAGTATGCAAAGAGATAACTGGAGGCAAGAGGAAATCACAGAAACATTGACTGAGGACACATGAGAAGTGCCAGGGGTAACTGGAGTAAAGGAGTTAAAAGTGGAGGGAAGTGAAATGAAAAGATTGAGAAGGGGGCGCCAATGTCCACGTGGGATCATGGGAAGTGGCAAGAGAAAAATACAGCTACTGGGGAAGAAGAGAAACAGGATAATAGCAGACTGAATATGGGGGAGAGTGTGTGTGACGGGGGAGGGGAGATAACACTCTGGAGGTAAAAATGGAGAACTGAGAGGGGCAATGGAAGGCGAAATATGGTGAAGCATAAGAGGACTGAAGGAGAAAGAGGGGTGAGTGAACAGAAGATGTACAGTTGTATGCAAAGGTTTAGTCATCTCTGGTCAAAAATTGTCATCATATGCTGCTGGATTCTTATACCAAGCAGCAAAAATATGGAACCAGCTTCCAGACCTCAGATTACCTGTCCTTTCACAAGCAAGTCAAAGCATATTTATTTAAGATGTAGCTACCAGAACAACCGATGACTAAATGAGACAGCGCTCCAATTAGCAATACATCATCAGAAAAACATCAATCCATACACTGCATCTCTCTAAATAACACTATAATATATATATCGCCAAAGCAACACTACAATGAATCAAAAGGTATCCCTCCAATTCAACAAAACAGTATAACACTTCACTGTAACACTATTATGTGATACTCCAAAATATAATACATAAATGTGTCCAACCCATGCCCTGATATAATCCTCCAATAAAGGTCCTGATAAGCAACTATCTCCATGTAACACTAATTTGTAACCTCTGCCTAATGTAAGCCACACTAAACCAAATTTGTTCAGATAATGTGGGATATAAGAAGGAATAAATTGAAATTAACACCAAGTGTACTCATAGTTGAAACTGGACCATCATAGAATAAACAGGTCAACTGCTCATCCACAATCTCTTATCATCATTGCACACATGGCTTTAAGTGTAAACACCCATGTGCCTTATCCCACGCTGCAATTTGCCAGTTTTTTTTTTTTTTTTGGGGGGGGGGGGGGGGGGGGGGGCATGTGTTTTTATATTTTAAATAGGACTGTGCCCACTTCCGGCTTTACGGCATTTTTTGAAGAAGTGTGAGAGAGACTGTACAAGAGGTGTTCTGTCCTTTGACTTTCATATACAGTGGGGGAAATAAGTATTTGATCCCTTGCTGATTTTGTAAGTTTGCCCACTGACAAAGACATGAGCAGCCCATAATTGAAGGGTAGGTTATTGGTAACAGTGAGAGATAGCACATCACAAATTAAATCCGGAAAATCACATTGTGGAAAGTATATGAATTTATTTGCATTCTGCAGAGGGAAATAAGTATTTGATCCCTCTGGCAAACAAGACCTAATACTTGGTGGCAAAACCCTTGTTGGCAAGCACAGCGGTCATACGTCTTCTGTAGTTGATGATGAGGTTTGCACACATGTCAGGAGGAATTTTGGTCCACTCCTCTTTGCAGATCATCTCTAAATCATTAAGAGTTCTGGGCTGTCGCTTGGCAACTCGCAGCTTCAGCTCCCTCCATAAGTTTTCAATGGGATTAAGGTCTGGTGACTGGCTAGGCCACTCCATGACCCTAATGTGCTTCTTCCTGAGCCACTCCTTTGTTGCCTTGGCTGTATGTTTTGGGTCATTGTCGTGCTGGAAGACCCAGCCACGACCCATTTTTAAGGCCCTGGCGGAGGGAAGGAGGTTGTCACTCAGAATTGTACGGTACATGGCCCCATCCATTCTCCCATTGATGCGGTGAAGTAGTCCTGTGCCCTTAGCAGAGAAACACCCCCAAAACATAACATTTCCGCCTCCATGCTTGACAGTGGGGATGGTGTTCTTTGGGTCATAGGCAGCATTTCTCTTCCTCCAAACACGGCGAGTTGAGTTCATGCCAAAGAGCTCAATTTTTGTCTCATCTGACCACAGCACCTTCTCCCAATCACTCTCGGCATCATCCAGGTGTTCACTGGCAAACTTCAGACGGGCCGTCACATGTGCCTTCCGGAGCAGGGGACCTTGCGGGCACTGCAGGATTGCAATCCGTTATGTCGTAATGTGTTACCAATGGTTTTCGTGGTGACAGTGGTCCCAGCTGCCTTGAGATCATTGACAAGTTCCCCCCTTGTAGTTGTAGGCTGATTTCTAACCTTCCTCATGATCAAGGATACCACACAAGGTGAGATTTTGCGTGGAGCCCCAGATCTTTGTCGATTGACAGTCATTTTGTACTTCTTCCATTTTCTTACTATGACACCAACAGTTGTCTCCTTCTTGCCCAGCGTCTTACTGATGGTTTTGTAGCCCATTCCAGCCTTGTGCAGGTGTATGATCTTGTCCCTGACATCCTTAGACAGCTCCTTGCTCTTGGCCATTTTGTAGAGGTTAGAGTCTGACTGATTCACTGAGTCTGTGGACAGGTGTCTTTCATACAGGTGACCATTGCCGACAGCTGTCTGTCATGCAGGTAACGAGTTGATTTGGAGCATCTACCTGGTCTGTAGGGGCCAGATCTCTTACTGGTTGGTGGGGGATCAAATACTTATTTCCCTCTGCAGAATGCAAATAAATTCATATACTTTCCACAATGTGATTTTCCGGATTTAATTTGTGATGTGCTATCTCTCACTGTTACCAATAACCTACCCTTCAATTATGGGCTGCTCATGTCTTTGTCAGTGGGCAAACTTACAAAATCAGCAAGGGATCAAATACTTATTTCCCCCACTGTATATGCGGGATGCAAAGAACAACTGCTCAAGAAATTACAAACGGCCCAAAATACTGCGGCAAGACTGATATTTGGAAAATCTAAATTTGAAACTGCAAAACCACTCAGAGAAATTCTGTATTGGCTCCCTATAAAAGAACGAATAGCCTTTAAAATATGTACATTAATCCACAGAATAATCTACGGTGAGGTACCAGAATACATGCTTAAACTGGTTGATTTACCACCTAGAAACAGAACCAGTTCATAGCGATCTTATCTGAACTTACACTGCAATGGCTTAAAGTATAAATCGCCTCAACGTCACTTACATTGGCACTCAACCGTGGAACGCCTTACCAAAAATTACCTAAACTTTAGGAAATCATTGAAAACAGTATTGTTCAAGAAGGCTTATTCCCCAGGTTCAACATAAATTTTTTTTTTTGTTACATTTGTACCCCGCGCTTTCCCACTCATGGCAGGCTCAATGCGGCTTACATGGGGCAATGGAGGGTTAAGTGACTTGCCCAGAGTCACAAGGAGCTGCCTGTGCCGGGAATCAAACTCAGTTCCTCAGTTCCCCAGGACCAAAGTCCACCACCCTAACCACTAGGCCACTCCTCCACTAATCAGAATTATCCCTTACTATTATAAGATCCAATAGACTCTAATTACATCTCATCTTTCATATTTACTTCTGATTGTTATTTATATCCTACTTCAATACCCATCGTTGTTTAACTGTTATTTTTTTTATTCTGATAAATTTGAAAAATTGTGCTTCTTGCATTGTAACTTACTACAATACTTTTGTAAGCCACTTTGAGCCTGCTATCAGTGGGAAAAGGTGGGATACAAATGTGATAAATAAAATAAATAAAAATTCCATTTGCCTTTGTCTGTTATATGACTTGCAATTTTATTTTATTCATTTATCAACTTTTTAGACTGTTTATTATAGCTGTTTTTATTTTCAGAGTTGAGTCACACAGTTCATGCTTATTGTCTGTGTGGGTTCCTTGAAGCAGCCAATGCGAAACATGGTCCATGTTGGGACCCATGTAAGGAAGCCCTAGCTAACAAACTGATACAACTAAAATAAGTTTTTCAAATTCTTTTTGTCTTTTGATTATATATTGTTGGACTGTGATGGTCCAGTTTCAACTATGAGCACACTTGGTATTATTAATATATTTCTTTACATCATTTGAAATTGACTTATGGTTGTTCTCTGTGGGATTTTTGGAGTGCATGTTTGGACATTTTCTTTCAGAAAGCAGTTGAGTTTGGTTCCCCTCTTGTATTTGATATTCTGTCTTGTTAAAATCTTCATAGCTGCTCCATCTGGCTGCAAGGAGCAGTGGACATCCTCTCAAACACCAGACTCCATACAGGCTTTGTCTACTTACACAACTGCTTCAGGGACTTTGGTAGATGTGCAGCAAAAACATGACTTTTATGCAACTTTTAATGGGTAATTACCATTATTTGCCAATGTTAACAGATTGAAATAAAATGGAGCAATACATTTGAGAGCCTTCCAGGTGATTCAATGCTGCTATTTTTTTTTTAATGTTAAGATGACCCAAGAAATTTAACTCCTCATCAAGCTTGAGTTTTCATCATGAAAGATGTAGGATGTATCGAAGAGAACACTTTGTGTAGCACCCTAATATGACAAAAAGTAGTATTCACCAGACAGGACATAAGAACATCACTTAAGGAAAGTTTGCTCATTTACTTCATAACATTTAGCACTGAATGATTTCACATGAATATGGACTTTGTGTTACACAATAGAGGGTGTCTGGTTATTTTAAACTGCTCATATTCTGCCCATGGATGGTTCTGAGCAGATTATCTAACACATACATAAAATTACAATTAACCAGTAAAACAAATACAGCAGTAACAAACAAAACATCATACCATGATTCACTATTACTACTGACTAGGATTTGGCTGAGTTATAGCTCAAGGCAAGTTACATTCAGGTACAACAGGAACTTTGCTGCCCCTAGAGGGTTAATAATCTAAGTTTGTACCTGAGGCAAAAGAGTGTGGTTAAAAGTGTTTGCCCAAGTTGCTGCAGTGGAATTTGAACCAGGCCTCACCTTGCTGCTCTAACCATTAGGATACCCATAGATCAAATGTCTGACCAAAAACAAAAGCTTTCATCTTTTTCCTAAACGTGGTATAGCAGGTGACCAGCCTCAATTCTAGAGGTAGCCTGCTCTACTCAACAAGACTCACCACAGAAAAAAAAAAAAATCTGCTTCCTAGATTCATCCAAATCCAATTTGTCTAGTTGAGAGAATATGCAAACTACACATTTGCCCTGAGGGTGCAATACTAAACAGAAAACACTTAAAGGCTTTCCTGTAGCAGAGTTAAAATGGTCTTTGAGGTATACAATGGAGAGGGCATCAGTACATGTGACTAGTTTAATAGCAAAGTTATCCCAGCAGTGTGCAGATAAATACAGGCACTTTTAAAAACTTGGTTGTTTCAACTGTATTTTAAATGAGAAGTTGGAAATTTTATTACAGTGGAACTGCATGTCTGTAATATTGAGGCTCATTTTCAAAGCACTTAAGACTTACAAACTTCCATAGGTTACTATGAGGCATATTTTCAAATTACTTTGACTTACCAAGTTCCATAGTAACCTATGGAACTTTGTAAGTCTAAGTGCTTTGAAAATGAGCTTCTAAGTGCTTTGAAAATATGCCTCATTGTGTACTGAAATTGTTAACTGGTGAAAGCTTATCTAGTTGACCTTTATTTGTTGAATAGTTAGGAAGTTATCCATTCCTTGTGTCTCTAAGCTAGCTCAGCAATTATAATAGCACAAAAAAATATATATAAGACTAGTAAAAAAGGCCCGTTTCTGAAAGAAATGAAACGGGCGCTAGCAAGGTTGGCCTCTAATAGCAATTATGTTTTTAAGAGAAATGTTACTGAAATCCCCATAAGCACAGAGGGGAAGTTATCAACATTGGCTACTGTTAAGTTGGGTTATTTTAACACAAGTCGGGTTCAGTACATGGGATGGGTTACATTCCAGTGGGGACGGGAGAAACTTCTGTCCCCGTGCCACTCTCTAATCAGAATCAACCAGTATGATGTATCTCCTGTTCAGTCAGGCTGGTATCAATTTCTTGACCTGCCCTTATCGGGGGGGGGGGGGGGGGGGGGGGGGGGGCAACAGGATCATTCTGGGGATGGAAGGAGACTGATACCTATCTCAGCAATGACTATGGCAAGGGTCCTCAAATCCAGTCCTTGAGGTCCACAACCTAGCCTGGTTTTCAAGATTTCCACAATAAATATGCATAAGATCTATTTACATTCACTGTTTCTACTGCATGCAAATAGATCTCATATATATTCATTATGGAAATCCTGAAAACCAGGCTGGGTTGTGGACCTCGAGGGCTGGATTTGAGGACCTCTGCCTTATGGGCTTGAGTCTAAGTACTCAGCAATGTTCTCCTTATTGAAATATTTACACATGGGGTCTCTTATGACTTGCTATTTTACCATAGATTTTGTGTTCTACAATTCTCTCAACAGATCTAACCCCCCCCCCCCCAAAAAAAAAAAAAAAAAAAAAAAAAATTCAAATCAATGGAAGAAGATGCATTCAAAATGGTGAACTTATTCCTCTGGACTGCAGGAAAAAGTTATTCTGCTCTCATTCAGATTTGCTTTCTGTTCTTCTCCTTTGTCCCTTCTATTTATAACCACTTGATTCCTTCATTCTCAGATCTATCTAACCTTCATCCTTCTTTGCTTCTAGAAAGGTACTAGCTTTAACTTGTTTGCTCATTAACACTACCTGCAAGGACTGATCAGACATGCTCATAGACTAAAATCAGAAGCTATTACTATTCATGATTATCTCTCAGCTAGGTTTTTCTTTTAACATAAAATGTTTTCAGATAATTTAAAACCCAATTTAAAATTTTATATATGTATTTTTATTTTTTGAATCACCAAGTTTTACCCACCCTTCTAGCTGTTCATTTGCATATCTTTCACATATACTCATAACTGAATTATCCTTAAAAGCAGGCCATCTAACATTGAAAGTCTCTCTTACATTTGTTCACCTGATGCCTGGAGAAGCAGCACACAGACTACAAAAAAAAAAGTTTCCCACGGAAATTTACAATCAGACAGACTGGTTTGTAGGAGGAAGTGATTGTCCAGGGGAAAACAAAAGAGTGGGTGGAGGTTGGAAAGACACTTTTTTTGTTTGTTTTCATGTGGTTGGAACACTAGCTGAGACTAAAATACAAACATTTCTACAATTTAAATTATTTTAGTCTCACTGACCATCAGTCTCCTAGCTACTTTAAAAAAAGTGAAACTTAGTCATACCTGTTTAGTTTGTTTCCTTTAGTCAGGCAAGCGGGCGTTATCCCTTCCTGCCAGCACATGGAGGTAGGTACGCTGAGCTTTTCTAGCAACATCACCATTGTAAGGAGGGCTGATCATTAGAAGATTCCAGTATGAGTCTGCCAAAGCAGCAGGTGGTCCCACAAAGCACACCCATGCCCCACCAACCACTGCAGCTATAATGAATTGCACAGCCTCTTTTCTTCTCACCAGGAAGGTCAAAAACTCGCCCGGCTGAACGGAGACGATCACCAAGTGGAGTGTTTCCATCCAAAAGTGTTGAATCCTGAGGAAGGCATTTACTCATTTTGAGTTCCAGAATAAGCCAAAGGGATCCTCTTTTCTACGGGACCATGAAACAAATGAAGTAATGCCCCAGTCCCCTGTTCCTCAGCAGGACAGGCTCCACTGCCCCCAGCTTCAGGAGGTGCCATAGTATAAGCTTGAAAAGGATAAACACGATGTAACACCAATATAGCTTATTGAAACAAACAGAGACCCAATGCAGCATATCCTCATTGTGCCATACTGGTGTTACATCGTGTTCATCTTTGTTGTTGGATCATCCTAGACTTTCTGTACCATGTCATATTGTTGATCACCACTCCTATTTTCCACCGTTTGACGGCATAAGTGTCAAAGCCTGTCGCTTTACCTCCCAGCCTCATGGCAAGACCATGAAGGCATCTAGCACAGAATGAGCCAGCTCATAAGTATTGCCATACTGGGACAGAGCGAAGGTCCATCAAGCCCAGCATCCTGTTTCCAACAGTGGCCAATCCAGGTTACAAGTACCTCGCAAGATCCCAAAACAGTACAATACATTTTATGCTGCTTATCCTACTGGTTTTCACTATCATCTTTACACTGATGACTCCCAGATCTCTCTCTCGACACCAGAAATCTCAGCCAAAATCCAGGCCAAAATAACAGCCTGCCTGTCTCACATTGCTGCCTGGATGTCTCAGCGCCATCTGATACTAAACATGACCAAGACTGAGCTTATCTTTCCCCCTAAACCAACCTCTTCTCCTCCTCCCCCATTCTCTATTTCTGTGAATAACACTCTCATCCTTCCTGTCTCATCAGCTCATAACCTTGGGGTCATCTTCGACTCCTCCCTCTCCTTCTCTGCACATATTCAGCAGACTGCTAAAACCTGTCGTTTCTTTCTCTAGAATATCACCAAAATTTGCCCTTTCCTTTCTGAGCACACTACCAGAACCCTCATCCTCACTCTTATCACCTCTCGCTTAGACTACTGCAACTTGCTTCTCACAGGTCTCCCACTTAGCCATCTCTCTCCTCTTCAATCTGTTCAAAATTCTGCTGCACGACTAATATTCCGCCAGTGTCGTTATGCTCATATTAGCCCTCTCAAGTCACTTCACTGGCTTCCTATCATTTTCTACATACAGTTCAAACTCCTCTTATTGACTTACGTGGAGGGGCATAATCAAACGGCACCGGCCAAATAGATGGCGCCGCAAAGAGCAGTCCCAAACCGTATTATCGCAAAAGATGGCCGGCCATTTTTCGTTTCAATAATACGGTTGAGGCCAGCCAAATGTCAGAGATGGCCGGGTTTTCGCCGATAATGGAAACTGAGGCCGGCGATCTCAAACCCGGCCAAATCCAAGGCATTTGGTCGTGGGAGGAGCCAGCATTTGTAGTGCACTGGTCCACCTCACATGCCAGGACACCAACCGAGCACCCAAGGGGGCACTGCAGTGAACTTCAAAAATAGCTCACAGGTGCATACCTCCTTACCTTGGGTGCTGAACCCCCCAAATCCCACTCACCACAATTGTACACCATTACCATAGCCCTTATGGTTGAAGTGGGGCACCTACATGTGGGTACAGTGGTTTTGGGGGGGTTTTGGAGGGCTCCCATTTACCACCACAAGTGTAACACATGGGGGGGGGGAGGGGGCCTGGGTCCACCTGCCTGAAGTGAACTGCAAAACACAAAAAATGGCGGAAGATAAACCAAAACAGACCAAAAAAAAAAAATCCAAAGAACAAGGGAGTAAGAGCACCAGAAAAGTTTAATGGGACCCTACACGGTCTGTGTTTCGGCCGACAGGCCTTCCTCAGGGGTCCAAGGATTTTCAGCCTGCAAATACTTCCAAGACTTCAGTACTTTAGGGACCTCCCTGCCCAAGGGTTTTCAGCCTGCAACTGCTTCTCGCCTTCCTTGCTGCTCTCCCTGAACTGTTCGGCTTTCGATTATACCGATTTGGCCGGCTTTAGGAGATCGCCGGCCATCTCCCAACTTGTGTCGGAAGCTGGCCGGCAATCTCCTTCGAAAATAAGCTGGATAGTAGTAACATAGTAGATGACTGCAGAAAAAGACCTGCACGGTCCATCCAGTCTGCCCAACAAGATAAACTCATATGTGCTACTTTGTGTATACCTGACCATCATTTGTTTCTGCCATTTTCAGGGCACAGACCATACAAGTCTGCCCAGCACTAACCCCACCTCCCACCACCAGCTCTGCCACCCAATCTTGGCTAAGCTTCTGAGGATCCATTCCTTCTGAACAGGATTCCTTTATGTTTATCCCACGCATTTTTGAATTCCGTTACCGTGGAATAAACAAAGGAATCATGTGCAGAAGGAATAGATCCTCAGAAGCTTAGCCGAGATTGGGAGGCGGGGCTAGTTCTGGGCAAGACTTCTACTGTCTGTGTCCTGAAAATGGCAGATACACACCAAGGTAAGGTATATACAAGAAGTAGCACATATGAGTTTATCTTGTTGGTCAGACTAGATGGACCGGACCGTGCAGGTCTTTTTCTGCCGTCATCTACTATGTTACCGTTTTCATCTCCACCTCCCGCGGGAGGGCATTCCAAGTATCCACCACTTTCTCCGTGAAAAAATACTTCTTGACATTTTTCTTGAGTCTGCCCCCCTTCAATCTAATTTAATGTCCTCTAGTTCTACCACCTTCCCATCTACGGAAAAGGTTTGTTTGCCGATTAATACCTTTCAAATATCTGAACATCTGTATCATATCACCCCTGTTTCTCCTTTCCTCCAGGGTATACTTGTTCAGGTCAGCAAGTCTCTCCTCATACGTCTTGTAACGCAAATACCATACCATTCTCATAACTTTTCTTTGCACCGCTTCAATTCTTTTTACATCCTTAACAAGATACGGCCTCCAAAACTGAACACAATACTCCAGGTGGTGCCTCACCAACGACTTATACAGGGGTATTAAAACCTCTTCATCTGCTTGTCACACCTCTCTCTATATAGCCTAGCAACCTTCTAGCTATGGCCCCCGCCTTGTCACACTGTTTAGTCACCTTCAGATCCTCAGATACTATCACCCAAAGATCCCTCTCCCCGTCCGTACATATCAGACTCTCACCGCCTAACACGTACGTCTCCTGTGGATTTCTACACCCTAAGTGCATCACTTTGCATTTCTTCGCATTGAATTTTAATTGCCAAACCTTAGACCATTCTTCTAGCTTCCGCAGATCCTTTGTCATGTTTTCCACTCCTCCTCCTGGGAGTCCACTCTGCTACAAATCTTAGTATCATCCACAAAAAGGCAAACTTTACCTTCTAACCCTTCGGCAATGTCACTCACAAATATATTGAACAAAATCGCCCCAGTACCGATCCCTGAGGCACTCCACTACTCACCTTTCCCTCATCCATAAACCTGGAAATTCAATTTCAGAGACCAGACACGACCTGGAACTGAATTTCTGGGCATAACACTGCTGGCAGTCAGCAAAACATTGACTGCAGCCAGCGGAATACTGGACCCAATGGCGGCCCGACCATTGGGGTCACCCGAGTTATAAGTGCATTCACTTTGCAGCTCCTCAGTACCTCTCCACTCTCATCTCTCCTTACATTCCTCCCCGGGAACTCCGTTCACTGGGTAAATCTCTTTTATCTGCACCCTTCTCCACCGCCATCTCCAGACTCCGTTCCTTTTATCTTGCTGCAACATATGCCTGGAATAGACTTCCTGTGCCGGTACGTCAAGCTCCATCTCTGGCTGTCTTCAAATCTAGGCTAAAAGCCCACCTTTTTGATGCTGCTTTTAACTCCTATCCCTTATTCACTTGTTCAGAACCCTAACAACCCTAACCCTTTAATATTCCCTTAACTCATGTTTGTCCTGTTTGTCTGTCCTAATTAGATTGTAAGCTCTGTGGAGCAGGGACTGTCTCTTCATGTTCAAGTGTACAGCGCTGTGTACGTCTAGTAGTAGTAGTAAGTCCATTTTAATTTTGGCTTATGGACTTTTCTTTTAGGAAGATAGAGTTTAAAAAAAGGTTTGGCTAAGCTAACTGCTTTTACCACATTCTCTGGCAACAAATTCCAGAGTTTAATTACACGTTGAGTGAAGAAATATTTTCTCCAATTCATTTTAAATTTACTACTTTGTAGCTTCATTGCGTGCCCCCTAGTCCTAGTAATTTTGGAGAGAGTAAACAAGTGATTCACATCTACTCGTTCCACTCCACTCATTATTTTATAGACTTCTCTCATATCTCTCCTCAGCTGTCTTTTCTCCAAGTTGAAGAGCCCTAGACGCTTTAGCCTTTCTTCATAGGGAAGTCGTCCCAGCCCCTTTATCATTTTCGTCGACCTTCTCTGTACCTTTCCTAATTCCACTATATCTTTTTTGAGATGTGGTGACCAGAACTGCATGTAATATTCAAGGTGTGGTCGCATCATGGAGCAATACAAAGGCATTATAATGTGCTCATTTTTGTTTTCCATTCCTTTCCTAATAATACCTAACATTCTATTTGCTTTCTTAGCCGTCGCTGCTGCTGCCACCGCCGCACAGTGAGAGCACAGGTTTTCAATGTATCATCAATGATGACACCTAGATCCCTTTCCCGGTCGGTGACTCCTAATGTGGAACCTGGCATTACGTAGCTATAGTTCAGGTTCCTCTTTCCCACATGTATCACTTGGCACTTGCTCACAGTAAACGTCACTTGCTATTTGGATGCCCAGTCTCCCAGTCTAGTAAGGTCCTCTTGTAATTTGTCATCCTCATGCGATTTATCAGCTTTGAATAACTTTGTCATCAGCAAATTTAATTACCTCACTAGTTACTCCCATCTCTAGATCATTTATAAATATGTCAAAAAGCAGCGGTCCCAGTATAGACCCCTGGGGAACCCCACTATCCACCCTTCTCCATTGAGAATACTGGCCATGTAACCCTACTCTGTTTTCTATCTTTGAACCAGTTTTTAATCCACAACAGAACACTACCTCCTATCCCATGACTCTCCAATTTCCCCTGGAGTCTTTTATCAGGTACTTTGTCAAACATCTTTTGAAAATCCAGATACAGCAAATTTAATTACCTCACTAGTTGCTGCAAGGGAAATGCTCCTGGGGGGGGGGGGGGGGGGGGTGCTCAGACTTGTTTTGAGGTTCTCTGCTGAAAGTTTTTCTCTTCCTACAGCAAGAGGTTATATAGCCCCCCATCAGGTCTTGGAGGGTGTGGTATCTTTCACACCAGCCCTGGCTCAGCCACGGGCTCCAGAATCTCACCCTTCTGGTTAAGTAGGCTCTGGCAGCAGAGAATGAAATTTTCCAATGAGCACCAGCCCTTCTTTTATTGGCGATGTCACTGGAAAAGATCAGTTTCTCTACCACCTTCTATTGGCTGGGAAGGGATAACCAGGGCTGTGGAGTCCGTACACCAAACCTTCAACTTCGGCTCCTCTATTTTTCTACTGTCCATCTCCGACTCCTACTGGTATTAGGCTTTAAATTATTTCTACTGGATCTAAAGTACTGGAAAATATAACTTATATTTACCATAAAAGTATAAAATGACATGTGTAAGTTTTTATGAAGCTGGTCAGTGTCAGTATATTTTTACAGACTCCAACTCTATCCAAAATCACTTCCAACTCCAGCTCCACAGCCCTAGGGATAACACTCACTTGTTCAAGATGGTACAAGCCAGAGGTTAAGGATGTGTAGTTTTAGCCCTCTCCTTCTCACAAAAACAATCATACCCCTTCTGCAAACTCATTTCCATCTTTATCCCTACATTTCCTAAAGAGTTGCCTTAAGAACTTGCAGCTAGAGGTACCAAATTGTTTCTGATCCCAAGTGGGCAAATATGAAATAAAACAGACAACATATTGGGTTGAAGGTCTAGTGCCAATTATTACAAGTTTCAAACTCGAGATAATGACCCCTTTTTGAGCCAATCCAGAAGAATGAACACAGAATAGCTGAAAACTGTGAAAGAATCCCCGTTTGTAGCTTCCCACAATTTTGTGAAGTTTTCCCCATTTAAAGAAATGGGCCAACTGGCCTTCAGAAAGAGGGGATAAAATCTGGGACCTTCGCTACCATGCCACAAACCAATAATGCCTATAATTATTTTGCAGGATGTGTCTGGAATTTGGTTTGAACTTCTAGAAAGTTAGCTACTTACAGCAGGGCTGCTGTGTTGCATATGTTAAATGTTTACATCAAAATGAAAACAAGAGGCTAAAATAATGTTTTATGTAGGGTTACCATTCGTCCGGATTTCCCCGGACATGTCCTCTTTTTGAGGGCATGTCCGGGGCGTCCGGCGGATTTTGCCCGCGCCCACGTTTGTCCGGATTTCTGGACAAACGTGGGCGCGGGCGGGCTCTTGCGTGCGGTGGGCGGGCAATCGGCGCCGTGGGTCTGGTCTCCCATCCCCTCCCCTTCCTTACCATGTTCCCTGGTGGTCTAGTGACATCTTCGGGGCAGGAAAGAGCCCCCTCCTTCCTGCCCGGAGCACTGCCTCCCCTGTCTATCATCCTTCTCGGTCTGGCTGGGGATTCAAAATGGCCGCCGAGAGTTGAACTCTCACGAGGCCACTTCAACTCTCGGTGGCCATTTTGAATCCCCAGCCAGACCGAGGAGGATGCAGCAGGCAAGGGCAAGGCAAGGCCCTGAAGAGAAGACGCTACTAGACCACCAGGGCTAGATAGTAAGTGGGGGGTGGGGGGGGGGGGTATGTGACGGGGGGAGGGGAATAGGGGCGGAACGAGGACCCAAAGGGGGCGTGACATGTGTCCTCTTTTTCAGAGGACACAAAATGGTAACCCTAGTTTTATGTTAATCCTGAAAACTCTCTTGGATGATCTAAAGCACAGAAAGTCAATCTGGAAGCATGCATAAACAAAAGAGAATACAAGGCAATGTTGCTAGAAAGAAATCAGAGCAATAAATACAAGACTTACGTATGAAGTTATTACTCTTGAAGGCAATGTCAAGTTGCATGATTGAGAGCATGAATTGGAACCAGGGGCTCATCTCCTTGGAAATAAAGGGAATGTGGACAGCAAACACGATGTCATTGGCTTCTATTTGTCTTTTCAAAGCCTCATCAAAGGAGCTAATCTTCTCGCATTGGTTTGGTCCCCAGGGCATAAACCATTTGGTTTTATGATGATTCTTCTGCACATCAATACATTTTGTTGCTGTGGAATGAAGAACTGAGGTAGGATCTGGAGCTTTAAAAGAAAAACAAAAAAACAGTTAAATTAGAAGAGCCAGGAAACATTAAATCATTAGTCATAGAACATGACATTTCTTTATAAATACATGATATACACATGAAAAGAAGAAAAACAAAGACCACTGCTTTAAAATGTTGACACAAACTTTCCAAAATTAAGAGTTAAACTGTGTAGTAGAAGCCTCAGCAATATGCCCTCTATATAACTGAGAAACATTCTGAAGTCCCTTCCTAAACTAATGCCTAATCTGATGTGATGTAATGGGGAATAGTCTTCTTTGCCACTCACAAGACAGGAGGCATCACCTTCATCGATTTGGGGGGAAAGGTTTGGTGAGCCAGTGCCCAGATCTTTCTTCCATGAGGAGTCCAAGGGTAAAGAAGAGGTTGGCTTGACCGCAGAGCTGGAGAACAGCACTGTGCAGTCTTTAGACCTGCCATCATCTACTATGTTACTATGTATGTGATATACTGTGAATCATTTAGAGAAAATCTAAGTGGCTAAAATATCACAAATCAGGGGAAGTTACTGAATAAGGACTGGAGGACAAGCAACAACAGTATACACACATCGGTTTCCATCCGTTCATATGCAAAAAGGTGTGCTGCCACACAAATCATTCATCATGAGATCAGTGAAAATTCACGTTGGCACTGCCACCATGACCAATGTCCAACCCTGCAACAATTTTTGCAGGGGAGCTACAGGTGCAATGGTTGTCCATGTCCATATTACCAATACTACTCCCCAGCTCTTCTGACCTTATGTTGGGGGTGGGGGGAGGGAAGCAAAGAAGCAGCAGCTTCAACTAGTGGCTCCTAAATTATTGGTCGGGATGAGGTCACATCACTGGGTGGGGTCACAGAAAACAGGGCTGCACTCCTCATTTCCAATGTGACCTATGTCCAACAGTGGCGAGCACCATGCTGAGAATCCTTGGTTGGTTCTCTACGGTCTGAGCCCAAGTACGTTTATAAAACTAATTTGACATTCTGGCCTAGATTGGATCGACAGAATTCTGTACTGGATCTGATCTACTGAGGTACTTGGGCCTGGCATGGCCTTTAAGCGAACAAACAACATTTATTAATGAAATTGAAGTTAATCTATGTTCCAATTACTCCGAACTGTGTTCAGTATCCTTTGACTTCCAACAGTATACATACCAAAGTGCACCTGGAAGTTCTCTTCATCATGATGTTGGAATAAAATCTCTACCTTTGCCAATTTTTCAGTCTCTGCATTTCTTAACAGTTGAGGCTCTCTCTCTACAAGTGTCACTTGGTACTGACATATCTATGAGTAATGTGGTTCTTGTATTTTACACCTGCACTACTATTTGGCTCTCTTACAGTAAGGTTTTTATTTTATTTTTTTTAAGTAGCTGGAACAGGAATTCCCCAGGTGATCATGTCTTCATTTTCCAGTTATGTCAGGGTCATGATCCCAGTAATTTTTAATAATACTTAAGTTTCCAGTAGTTGAGTAGTGCAAACTTTTTTTGCCTTCTCACATCAGCGTATCATACCTAGCAAAAAGCTATGGAAAAAGTAAATGAGGGCAGATAGAGACCTGAACGGTCCAGCCAGTCTGGACTGTTCAGGTCTTTATCTGAAGTGTAACCATTTCTAGGTCTGTGCTATATACTCTGCTCCACTCTTTTACCATTTTTTTTCTATGCTGTCCTTATGCCAACATTGTCACTCTCCCCAGTCATGATTTTCTGGATTAAACAACTTCCAGCTGAATCTTGAGCTGAGAACATATTCGATAATGAACTTCCGTTGACCATTCACCATTAGTGGAAAGGCTTCAATTCTTAGACTGAATATCTGGAAAATCTAAAATTTACAAATACATGTAGGGGTTTTGAGAGAGAACAAATTTGAAGAATCAAATACATACGTCTGTGAACCTGAAGGAGTCGGCAAAAAACAGATGGAAGGATCTAAGGGGGTCTTTTACTAAGGTATGCTAGTGTTTTTAGCTCGTGTTTTATGAATCAGAGTCAGAATCTTATATGAGATTTGTATGCTCACTGGGAGCCAATGCTCCTGCCAAAGGAGAGGAGTAACGTGATCATATTTCTGACTAACAGAGATCAATTTAACAGCAATGTTTTGTATTATTTGAAGGTGACAGAGGTCACGTTTTCCAAAGCTCGTTGTATCTGGGCACAAATTTTCTTCAGCTTCTTGGTCCACTCTGCTACAACTGGGACCTTTCAACTGTCATATTTCTCATGAGTACAGCTGTGGGTAAAACACACCAATGGCAAAGTACTTGTCAAAATGTGGTCTGCATGATATGCAAATTCTACAGTCAGGGGCAACTGTTCTGATGAGTTATAAAAACACCCTGCCTATGCTCTACTTGTTCAGTATAACCATTTGCATGTGAAAGACATGCTCATGATAGACCTGAATGTTCAATTGCCTGGTTAATCTTCATCAAAACTGTGTTGTAAGTTGGGTACCTCAGACAACTGTGATGGTAAACCCATGAGTCAGACCATCTCTTTTATTAATATGGCTACAGTTTCCCCATGCAAAGAGGAAAAAATCTACTGCTACAATAAAGTAGTCTACTACTACAATAAAGTGGATCCTCTTTGAAAAGGAGTCTACCACCACCAAGATTGTGAGTTCAGTTTCCACCTGTCAGGCTTTCCAAAAGCAGGAACTAGGATCGTGAGCCCTTGGGCCACTGCCAAGGAGCAGCAGTGGCAGGCAAAACCACCCCACACAGGGATAAGGCAGAACTCTGACAGGGCCAGCTAGACTTCACCTGC
Source organism: Microcaecilia unicolor (assembly GCF_901765095.1). Taxonomy (NCBI): domain Eukaryota; kingdom Metazoa; phylum Chordata; class Amphibia; order Gymnophiona; family Siphonopidae; genus Microcaecilia; species Microcaecilia unicolor. Next base: position 45,603,586 of record NC_044036.1, read on the forward strand.
ACTTGACCACCGTCCCTCAGGAGTTGAGCCCCTGAGTGCAGGTGGCCGGCAGGACTTACCGGACAGGGCCGGAACTGGATACCAGCAGGATACACACAGGGACTAGAACACACAGGGAAGCTAGGCAGAATACTAGACTAGGACTCTCAGACAGACAAGGGCCAGAACTGAAAGCTGCAAGCAGCCACTGAAACAGGGAACAAACACTGGTAGACAAAAGACAGAACTGAAAGAAGCCAGGCAGCCACTGAACAAGACACACAGGCAACCAAGAACTAGACAAAGACATACAACAAGAAACAACACTGGGAAACAAGCAATACAGTACACGAAGCTACACAAAGACTAAACTAGAATCAGGCAAGAATACAGACTATAATATGGACTAGGCAGAAGTGCAGCAGCACCCCAACATACCAGGGCCTTAGGCGGTGCAAAGGCAAAGCAGAGAGTTCCCAAATGGCTAATAAGCCCAGCAGCAGCTGAGATCCACTGCAACAATCACCAGGCAGCTACGGGTGCTGTGCAGGCTCAAACAAGACAAGCAAGTCTGGCAGGCCGGAAGATCTGGACTGGACTGGGCTGAAGTCTGGAACGGGAATCAGCACACAGACAATCCAATGCAGCCACCAGGTCTGGCCACCAGAGGGCAAGAGGAACACAAACCAGGTGCAGTACAGTGGAGAAATCAGAGCTATGCTGGAAGCAGCCAGCACACAGAGACAGAACTAACTCAGAAAGACCAGACAGAAGCCAGCTTAGAAGCTGACCGCCAGAAATAAGGTCAGCCTCAGACGGGTCACGACCACAGACGTGACACCACCTGAGCATGTCCAAAACCTCTACTCAAATGTTCTTAAATCATGCTAAGTTTCGTGACACATTCCTATTGAACCCTGACTCCATGAGATCCATGGCTGAAAACCTCCACTTGTTGCACAAGATTGGGAGTTCTGTTTATTGGGCCTTAAAAAATAGCCAAAGCCATTACACGTAGCAAGGTAGCCAGAACAGGGACCTTCGACTCTGACCTCTCAATTTCTCTACTGTCAGACTGACTCTTACTGATATTAGGCTTTATATTTTTTGTTCTGAATCTAAAGTACTGGCAAATATAACATATTTACCAGTGCTTTGACAAAGAAAGTATAAAATGATAAATTTACCATATATTGTAATGTTGTAAGTTTTTATTTTGAAGCTAAGAGTCGGTACATTTTTACTAAACACTGACTCCACCCAAAACTGCTTCCAATTGACTCTTGACTCATAACATGGTAACATAGTAGATGACGGCAGAAAAAGACCTGCATGGTCCATCCAGTCTGCCCAAGACAAACTCATATGTGTATACCTTACCTTGAATTTGTACCTGTCCTTTTCAGGGCACAGACCATATAAGTCTGCCCAGCAGTATTTCCCGCCTCCCAACCAACAGTCCCGCCTCCCATCACCGGCTCTGGTACAGACCGTATAAGTCTACTCCACAGCCATGGCCAGAACAATTCAGTAGAAAGGAGGTAGCGTGTGCTTTAGAGGCATGCACAGAAAAAAAATCTGCTTCTCTCTGCATCTCAGAAATAGGACTGCTGCTGAAAGGTGAGAGGAGCAAGTGTCCTGAAAATGCTGCTGGTGTCACTCTAGCAGGTGGCCCTCTACCCACTGGTACAGTTAGCAATGAAATGCAGCAGAAGTATATCTCCAGTTAGTGGCATGTGTAATTCTTATTAAGGGAAAATATACCCACAGCATTTAAAAACTAAAACCACTGACCGTGGATACTGTACTATAAACAAACTGTCTAGAAAAAAAACTTCTACCACACTGTGCCATGTTGACGAGAATCTGAATCCAACCTCATGTGGTGTCACCTTCTTCCCATACACCAAGAGCCTCCTGCTTTTCTGCTCAATTATTCCTTTCTCTGCACAGCCCTCATTGCACAATGGGCTTCCACTTCATTACACCAAGCAACAGCTGGGCTGGAACAAGCAATGTGAAGACAGAGCTGCCCTTTAACCATTCCATTTCAAGATTTGTGTTTTACATGAGAAACAAATTTCCACTAGTTTGTTGACAGTCAATCATTACATGTACAAGTAGAGATTTATCTCCAGTAAGTACATACCTTGGAGGGGGGGGGGGGGGGGGAGAGAGAGAAGAATAGTTGATAAAATACATAGCTATGTGTATGACTGGGGGGTGGGGGTGGGAAGGGGAAAAAAAATCAATATACATTACTACAATAAATGGATACCAATTAGAATAGATAGAGTGAGGAATATGAGGGTGAGAGGGAGAATGAAGGCACATGGAGGAACAAGGCTCGAGAGGGAGACTGGGTAGAGAAAGGAAGGAGTCTTTTCCCCTGGGGGATTGGAGAAAAGGAAAAGACTACAAGTCCCAGCAGCCCCCGAGTAGGTCCCATGGTAGAAACAGGGACTTCAATCCCCAACAGCCCCCAGAGGAGGTCAGGAAAAGGGCAAGAGAAGGGAGTTGGAAAAACCTGTCCCAGAGAGCCAGGATGAGGGAAGGAGTTCTGAACCTGCCCAATCAAGCAAACGGAGAGCGGGTGAGCAATGGGTGTGGGGAGGAACTAGAGCAAGAGGAGCCGATGGAGATTGCTGCTCTGACTAAACTGGAAGGAAAGGAGGTGAAACAGGAGAGGGCTGCTCGGGAGGCGAGCCTGGTAGAAGAAGGGAAAAGGTGGCTATCCCACGAGAGGAGCTGAGAGAGCAGGTTTACCATGGAAGGGTCATGCGGGTAGTGATCAGGGTATAATGCTGGCCTGGTTGGGGAAGGCCCCTTGCCACTCTCCCTAGGTTGATTTCTTTTGAAAGGGAGAGAGGAGGAGGAGTGGTGGTTTTGGGCATAACTGCTATACATGAACTTCTGGGAGTTTGAACCCTTTCTGAACTGCTGTGTTTGGGGAATTGTTTTGACTAACTGCTGACATGAACTACTGGGGAGGGTTTGAACTCTTTCTGGAGCTACCGTGTTTGGAGAATTACTTTGCATACCTGCTATACATGAATTGCTGGGAGTTTGAGCCCGTTTTGAGCTACTTTGTTTGAAGAATTGCTTTGCATAACTGCTCTATATGAACTGCTGAGATTTTGGAACCTTTTGGGTTTTTGTTTGTTTGTTTTGAATACTATGCTTCTTGAGAAATGCTGTGGTGGGAACTACTTTTGGAGGAGCAGTTGACACAAAGGGTATACAATAAAGTACCCTGTTTCCCCAAAAATAAGACAGTGTCTTATATTAATTTTTGCTCCCAAAGATGCGCTAGGTCTTATTTTCAGGGGATGTCATTTTTTCATGAAGAATTCACATTTATTGTTGAACAAAAAAAATGAACATTATATACTGTACAGTAGTTGTCATCACAAACCAGCATAACCAGACAAACTGTGAATCCTATTGTCGAGTTTCTCAGGGGTCTCTGGTTTCTTCTCTCCCGGGTTTTATATACCCCTTTCGTGGGAAGCGGTGAGGAAGGATTGTGCTCATTTTCCGTCTTTTCTTTTGGTAGGGAGGGTCTCTGTGCACTGACTTGGCTCTGGACAATGCGGGGGGGGGGGGGGGGGGGTTGTTCAGCTCTCTTCACCCCTATCCCGCAGGCCTCCAAGCTTTCCAGCTCCACTGGCACGCAGCATCAGCTACGGTATGTAAGAGCTGCCTTTAGCCTGCCCCGGAAGCTTTCTCTGTACAGCTTCCTGCGTAGGCGGGACGTTGTACAGAGGAGGCTTCCAGGGCTGGCCAAAGGCAGCGCTCATGTCGCTGATGCACGCTGCTGGAGGTCTGGAAGTTTAAAGGCATGCAGGGCGGGCGGCAAGGAGGGAGAGCGATACATCGCAGTGATCACACAGTAGTTGGAGGGATGCCGGAACGGAACTGTCATGGCAGGAGCACCAACACCGAGGGATGTTGGGTGGGCGGGCCTGCTCTTCCGCTGAACTTGAAAGCTGTAAAAGATGAAGGAGGAAGACAGGCCAGAGAAGGGAATGGGTTCGCAGCAAAAATAGGCGCTGTTTTTGTCCAGGTAAGCGGCGAGGGTAAGCATGGCGGGTGGCGCCCCCCCTGCGGTGCTTACCCCGCTTACCGTGTTGGCATGGCCCTGCCCATCGGGGCCAAACAAAAACTTTGCTAGGTCTTACTTTCGGGGGAGGCCTTATATTTAGCAATTCAGCAAAACCTCTACTAGGTCTTATTTTCAGGGGATGTCTTATTTTCGGGGAAACAGGGTATAATCTGCCCTTGTGGATTGCAGCATACAGCTCAGCTAAAGGGCCGAAGGACTCAAGAGTCTCCCGGTGCAGGAGACTTTTCCAAGAGTCTCCTGGTGGTGGAGCCCTTACAATATATATCATCCACAAGATAAACAGTAAATGCATAATATACAAATACCATAGCAGAGCCCTAGGGATCTATCCCTGTAGAAACAGTGGAATTCCCAGGGTAGGGAGGTTTATGGTGTGAGGTAATAAAAGGAAGTGCAGCCCATCACCCACGGGAGGCATAAGCTATTAAAAAAAAAAGGGGGGGGGGGGACTCAAATCCTGGAAAGTTCACACCATCCAGAGGAAGAGTGAGGCAGCAGGGGTCTGTACTCTCCCAGGCCTTAGGGAGGAGAAAAATAATGTCTTTTTCTTTCCCATTCAGTGAGTGGGTTTCTCTCCTTCCACTAGCTGAAGTGATTCCAGGATGAACTCTTCTGAGCAGTGCCTAGTAAACATCCCTAGGTGTGCCATGGGAGGGGGAGGGGGATGCTGGTCAGATATGCCCTTTTAGGCATGCTCTGGTAGATTTTTCTCTGGTAAGTCAATTGCCCCCTAGGAAAAAGAAGAAAAAGTAACAGCATGAATGGGTGTAAAAGTCTACCTATCTTCCCCAATCACTATGCATTACCCCCCCAGTTGGCAAGCACAACTTCTTTCCTGCTGCCTTCTCCTTGGCTGACCTTCCCTGGAACTACGCAGGGCTCTGTGGTCTTGTGAGACTCACGGACCATGTGTCGTTCCAATGGCAGAGGAAGAGCAGCAGCAGGTAAGAAGCGCTGCTCAGTGACTCTAGTCTACTAATGGGATCATGCGGGGTGAGGAAAGGGGAGGAAGATGAAGGCAATTTATGCTGTGTGTGTGTGGGGGGGGGGGGCTATGAGGGGATTTTCAAATATATGACTTTGGAAGCCTCAAATATGCTTGTTGGCCTAGAACCCAGCAAAGGGTTAATCTTACCCTGCTTGTTAAGAGTGGGAAAAAAAGAATAATGGAGGAGGAGCTCCACTGAGAACACTTGTAGTCTGTTTCCTGATACTTCAATTCAAAAAGCTGGTAGGTGGAGAAGTTGATATTTTTTTTGGCTTTCTGCTCTCAAACTGGCAAAAAGATTATAAGAAAGCACCTCTCTAGATTTTTATTGTTACTGCTTGTTTTTTTAAATTGCAGTAAAGGTATTTTTCTAGTTTGAGGGGAAAAACACAACCCTTGAGGGTGATATTTATATATATATATAGATATATATATAGGATATAGATATATACAAGTTTTTAAAAATTTTAATTAAATATTTTTTGCATATAGAGACTGGGTGGATGGTCTCTGTGTAATCCAGGAGACCATTACAGGGGGTTTGCAGAATGCAGGGGAAAAACAAAACAGACAAAAACCTGAACAGCCTTATGTGGCTATAAACCTTGGGAGTCAAAAGCAACATACAAATCAACCTATGCATCCAGCCTTTCCTACATAAGCACACAACTTTGGAACACACTACCAAAAGCCGTAAAAACAACGTATAACCACCTAAACTTCCAGAAATCACTAAAAACTTACCTGTTCAAACAGGCATACCCTACCGACCCTACTTACAATACCTGAACCCAGCAACAAGATGAAACCAAAGAACGTAATGGACATAACGTAACTTTTCCTCTGATTCCCTAATATGTTTGTTTGTTCCACATGACCCCTATTCTACCATAACATCACTGTTTATACCGGAATTGGCGAACGCCCCTACGGTACTATTGTAAGCCACACTGAGCCTGCAAATAGGTGGGAAAATGTGGGATACAAACGTAACAAATAAATAAAAGCTACCAGAGGCAGGAGTGCTAGGACCTGCATCAGTCCACATGACCTAGGAGGAACAGCAGCAGCTTAAGAGAGACTGCAGAGGAGACTGGTTGGAGGGAGACAGATGGGTTGAGACAGGTAAAATTGCACCTTTTTCAGTAGTAGCTAAAGGCGAGTTACCTCAACAGGCTGCTGGTCATCCCACGGAAAATTTTACATTTGGGTGATTGTCCACTGGATTGAGTCTTTAGAAAGGAAGTCTGCTTGTATGGCCTTAAGATTGAAGGGTACCCCATACATTTGAAGTTTCTTGTATCAGTTTTCGAAGATATTCAGACTTTGCCACCAGACAAAAAAATTGTTAGAACACAGACGACGATTCCAACGTTGAGAAAGCCTTCTCTGTAATTGGACAGCACGACGATGATAAAAATAAAGTGGTGAATCAGAGACAGAGAGTAATTTTCGATATGACAACTAAGTCTGACTTTGGACATTTTGCAGAAAAAAATCCAAAATCCAAAACAGGAAAGAAGGTCATTTTCAAAAAAGAAAAAGCGCCTATTTGTTTTCCAAAAATACTGTTTTGAACAAGGTTTTGTGCTTTGGGAGTTTTGTGGTCCATTTTTGTGAATTTTTTTTTATTTTTAACCCAAATAAATGCAAAATGTAGAGATTCATACCATTGGGATGTAGGGGGAGCCAGCATTTTTAGCAGACTGGTTTTGATTCCCCAAATATCCCAGGAGAGCAATGGGGCACTCTAGGGGGCACTTTGTGCACTTCATAAAAATGCTCCCAAGGTACATCTCACCTTTGCTCCCTTACCTTGACCCCTGAGCCCTCCAAAACCTACCCAAGGCACATTGTCCCCCACTACAATAGCCCTTATGGGTAAAGGGGGCACAGTTTCCACCACAAGTGTGACAGGTAGAGGGAAATAGAGTCCCCCAATCCATAGTGCACTGCACCAACCAGGGACCTGCATGCTGCTCTAATAGACCTGACTTTAACATCTGTGGCCGTAATACAGGGTGGAAAATTCATATTTTTATTCACATTTCTTTGGTGGTGGGAGGGGTTCAGTGACCACTGGAGGGTATTGGGGGTTACCACCAATTCCCTCCAGTGGGCATCTGGTCATTTAGGGCACCTTTTTGTGCCTTACTCCTTTTAAAAACAGGTCTAGACCAAAACGTCTTAGTTTTAGTCCTGGACAGTTTTTTGTTTTGTCCATTATGGCTGTAAAACTTCCCAAGTGTTAGGCATGCCCTAATCCTGCCTTTCAAGTACCCCAACACACACCCCTTTGTGATTTGGATGCACTGCTAACGAATTGCATAGAAAAATATCTGAAAAAAGGTTTTGAAAATACTGATTTGGACGTTTTTGTGAGAAAAACATCCAAATGCTGCATTATATCACTTTCTATACATTTTTCTCTTTTGAAAATGATCCCCAAAGTATTCTTTGCTATACAGAAGTGTTTCAGGCAGATTCCCTCGATCAATACCTACAAACCCAGTCAGAAGACATCAGTAATATTGCAACTGGTCCCGATTTGAAGGAAATTTTTTTTTTTTAATCAGACTGAACAATCCACTTTCTTCTAGTGCAGTTGTTAATGGATTAATAACTCACAAGCCCACTCACACCTGGCTATTTCTTGATGCCATCTGGCCAGCAACAAATTTCTGCAGAGAACACTGGACCCAGTTTCTTCAGATTTGCTCTTCAGGTTAAGAATAGCCGAGAGCCAGAAGTTAAGATTCATGGAATAAGATTTAATGCACAAAACAGGCCAAACCACAACAACAGGAAGGAAAATGGACAAAAACCAGGCAGTTAAACTGACTCATAAGTCCGAACCATCTGTTCCTAGGATGTGTGTGTGTGTGTAATTATATACTCCAGACAAAACAGACTTCTTATAATGTTTGAACTTGTACAGGCGCAAGAACACAAAACCATACTATCTGCTTATCATTCACACCTTGTACTCAACACTAACATTTACATTTCTTTCCATAAACTTTTATATAATTTTTTTTTTTTTTTAAATATCTACACAATAAAGTAGCCACATTAATCTGAAGTCTTCCAAGGACTACTTTTTGCATGTTACAATTGGACAAACCCAGATGGGGGTCAAATGATACCATTTTACACATTGATGTTATGCTGCCTGGTTAGATCTGTTCTGGAAGGGAGACCGATTCTGAGGTTCAGAACAGACCTGTGAAGACCCAAGCTTGATTTGCATAGTAGACAGTGGAGTCTCTGAAACAGAAGTTACCAGGTTTGGGACAGGGTGACCTCCATGTTCTTGTAGCTGTAATAAGGAAAAGGAAACAAGTTCAAGAAGGGGTCCTAGTTGTTGACCTGGTAGAAAATTACCACTGGCTACAACAGGTACTGTTAACGTAGTTAACCTGAAAGTACAATTGAAGCCCCTGTTTAGCCCATATTCAAGTAGGAGACAAAAATTATAAGATGGTGAAAAGCTTCCACTGAAAAGTAATTTCAAGGACTGGGGTTCATGATATAAAGTTCAAGAGGAAGACAAGTCGTTCACATTTCCTCTGACCTTTTTTAACCGAGCAGGATGGTTGATACCTGGAATAACTTAGAGGAGAAGGTAGAAACAAAAACATTGTGGCAGAATTAAGGGATGCTTGAGACAGGTAGAGGACAAGACCGGGAAGGTGCAGGATTGCAAACACTCCATGTTTCACTCCTTGGAGAGTAGAGGTAAGGGGATAGGTGGTAAGTGTAGAATATGGGCACAGCCATGAGCCTAAAGGAATAAACAGTTACCCAGCCTGTATGACTTGAGAAACTTATGAGATGCTGAAGACACCCTTTGTTCTGGGAAAAGAGAAGTACCAAAAGGGTAGAGGGGTCATTCCATGCCAAGTGGTCTAAACCTTCCCACCATCATGTCTCCAATTTTGTTCAAATTTTATCTGTTGCGCGAGTCAGGTGTTAAACCAAGTTTCCCAAAATCTGAGGTCTCTTAACTGCAATAGTTGCAGATCTAGACCCCCTTTTCTGAAAGGTTGTCAGTCCATGAGCACGCGACATTTACCAAAATGCCATTTTTGGGGTCTAATAAAATCCAAACACATTTATAAGAATGGCTAAAAAATTCAAATCCTGTACAGTTTTTGATGCTAATTCCGATGAAATACATTTTAACATTATGGATACAAAATCCAGTCAAACAAGTTGACTCAAAGTGTCATCAAAATTCATCGCGACTCATCGGAACATATTTGGACCAATATTCAGACCGCAACAACTTCCATGCAAAGACACGGACTTGAAATTATTACTAGTTTTCAAATTAGAGTATGCTTGAGACAGTCAATTGCACAGTATAAAGTGCTTTAAAGCACAGACAATTCAGTCTATTGTAAGAGCATACATAACGATTATGGGCCCAAGTCTTAGCCTCACATATAGTACAAACATGGGAGAATTAAGCTTTCTCCACTGCTCAACTCTCCTGCGCGATACATACAAGGCTAAAAATGTACATTATCCTTCATATTACAGAACCTTCTGTTTTCTTCTGAAAACCATGACAGATTTTCCTTCATCTGGAAAGGTGCCCAAGAAACTTCTCTAAACCCACAGGATGCTGCTGATTACTAACTTAAGTCACTTTTTATGGCAAAGGGAAAAGGCCTTTAGTCATAAATATGTCACAAACATTTTTTTTTTAAAAAGCCCACACAGAAGTCAGCTCCCCAAATGAGGATCATAAAAATAGAATTAAAACAGGACCTAAGATTATCAAGAGGCAGGGGCACCAGGAGGCCTTTTTGTTTGGAGGGCCCAGGCTCCACCCCCAACCCTATTTCAAATTCCACCCCAGACCCTGGCCCCACCATCATGTTCTCCTTTACCTTCTCCATCCCACTGCCTGCAGGCCTCCCCACCACCATCCCTTCTCCAGCCCTTCCTGCTCCCCCACTGCAATGGAAATGGGAGGTCCCAATAGTGGAGTTAAACTACAGCAGCAGTGGTGCAATTCAAAGGGTCAAGAATGAACTTATGGAGGTCAGTAGAGAGCACTGATTCCAAGCACAGGGGCAGCAGACAGGACGCATGGCAATCAACAAGTGTTTATAAGTTATATACTGTATCATATAAGTTCCAGCCATCTGCAGATTGTTAAAGCCAAGGAGGGCACAATGGCTGCAGTGTGAAATTTTTGGTGGTGCCATGACATCTGTGGCTCCCTTCCCACCCCCTGTTCCATTGCTTATGCTAAGCGGCTCCATTCTGTCAGGCCCGATTAAGCCAGCTCCAGTTCTTACTTTTCGAACTAGATTCCTGCATGCAGTGATGTAAATCCAGGATAGGTCGATCTGTTCTGAAAAAAAAGAGGAACCTCATAGGGCAGATTTTCTTCTGTTAAGTAATCATGTACTCTTTAACCACGACTATACTGTAGAGAAGCTCACAGATACAGAGTGTTTCGTATGCACAAAAGAATACAGCATGCACTTTTTTTTATCCCCTCAGATACTAACAGAAACAAATAATGTGAAAAAAGAAAAACACTAGAACAGCACTAATAAGAATAGCCATATTGGGTCAGACCAATGGTCCTTAGTTCAGTAGCCTGTTTCCAACAGTGGCCAATCCAGGTCACAAGTAACTGGAAGATTTCCAAGTGGCAGCAAGATTCCATGCTACCAATCCCAGGGCATCTCCAGCTGCAGTATGTATGCAGAGAAGGAATTCCAATCCCACCTTGATATGCTGCCTATCAGCTCCAGGTTGGTGCAATGCAAGTGAGACCAACACTTGAGAGATCAAACTTATAACCCAGCACACACTGGTTTACAAGTGAGGTTTGTTATGTTTAAGTTTATTTATATCCCACCTTATACCCAAGGCAGGATATAAATAAGCATACATAACAGCAAAAAGACAACAATACAAATCACAAGTCAGTACAACAAGAACAAATCAGCATAAGTACAGGAGCAAGAAAACACCTGAAAGCATCATCGATCAGCATGAAGGTTCAGCAGATAACATTTCAGCATTTGCTTAAAATGAGGCAATGTTCTGTTGAATTTTCAAAGAACAAGGCAATTTATTCCACGCTTGAGGTCCAGCCACAGAAAAAAAAAGCACCAGTTCTTGGCTGCAATCGCAGACACCTTAAATCTGGTATAACAAGTAACCCCGCATTAGCAGAATGCAACGCCCCCGATGGTACATAATGCTGAAGAGCTGCAAGCAAAAAGTAGGGGGGGGGGGGGTCATGATATAAGCCCTGATGGACAAGCAACAACAATTTAAATTGAATTTGCTAAGGCAGCCAACACAGTTGTCACAACGTAGGTGATATATGATCAAACTGTGCAAGGCCAGTCACCAAACAAGCCGTCAAGTTCTAGACCATCTGCAACACCTGAAAGCAATACTTTGACAGGTCTAGAAATACAATATTGCAGTAGTGCAGAACACTAAAGATCATGGCCTGTACGATCTTCCAAAAGTCAATCCTAGGTAGCAAAGGTTTAAGCTTTGCTAAACAATCGTAAAATCGATAGTAGCAATTCCTAACCACCCCCTGAATTTGAGGTTTAGATGCCAGCGAGTATCCAGAAGACACCTACATTTTTCACCATATCAGATATTGTGATGGGAACACCAGCCAACAGAATGGTTGAGGGAAACTGTAGAAGTTACAGAAGAGAAACAAAATCTCTATTTTTCCCCGCATTTAACCGCAAACGGTTAACAGTCATCCATCACAGAATTCTGTCAAACATCTTTTGTGTCTGTAATATTACAGTCACCATGGATGATAATTCCGAATATTGTCTGCAGTTAACATAAAGGTTTCAAATACAGCAGAAAAGTGCTGAGCCTTGAAGAACCCCAGTTTTTTGCAAATGAGTTTTTGATGCTGTATCCCCAATTTGTACCTGATATGTTCTATCAGGCAGAAATGCTTGATACCACTGCAATTACAAGGCCATATTCCTTCAATCGCTATTGAACACTGCAAATATATCAAGGTAGATTACCAAGTACTCCAAATGCTCATCTAGATCACCCCACAATTCACCCACCATGGCAGCAATCAATAATTCATTACTATGGGCCCTGCAGAAGTCATACTAATGTGGATCAAACATAGCATTTTCACACACACAAATACTCATTCAGCTGTACATACACAGCTTTTTCTACTATCTTACTAATCCTCGGCTGAGATCTGTAGCAAGCATGTTCAAACCTGTGAATACTTCTAAACGCTACTGCTGTGCGAGTGATGGGATGAAAACGAGATTGGTGGTAGGGGCTGGGATGGGTGCTGTTTGGAGGGAGATGTGATGTGGGTTATGCAAATCTGTTTTATGTATCAGACACTTTTGTGTATTATGCTGGGTAGCGCTGTGCGAGACCGCAAATATCAAATCACAAGAATAAAAAACCTGGGGTCCGATATTCAGCCGGTGGCAATCAGCGTTTTGCTAACCGCTACCAACGTTCTCCCTGGAAATTCAATGCTGGACCATGTCCGGGCTCCAACATTGAATTTCCAGGTATACGGAGTCAGCGAAAACATAGCCGGTTAAGTATGATATTTAGCACTTAGCTATGGGGAACCATATAAAGATAGGCTTAACTTTTATGCAGTCCTATTTATGCGTTTACCTTGGCTGCTTAAGTGCTGACTCCGCCCCATCAGCACCATCTGGTTAAATGCCACTGAAAATAAGCGGTTAGTCCCGAAGCCATTTGAATAGCGACCCCCTGGTGGTAATTCAACCTTTCGGGTTGCAGTTATGTACCCAGTATCTGCAGCCATTTTTACTGTGTAATCCACAGAAATGGTAGTGGAAGTTTGAAACCATCTCTGCCACTGGAAGTAGCAAACTCATTAGAAGGGGAACATGGCAGTTCAGACAGGTGGGTGGTACTAGGGTGACAAGATGAGCTGGCAAGTCTTTATCTGCTCTATAAAAGTGCTGTTTCTATACCCACTCAGAGGCATAACACTAAGACAGTAAATATTTCTTCTTACCACGTTAGGATATTAAAGCCGAAGTGGTTACAGAATTAGTCACCAGAAACTCAACTTTCCATTCAAACATTTAAAAAAAAAATTAAAAAAAAACTTTTAGTAACCTGCACAAAAACGTTTACACACAGTATTGGTGAATCACTTCCTTAAACAAACAAAAAAAAAAAGTGGCTGATTTTTCAATACACAAGCACAAGGAGCCTTCAAGAGTGGGGGCATCAACACAATAATTTATTTTATTTATTTGTTCTTGTATCCCAGTTATCCAAAAACAAGTTTTGGTTCAATGTGGTTTACAAATTGAAATTAGAAAGATAGTAAATAAGCATTACATTTGCAGAGTAGTAATTTGTGTGATTAGTCATACCATTTCTTGAACAGGTACGTTTTTAGTTCTTCTCTGAATTGGAAGTAGTTTGTGATGCTTCTTATAACATAATAACATAGTAGATGACGGCAGAAAAAGACCTGCATGGTCCATCCAGTCTGCCCAACAAGACAACTCATATGTGCTACTTTTTGTGTATACCCTACTTTGATTTGTACCTGTGCTCTTCAGGGCAGAGACCGTACAAGTCTGCCCAGCACTATCCCCGCCTCCCAACCACCGGCTCTGGCATTCCCATTTGGAACCCAGACAGCTAAATCCGGCCCTATAGATGAATTTGTAGATTAAGTTTCTGTAATTGGGTAGGTGAAGCAGTAAGTAGCTTCTGGTACCTGGGCTTGCATTTCTTGATGATAGACTTGAGTTCAATCAAGTCTAGCATGTAATCAGGAGACATGCCAAACAGTATTTTGAAAATAAATGTGCTAGCTTTGAAAAATAGTCTAGCCTTGATTGGCAGCCAGTGTAGCTTTGTGAGTAATGGGGTTACTCTTTCATATTTCGACTTTTTGATCATCAGTCTTGCCGCTGTGTTTTGAACAGTCTGAAGCGATTTTAGAGCGTTTTCTTTGCACCTTACGTATGCTGCAGTGCAGTAATCTAGTTGGAACATTATCAGTGTTTGTACTAGCAGCCAAATTGATTGTCTAAGAAAATTCTTCCCAGTTTCCATAGGGTTCTGAAGCACTCACCTCAAAACACTTTGATGTGACTGCTGAGAGTTGATTTTCTAGAGATGCCCTGACTCTTGAAGGCTCCATGTGCTCCAGAGCCTACTGTAAATTTTGGCACATGGTCCGAAGACCACTATCCCAGTGTTCTCACTTGGCCCCACGGCCTAGCCAGACTCATCCTCTACTCTAGCCTAGTGGTTAGTGCAGCGGACTCTGATCCTGGGGGACTGGGTTTGATTACCACTGCAGCTCCTTGTGACTCTGGGCAAATCACTTCACCCTCCATTGTCCCAGGTACAAATAAGTACCTGTATATAATATGTAAACCGTTTTGAATGTAGTTGGAAAAACCACAGAAAGGCAGTATATAAGTCCTATTCCCTTTTCCCATTAAGCTCCCTCCTCCTCATCCACAGCCTTTGTTCCTGTGCCTTTGCTTGCTACTCCTTGGACAGCCACTGCCTTTTTCTCTCTGCAGCTCAACAAAATCTCCCCCCCCCCCCCCCCCCCCACGAGCTTGGTAAAAGGGAGTTCTTCAGCTGGCAGGGTTTGGGGATATCCATCAGGCACTACTTTGGGCTCAGGTCCACCCAAAAGTTGGCTGTCTAGATACGCCACAGTTAGGTGGTCATGGACTGAGGAGGAAAGGGAAGAGCAAAAAGAAGAAGAGTGGTGTGGGGGAGTGGGGCAGAGAACCCCTAAGAGTCTGGAGTAATAGCGGTTAGCTTATCTGGGTTTTTAAAAAACGTTTAAACAAGAACATACGAATAACCATACTGGATCAGACCAATGGTCCATTTAGCCCAGTATCCTGCTTCCAACAGTGGCCAACCCAGGTCACAAGTACCTACTACTACTAACAATTGTAAAGCGCTACCAGGCGTACGCAGCGCTGAACATGAGACACCTGGCAGAAACCCAATTAGCAGCAACATTCCAGAACATCAAAGAGTAACAAGATTCCGGAATCCCAAGCAATAGCAACATTCCATGCTACCAATCCCGAGGGAAGCAGTGGACCCCCCCCCCCCCCAATGTCCATCTCAATAACTTTTCCTCCAGGAACTTGTCCAAACCTTTTTTTAAACCCAGATATGTTACCACATCCTCCAGCAATGAGTTCCACAGCTTAACTATTCTTTGAGTGAACAAATATTTCCTCCTATTTGCTGTAAAAGAACTGGATGTAATTTCATTGAGTGTCCCCTGGTCTTTGTACTTTTTGAAAAAGTGAAAAATCTATTCACTTCAACCCATTCTACACCACTCAGGATTTTATAGACCTCAATCATATCCCTCTCAGCCGTCTCTTTTCCAAGCTGATGAGCCCTAACCTCTTTAGCTTTTCCTCATGTGACAGGAATTCCATCCCCTTTATCATTACGGTCGCTCTTCTTTGAATCTTTTCTAATTCCGCTATACCTTTGAGATACAGCGACCAGAATTGAATGCAATACTCAAAGTGATGTCGCACCAAATAGTCTGCTGTTGAGACGGACATGGGGAAGCCACTGCTTGACCCGGGAATGGTAGCATGGAATGGTGCTACTAATTGGGTTTCTGCCATACGCATGACCTGAATTGACCACTGTTGGAAGCAGGATACTGGGCTAGATGGACCATCGGTCTGACCCAGTATGGCTATTATGTTCTAATTACTAAATGGATCAGAACTTACATTTGGCAAATGCAGACACAATGATCCGTACTAGTACAGCTCTTTGCTCGCTTACACGGACAGTGTCAGGGGCTCAAAGATTACAAAGCTTGAGTTTGGCTCGAGTATGATGAAAGTTTTAGGGATGAGATGGTTAGGAACAAATTTATGTCTTGGAGGCATTCACTTATGGTTCAGAAAAATGATCCAACAATGTTCAAACAGGAAGTTGACATAGGGCAGGGGATCAAAGGAGCCAACATCACTTGCATGGAGACTGCAGCCCCAAGACTGCTTCAAGTTGTTTTGCCACTGCTGGTCTGGAGAAGCGGCAGAGGTGGGAGGGAGGAGCATACCTCCCCTGCAGAGGTCTCACATACACCTTTACCCAAAGGTGAGAACCTCTGGTTTAGGGTACTGCACAACTAATTCAGGAAATATTTGCACTGGTTTAACATGCCAAACGAACCTCATTGAATTCTTTGATTGGGAGACAGGAGAATTGAATCAGGGACGAGCTATGGACGTAATCTACTTAGATTTCAGCAAAGCTTTTGACACGGTTCCCCACAGGAGGCTCTTAAATAAACTGGATGGGCTGAAGATAGGACCCGAAGTGGTGAACTGGATTAGGAACTGGTTGACGGACAGACGCCAGAGGGTGGTGGTGAATGGAATTCGCTCGAAGGAGCGAAAGGTGAGTAGTGGAGTGCCTCAAGGATCGGTGCTGGGGCCGATTCTGTTCAATATATTTGTGAGTGATATTGCCGAAGAGTTAGAAGGTAAAGTTTGCCTATTTGCGGATGATACTAAGATCTGTAAAAGAGTGGACACCCCGGAGGGAGTGGAAAACATGAAAAAGGACCTACGGAAGCTAGAAGAATGGTCTAAGGTTTGGCAATTAAAATTCAATGCGAAGAAATGCAAAGTGATGCACTTAGGGAGTAGAAATCCATGGGAGATGTATGTGTTAGGCGGGGAGAGTCCGATAGGTACAGATGGGGAGAGGGATCTTGGGGTGATAGTATCTGAGGATTTGAAGGCGACGAAACAGTGTGACAAGGCGGTGGCCCTAGCTAGAAGGTTGTTAGGCTGTATAGAGAGAGGTGTGACAAGCAGAAGAAAGGGGGTGTTGATGCCCCTGTATAAGTCGTTGGTGAGGCCCCACCTAGAGTACTGTGTTCAATTCTGGAGGCCATAGCTTAAGGATGTAAACAGAATTGAAGCGGTGCAAAGAAAACTACGAGGATGGTATGGGATTTGCGTTACAAGACGTATGAGGAGAGACTTGCGGACCTGAACATGTACACTCTGGAGGAAAGGAGAAACAGGAGTCATATGATACAGACGTTCAAATATTTGAAAGGTATTAATCTGCAAACGAACCTTTTCCGGAGATGCGAAGGCAGTAGAACAAGAGGACATGAAATGAGATTTAAGGGGGGCAGACTCAAGAAAAATGTCAGGAAGTATTTTTTCACGGAGAGAGTGGTGGATGCTTGGAATGCCCTCCCGCGGGAGGTGGTGGAAACGAAAACGGTAATGGAATTCAAACATGCGTGGGATAAACATAAAGGAATTCTGCACAGAAGGAATGGATCCTAAGGAGCTTAGACGAGATTGGATGGCAAAGCCGGTAGCGGGAGATGGAGATGGTGCTGGGCAGATTTATACGGTCTGTGCCAGAGCCGATGGTGGGAGGCAGGACTGGTGGTTTGGAGGCGGGGATAGTGCTGGGCAGACTTATACAGTCTGTGCCCGGAAAAGGACAGGTACAAATCAAGGTAAGGTATACACAAAAAGTAGCACATGTGAGTTTATCTTGTTGGGCAGACTGGATGGACTGCGCAGGTCTTTTTCTGCCGTCATCTACTATTAATTTATTTTCCCAGCTTGGAGAACACTTACAACATACTGACAAGTCAATCAGTACTACTACTACTATTACAAAAACATAATTTTTGATTTGAAAGTGCAAATCAATATACTCTCGAATGTATTTATTTATAGACCTATTTTAAATCTAATGCCAAATACTCACATGGATACTTAAGAGTATGAAAGTGTATAACATATCTAATCGCTGTCAGGGGCCTCACCCAAGCAGTTGCCAGCTGTAACAAGTTTGCATAATTAAAAAATATTTTTAAAACAAAGCCACAAGACCAGCCAACTTGACATGACCAAACACTGCTTTTAGATCAGAATGAGAAGTTTCCCTAGGAAAGAAAGAGACCTAGTCATGGGCCCAAGAAGAAAGGATATCCTTCCTATGTTTATTCTTATATACCACATTCAGTCCTAAACTTGTATTAACAGTTCTGAAAGATGGAAGCTTTTCAAATCTCTGTCAGGGCTCTGAAAACAAAAGGTGTATGTCTGGACATGGCAAAGAAGTCTCCTGTGCGCCATAAAAACAGTAGCAAGGATTTATATGCTTAACTCTTTTCCTCACACTATGGTAGTTTCCAACTTCAGCTGACCTATGACAAATCAAGTTTAAAAAAAATTAATAAGCACGGGCAATGGTTTAGGATAATTCACACAAATAAATAATAGACATTTGCTCTTCACTATAGCCACCTTTAGGAGAATGCATACATTTTCACTGGAGTGGAATGTTTAAATGTATTTCAACTAATAGCTAGAGAAAGTTCATTTTAAAAATTAGTTCTCTGCTAATCCAGTATCATTAGCAAAGAAAACAAACGTAGAAAGAGCTGCCTCCGTTTTAAAATACCTGAAATACCGGAGTCAACATCTTCCTCCCCTCTTAAAAAAGGTTCACAGAGATCAGAGTCGTTCAGGCAAGTTTGGAAACTTTTCTCTGGCACAGCCAGGGGGACCTCAAGTACACATTCCTTAACCGCCCCAAGCCTAGACAAAGTAGTTTAAGTTAAGGGGGGGGGGGGGGGGGGGCAAATTTAAGTAAAGCTACTTGTCCGAAGCACAGATTAGAGGGAATGTTTTCTCAAAAATCAAACTAGGTTTCTCATTTCACTTAAGTCGGGGGGGGGGGGGGGGGGGGGGAGTTTAGAAACAAAAGTTTCCTTGCAAAAATCAGCTGCCAGGTTCAGACCTTGGAAAGGGGAGGGAGGGAAGCAATCAAAACACACTTTTCCTTTAGCCACTACACCAAAATCTGCACAAAGAGCCCCGCGGTGCTCTGCTTTTCTGGAACACAAGAGCAGGACTAATTAGATCATAGAAGCCAGACAGTCACCGATACTGGAAGGAGAAGAGGCCGAACAAAAAGAGTGAAGAAGGCGAGAGGAAGAGATCAAAAGTTTGCTCACAAACACTCACCGATCAAACCTCCAACCAGAAAGGCCACGATCTGGAAGACGAACAAAATGCCTCCGACAATGCAGAGCTTCATGGTGCTCATGTTCTCGATAATTGCTCCAGCCATGTTTCTAGCTGGCTCTCGGGCTGCAGAGATGGCGAGGAGGAGCCGGCAGGACTGTGCCAGTGGTGGGCGACCGCCGGCTCTCTGGGACTACTGAGCGGGGAACGCAGACAGCACAAACCCTGCCTCCTGCTGCAGCGACCTCGCGATTTAAAGGAGACACAGCAAAACCGCCTCTGCTGCTCCCCACTTCTCCATCTACACAGAGTGTATCCTCCCAGAAGCTAAGAGACAACCACATCCAATCTCAGCTACTGCCGAAACGCGGAAAGGGCAGAGAGCTTAATAGCTTATCCCAAAGCTGCCAGGGGTCCCGATTTTTGAGAGGGAGATTTTAGAACACGCCCCAGTCCCGCCCACTATGCCCTGGCTCCGCCTACTGTGGCTTGGCCCCACCCACTATACTTTATATCATCTTGAATTTCTTTAGATCTAGGCTCCCAGGTTTCAACCCGATTCATGTTTAATGTGGGGTATAAATTATATAAATAAGTAAATAAATAGAAACTCTGACTGTTGAACACCTGATTCTCTGATGTCTGTTTTAAAGGCTGTTCATCTTGAGAGAAAAAAAAAATCTGACAAAAATATAGCAGTGCTAGGGTGTCCCTATAACCAGCCCCTCCAAATGATACAAAGAGGCATATTTTCAAAGCACTTTGGGAGGCTAAGTTCCATAGGTTTCTATGGAACTTTGGGAGGCTAAGTGCTTTGAAAATGAGCCTCAAAGTAACATAGTAAATGACCGCAGATAAAGACCTGTACAGTCCATCCAACAAGATAAAACTTACTTTATATGCATACCCCAGTTTGATTTGTCCTTGCCTTTCTCAGGGCACAGACCGTTGAAGTCTGCCCAGTACTGTTCTTGTACTAAGTTCTGAAGCTAACATCGAAGCCCCTTAAAATTTACACTCCAGCCCATCCCTATCTATTCAGTCACGATCAGGGCATAGACCGTACAAATCTGTCCAGCTCCCGTTTTGTTTCCCCAATTACCAGCGTCGCCAACCAATCTCCGCTAAGATTCGATGGAACCATTCCTTCTAAACCGGATTCCTTTGTGTCAGGGGCGTAGCCAGACACCCAACTGTGGGTGGGCCTGGGCCCAAGATGGGTGGGCAGAAGAACTCTGCCTTGTCCCACAAGTGATTTGGTCTCTCCCACTCTCGCCTGCATGCCATATGGTCTCTCAAACATCCCCCCTCCATCGCATACCCACTTAAATAGCAGATTTTCACTGGCAGCGAGCAGCAACTAATACACACTGCTCATGTTGGCCCCACAGCTTTCCCTCTGATGCAACTTCCTGTTTCTGCATAGGTGGGAAAGCATCAGAGGGAAGACTGTGGGGCTGGTGCGAGCAGTATGTATGAGTCGCTGCTTGCTACAGACAAAGATCTGTTATTTACAAGGTATGCAGGAGAGACAGTTGTTGGGAGTTTTCGACTGGTGGGGCTTGGGGATCTCTGCCAGCCACATCATAGGTGTGCTGCTACTGGGTGGGCCTAAGCCCAAAGTGGGTCGGCCTGGGCCCACCCAAGCCGACCCTTGGCTACACCACTGCTTTGTGTTTATCCCACTCATGTTTGAATTCCATTACCGTTTTCATATCCACCACCCTCTCAGTGAAAAAATACTTCCTGACATTAGTCCTGAGTCTGCCCCCCTTCAACATCAATTCAATGTCCTCGAGTTCTACCGCCTTCCCGTCTCCAAAAAAGGTTAATTTGCGGATTAGTACCTTTCAAATATTTGAACATCTGTATAATGTCACCCCTGTTTCTCCTTTCCTCCAAGGTATACTGTACATGTTCAGGTCAGCAAGTCTCTCCTCGTACGGTTTGCAACACAAATCCCATACCATTTTTGTAGCTTTTGTTTGCACTGCTTCCAGTCTTGTTACATCTTTAGCAAGATACGGCCTCCAAAACTGAACACAATACGCCAAGTGGGGTCTCACCAAAGACTTGTAGAGGGGCATCAACTCCTCCTTTCTTCTGCTGGTTATGCCCCTCTCTACGCAGCCTAGCATACTTCTGGCCAAGGCCGTCGCCTTGTCGCATTGTTTCTTCACCTTCAGATCCTCAGACACCAACACCCCAAGGTCTCTCTCCTGAGTCGAGCTTACTAATCTCTTCCCTCCTATCCGGTATCTCTCTTTTGGGTTTCTGCATTCCAAGTGCATCACTCTACACTTCTTGGCATTAAATTTTAACTCCTTGTCAAACAGGGGGATGTAGCTTATTATAAGAGCACAATCAGTGTTAATTGTATATTACAAAGTACTCCACCACAGAATTCAATTTGTTTGTTTGAATTCTGTGGTGGAGTACTTTGTAATATACAATTAAATTTTAACTGCCAGACCCTCGACCATTCTTCTAACATTCAGAGATCCCTTTTCATCGTTTCTACTCCCTCCAGGGTATCCACTCTATTGGCTATTTTCGTGTCATCCGCAAAAAGGCACACCTTTCCTACCAACCCTTCAGCAATATCTCCCACAAATATATTACACAGAATAGGCCCCAGCACCGACTCCTGAGGAACTCCACTGCTCACCTTCCTTTCCTCCAAGCGGATTCCATTTACCACCAACCTCTGCCACCTGTCGGTCAACCAGTTTTTATCCAGTTCACCACTTTCGGTCCTACGTTCAACCCTTTCAGCTTGTTCATGAGTCTTCTGTGGGGGACCGTATCAAAGGCTTTGCTGAAGTCCAAGTAGATTACATCTAGCACACGTCCCTCATCCAGTTCTTTGGGCACCCAAAGTCAAAGTCAATAAGATTTGTTTGGCAGGATTTTCTTTTGGTAAAAGCCAGGTTGCCTTGGGTCCTGTAACCCATCAGCTTCTAGAACGTTAACTATCCTTTCTTTCAGCAGCAACTCCATTATTTTTCCTACCACCGACGTGAGACTTACCGGTCTGTAGTTTCCCACTTCTTCCCTGTCTCCACTTTTGTGAAGAGGGACCACATCCGCTTGTCTCCAATCTCGCGGAACCTCTCCCGGATCTAAAGATCTATTAAATAAATCTTTAAGAGGTCCCGCCAGGACCTCTCTGAGCTCCTTCAGTATCCTGGGATATCCCATATACTACACTATCTATGTCTCTTGTATGGGGGAAAGGGAATGGGACTTGATATACTGCCTTTCTGTGGTTTTTGCAACTACACTGAAAGCGGTTTACATAGACTATACATGTACTTATTTGTACCTGGGGCAATGGAGGGTTAAGTGTTGACTACTCTACCTATGAAAAGTTATTCCCTTATTACACTTCCTCTGTGTACGTTTGTATACTGCACAAGCCAGCGATGTGTGAAAATATAAGTGAGATTAAAAAAAAAAATGATACCAACAATATAAGAATGACAACGTGGATGCAGCAGCTCAGAGGTTACCGTTTGCTTACTTTGTTGAACGAGAAACAGAGACTAACCACTGGTTCAACTTTTCATCCTGTCTCCCTCCATGATACAGCCTCTGCAACAACGCAACAACAAAAAAAAAGCAAACACGGGGCCACAGCAGCCTTCAGACATGCTCTGTCGGCTCTGCTGGTCCTCAGCCCCTGCTGACGTCAACTTTGAGTTCCGGCGGGGGCCAAGGACCAGCAGAACTGACAGTGCATGCCTGAAAGCAGTGCTGCGGCTCCGCACTTGCTTATTTTTTTGTTGTTTTTCCGCTGTTGCATAGGGAGCCGGAGCAGCAGCAGCAGTAAAAAAAAAACGATTCCATCTCAACAGGAGTTGGCAGGTCTGCATTCAACCCCTCATCCCCCCCTCACTCCCATTCATCCCCTCATCCATTCCCATCCCTCCCCAGGCCCCCTCACTCCCATTCATCCCCTCATCCATTCCCATCCCTCCCCCCCACCCAGTAACAAAAAAGTGTCCCAATTAAATTCTTCTTACCTTGCAAATGCAGTCACAGTGCACTCTCTGTCAAGGGCTGGCCTGACACTGTCTGTGCCTTGTGCTTGTATCAGGTATCACAGGGGGAGAGGGGGCCTCTCCTGCTCTCTCAGCAGGAGCCAGGCTCCAGTTAGCTTGCTCCATCCTACCCCTGCTGTTCTGTGTGAGTTGCTGTGTTGGGGGGGGGGGGGGAAAGGGGGAAGGGTCAGGTGCAGCACTAATCAGCAGTCTCTGACAAAAGGGTCCAGGCTCTGTGTGCTGTACCTTCCATGCCCTCCTCAGTCCTGTCCTCTCTGGGCTGGATTCCAGCTCCTGGTTTCACTGAATCCCAATGTGTTGCAGGGGTGGGGAGGTGGGGTGGCTGCAGAAAATAGTATGCTGGTGCTGCTAGTCTGCAGTGAGCTCCTGAGCTTAGCCAAGCACAGTGAGTGCCTGTGTTGGGGCCTCCTCCGGGCTTTCCTTCTTGCCCTGAGCTGCCACAAGTTAGTTCCGAGCCAGAGTTCAATTGGAGCAGCAGTGAGGTCTCAAACAAGTGTTAGCACTGCAGCTGCTTGTTCAAAAACAACCACCATGTTTCTGTGCTTGGGAGGGGGGGGGGGGGGGGAGGAACAGAGAGCTGTGATTTGGAGCCAGACGGAGAGACAAGGGGGGGGGGGGGGAGGAGAGGTAGAGGGGTAGCTCCCATTCATGACTCAGCAGTACAGAGAGAGGGGGAGAGGTACCGGTAGTTCCCCTTTGGAGTCAGACTTAGCATTAGGTGTGTGTAAGGCAGTTCTCAGCTAGCTGAATACCTCCTCTCTCTTCCTTTGTCTGATGCTCAGTGTGCAGTGCACGAGGCAGCATTCTACTACTACTTATTTCTATAGCGCTACAAGACATACACAGCGCTGTACACTTGAACATGAAGAGACAGTCCCTGCTCCACAGAGCTTACAATCTAATTAGGACAAACAGGACAAACAAGAGATAAGGGAATATTAAAGTGAGGATGATAAAATAAGGGTTCTGAACAAGTGAATAAGGGTTAGGAGTTAAAAGCAGCATCAAAAAGGTGGTCTTTTAATTTAGATTTGAAGACGACCAGAGATGGAGCTTGACGTACCGGCTCAGGAAGTCTATTCCAGGCATATGGTGCAGCAAGATAACAGGAACGGAGTCTGGGGTTAGCAGTGGAGGAGAAGGGTGCGGATAAGAGAGATTTACCCAGTGAACGGAGTTCCCGGGAAGGAATATA
This sequence comes from Microcaecilia unicolor, assembly GCF_901765095.1. NCBI lineage: Eukaryota > Metazoa > Chordata > Amphibia > Gymnophiona > Siphonopidae > Microcaecilia > Microcaecilia unicolor. The sequence goes on from NC_044036.1 coordinate 45,628,010, forward strand.
GGGAGAGATGAGAGTGGAGAGGTACTGAGGAGCTGCAGAGTGAATGCACTTATAGGTCAATAACAGGAGTTTGAACTGTATGCGGAAACGGATAGGAAGCCAGTGAAGTGACTTGAGGAAAGGGCTAATATGAGCATAACGACACTGGCGGAATATTAGTCGTGCAGCAGAATTTTGAACAGACTGAAGAGGAGAGAGATGGCTAAGTGGGAGACCTGTGAGAAGCTGGTTGCAATAGTCTAAGCGAGAGGTGATAAGAGTGTGGATGAGGGTTCTGGTAGTGTGCTCAGAAAGGAAAGGGCGAATTTTGGTGATATTATAGAGAAAGAAACGACAGGTTTTAGCAGTCTGCTGAATATGTGAAGAGAAGGAGAGGGAGGAGTCAAAGATGACCCCAAGGTTACGAGCTGATGAGACAGGAAGGATGAGAGTGTTATCCACAGAAACCATGCACCACATTGCTGGCACATGTGTTATGAACCCGCACAGTGAGAATCGTGCTGCTGATTGGAGCCGCTCAGCGGGAGACTCCCTGATTTTGGCAGGAGTGCGGGAGATGACCCGCCAAAGTGGGAGACTTGGCAGGTCTGTTATGCTTATCTTAAAGCAAAATTGCTACATGCGGGCTTGATGCAAAACCAAGAAAATGAGAAATGAAGTTTATGGATCATCAATAATAGCAAATTTTTTAAGTTTTTTTCTTTTTTTTTTTAACAATAACATATCAAAACAAGAGTTTGGCATTCAGGATGATCTGAATGTACTGAAATTGACCTCATTTCATAGAAAAATTGCACATACAACACTTACTATCAGACAATCTTACTTCTTTCTAAAGGAAAAGGATTTTTCTTCTTTCCTCTCCAACTTAAGCAGCTGGGCAGAACCTCCACCTTTACTGTTTGGTTCTCAATTCCTTCCTTCGTGATGTTTGGCATTTAATTGTTATCCCTAGCGCCAGGTCACTATCATTGGATGTGTCTTTCTTTCCTTTCCTAGGGGGTAAAGGAAGAGTTGTCCATCCCTGACCTGTCCCTCACCCAAGCACAATGAGCCATAGCCGCCAAGAGGGGGGAGCAGGGGGGAGAAAATTCCCCGGGTCTCCAAGGGGGGCCCGGCGCCGCAGTCCCACCCGCCTTCCGTCTGCCACCGGGCCGGGCGCCCTGCATTGAAATCACAGTGCATCTCACCTCCGTGTGAAAGCGCTGTAGGCAGCAGATCACCTCCCTTCAAGTCTCCTTCCCTCCCTGTGTCCCGCCCTCGTCTAACGTAACTTCCGCGAGGGCGGGACACAAGGAGGGAAGGAGGCCCGAAGGGAGGTGATCTGCTGCCCTGCTGCACTTTCACACGGAGGTGAGAGGTGCTATGTTTTCAATGCAGGGGGCCTGGCCCGGAGGCAGCTACCTCGGGGGGGGGGGGGGGGGGGGCGGCCTTGCCCCGGCCCAATCTCTCGGCAGCCCTGCAGTGAGCCAGTGGTCTAAACCTGCCTGCTCCAGGCAAGAGGATCTGGGTTGTAGGACACAGTCTTGTGTGCCTATACTGCCAGAACAGAACACAGCCACTATGAGGGGATTCTGAGCAATAAAGATGACATTTACCCTTAACTGTTAACTTCCTTTCCTTTAGTTGGGCTACACTATCCCGGACAAGCAAGTGTTATCCCTTCCCTCCAGCAGATAAAGGTGGAGGGCTCAAAGTTGCAGAAGGTCCCAGAAAGCACACCCTTGCTCCAGGGCCACCGAGTGGGAGAGGGCATTTCCCTGGGCCCAGCCTCCAAGGGGATCCCAGCCATAAGCATTGCTATAGGGTGGCACAAATGGCTATGCCACCCCAGTTTTACATGCAAACCAGCATTTCTCCACCCCCACCCCCTCCACCTGGTTCAGTGTCTTTCTTGTCTTTCCCTCCTCCCATCAGCAGTGTTCCTGAAGGCTATTGGCAGCATCTAAAATGAAAGCAGTCTGCCTCCAGCTGACCTCCTCTAACACAACTTCCTGTGTCTGCACAGGCGGAATACAGCAGAGGAAACACTTCTGAGGCCACACAGAGGCAAGTTGCTCATGCTGCCGGCATCCCACAGGAACACTGGCGAGGGTGGGGAGGAGTGAAAAACAAGAGAGATATTGAACCAGGTGAGGGGGCAGCAGCGGGCATGCGGGTACATTATTTGCCCCAGACCTGGCTTTCTGTCTCACAGCTCTGCCATGCTCTATCAGCCACTGCAGATATAAAAAGATATATAAGGAATTACGGTCCCATTCTTTTCTATTTAAAAAACAAACAAAAAAAAAACACTGGAGAGAGAAAGACAGAGATCCCCAAGAGTCCCGGTAAACATCAGTTTTCTGAGAAATTATTTCAGAATCATGTAGCCTGACTAAAGGAAAGGAAATTAACAGGTATGACTAAATTTCACTTTTTTTTTTAGCATCGAGGCTGTACCATCCTAAACAAGCGGGCTGTACCCAAGCAGACTCACTGGGCAGGGGAAGATAAGCCCCCCCCCCCCCCCCCCCCTAAATGATGGTTCTGGCTAGCACATCCAGTCTGTAATGCTTCACAAAGGAATGGAGACTACCCAGGTTTCTGCTCTGTTTGCCTGTGCCCAAGCTTTGGTCAAGATGATCAGAAGCCCCGCGCAGTTCCAAACAGCGCTCTAAAAATAGTGCTGGAACAGCGCAGGGCTATACCGCCCCTATGATCAGAGCTAATAGCATGCAAATATAAGCACGCTCAAGCACAATCCTCCCGCACTAGTTTTGAAAGGTCTGGGCTGTCCTGCCTCACCAATTTACCTCATTTCTTTGAAGGTGTGAATAAACGTGGATAAAGGTGAGCCAGTTGATGTACTGTATTTAGATTTTTAGAAAGCTTTTGATAAAGTTCCTCATGAGAGACTCCTAAGAAAATTAAAGAGTCATGGGATAACAGGCAAGGTTCTGGTGTGGATTAGGAATTGGTTATTGGACAGAAAATTGAAGGTAGGGTTAAATGGTCATTTCTCCCAATGGAGGAGGGTGAACAGTGGAGTGCCACAGGGATCTGTATTAGGACCGGTGCTATTTAACATATTTATATATGATATGGAAATCAGAATAATAAGCAATATGATTAAATTTGCAGATCTTACAAAACTATTCGAGGTTGTTAAAACACGTGCGGACTGTGAAATATTGCAGGAAGACCCTAGGAAATTGGAAGAGTGGGCATCCAAATGGCAGATAAAATTTAATGTGGACAAATGCAAAGTGATGCACATTGGAAAGAATAATCCGAATTATAATTACCTGATGTTAGGGTCCACCTTGGGACGTCAGCACTCAAGAAAAAGATCTAGGTGTCGTTGCAGATAATACGCAGAAATTTTCTGCTCGGTGTGTGGTGGTGGCCAAAAAAGCAAACAGAATACTAGGAATTATTAGGAAAGAGATGTTGAATAAGACCGAAAATACTATAATGGTTTTGTATCGCTCCAAGGTGTGACTGCACCTTGAGTATTGCATTCAGTTCTGGACACCGTATCTCAATAAAGATATAGCGGAATTAGAAAAGGCTCAAAAAATATGGAACTCCCATTATATAAGGAAAGACTAAAGAGGTTAGGGATCTCCAGATTGGAAAAGAGAAAAGAGATATGAGGGGAGATATGATTGGGGTCCACAAAATCCTGGCTGGTGTAGAACAAGAAGTAGTAAATCGATTTTTTTTCTTATTCCAAAAGTACAAAGACTGGGGACACTCGAGGAAATTACATGGAAATACTTTTAAAACAAATAGGAGGAAATATTTTTTCATTCAACAAAAATTCAACGAATAGTTAAGCTCTGGAACTCTTTGCCAGAGGAGGTGGTAACAGCGGTTAGCGTATCTCGGGTTAAAAAAAGGTTTGGACAAATTCCTGGAGGAAAAGTCCATAGGCTGCTATTGAGACAGACATGATTGCTTGCCCCAGGTTTGGTAGCATGGAATGTTGCTGCTAATTAGGTTTCTGCCAGGTACTTGTGACCTGGCTTGGCCACTGTTTGGAAAACGATACTGGGCTAGATGAACCATTGGTCTGACCCAGTATGGCTACTCTTATGTTCTTAGGTATTTAAAGATCTTTATCATATCCCCCTCTTTCTCGCCTCTCTTCTAGTAGTACACATATTCAGGTTCATAAGCCTGTCCCTATATGTTTTACGACAGAGGTCACTTAACAATTTTGTAGCAGACCTTTGGAACAACTCCATTCTGTTTATATATTTCTGTAGGTGCGGTCTCCAGAACTGCACACAGTACTCTAAATGGGGCCTCAACAGAGACTTATACAAAGGCACTATCAGATCTTTTTTCCTGTTGGTCATCCCTCTTCTTAAGCACCTGAGCATCCTTCTGGCTTTGACCATCGCCTTTTCTACCTGTTTGGCCACCTTAAGGTCATCAGACACAATCACTCCCAAGTCCCACTCTTCTTTCATACACCAAAGCACTTCACCCCCTGCACTGTACTGTTCTCTTGGAGTTTTGTAACCCAAATGCATGACCCTGCATTTCTTAAGAGTTAAATCTTAGTTGCCAATTATTGGACCATTCTTCAAGCTTTGGTAGATCCTTCCTCAAGCTATCCACACTTTCTGGGATATTCACCCTATTACAGAGTTTTGTATCATCTGCAAAGAGACAAACCTTACCAGACAGTCCTTCTACAATATCACTCACAAAGATGTTAAAGAGAAGGCCCAGGGACCGATCCCTGTGGTACACCACTGATAACATCCCTTTCCTCTGTCTCCTTCCATTTAACCAGTTTTTAACCCAGTCAGTCACTTTAGGTCCCATACCGAGGGCACTCAGTTTATTTATCAGCTGTCTGTACGGAACTGTGTCAATGGCTTTGGTAAAATCCAAATACATCACATCTAGCACCTCTCCCACATCCAACTGTTTCGTCACCCAGTCAAAGAAATTTGCTTGACATGACCTGCCTCTAGTGAAACCATGCTGTTTTGGGTCCTGCAGTCCATATGATTCAAGAAACCTCACAATCCTACGCTTTAGAAGCATTTCTACTAGTTTACTCACCACTGAGGTCAGACTGACAGGTGGGAGATCATTTGGCATCTAGTCATCAGCACAAGAGCTGAAGTAAGGAGGAGGTTGGGAATTACAGACCCGTCAGTAGCACATGTTTAGCAGTAGTTGGTGGGGATCCCAAGCTCTGCCAGCTGAAGACTTCCCCCTGATGGTAACGAAAACACTACTCTCCATGATACTGGCACCTGCACAGGCTCAGTTTTCAGCGTAAGCCTGCTGCAGACTGCCAAGGTAGAAAGAAGTGTTTTCCCGCCAGCTGAGATATTTTTTTTTGTGGTGGTAGTGGTGGGAGGGAGAATACTTGGTGCCCACCCACTTCTTGCCCAGGCCCATCCAAAATCTGTTGTCTGGCTACGCCCCTGTTCTAGACAACCCCACAGCAGGGACGCCCCAATTGACATCTGGCACGTTAAAATCACCTATCAGTAATACTTCCCTTTTCCTAGCTATCTTGTGGATGTCTTCAATTCTCTGTCCGTTTCTTCTATGAAGGTGACCTGTATATTACACCAATGTAGTTACATTTTCCATTTCCTCTTGCCAGTTTAACCCACAGTGCTTCTTCCTTACCCCATATGTCCTGCAGTTCTGTCACTTTAATATTCTTATGCTCGAGTCTGCTGTACAGAGTACTGCGGAGCAATGGCGATGGATGTACACTGAAAGCTTTTCAGCAATCTCACGACCTTATGGCATAACACTCTTACTTACTATGCCAAACAGCAGACTCCTGATGCAGGCCTGACGGCCGAAACACGACGTGTCGTGTCTTCAAATCTTTAATAAATTTTTATTTAAGTACGTCTTCCAGCGTCTGGTTTCCTTGGTCGTACTCCCACTTTTTGTATATTGTTGTTTTTATCGTGGGGTGCTTGAGTTCTCCACCTTTTGGTGGATCTTCCCTCACTTTAATATTCTTAACATATAATACCAGTCCTCCACCATTTTCCCCTACCTCGTCCTTCCTGAATAATTATAGCCCTATTCCCTTGAAAAAAAGAACAAAAAACAAAACTTTATTTCAATCTCTGTCCGTAAGTCCCTAACACGCAGGCATGACAGCCTGGGTCTGTCCTACTTTCTCTGGCAGGACATCAAGCTAGCTGACCAGCCCTGAACACTGGAACTACAATGGCTGACCAGTTGGGCTAGAGCTGATATAGGGAATAAAACCAGAGGTGGACCAACGATTTTCCTTGGACTGGTGCCCAACATCACCCTACTTGCTTGTTTGTTTTTCTGGGCTAGTCAGTCAGATGTTCTTGGGAGGTTAATCAGCATGTCAGTCTGGCTTTTTAGGGGAATTTTACTAATGATAATATAGGATTTGGTTACAATCTATTTAGGAATATCCATTCTGCTGCTGCTGCTGAATTTGTTATTATTTGCCTGTCAGTCCATAATAAAGCTAAATATTGTTACAGAATCTGGGAATGAATCCAAAGTCTTCCCTTACTGCCAATAAACGGATAAGAGAATAGGATTGTAGAGGTAGAAGTGTGCATGTTTTACCTAATCATGCTCATTCTGTCCCCCAGTCAGTCATGAGACTAAAGAAATTTTAGTTGTTTAAACTATAAGACGATTTAATTTAAAATTACCGCAGTAATTTTGCTAGGGTTTAAGTTGCGTTTAGTTTTTATCCTTCCCATTACCACCTCTACATTGGAGATATGACCAAGAGACTAGTGATGAACAATCTCAAAGCCACCCGTTAATCATTGAAGTGGCATTGCATTGGCTACGCAGCCCAAGAAGCAACTGACCTTGTTTATTCCTGATTTTAGTTTATGCTTTTTAGAGCTATGCCTCTCTGCTCCTCCCACTTCTGCTCTCTAGGATTTTTTTTTGTTTCCTTTTATTCCCCCTAGCCGAAACTAGAGATCAGGGGCGTAGCCAAACACCCAATTTTGGGTGGGCCTGGGCCCAAGATGGGTGGGCAGAAGAACTCTGCCTTGTCCCAAAAGTGATTGGTCTCTCCCTCTCTCGTCTGTATGCCATATGATCTCTCAAACATCCCCCCCCCCCCCCCCCCCGGGATACCTTTTAAATAGATTTTCACCAGCAGTGAGCAGTAACTAATACACCTGCTCATGTTGGCCCCAAAGCCTTCCCTCTGATGCAAATTCCTGTTTCCGCATAGGCGGAAATACATCAGAGGGAAGGCTGTGGGGCCGGTTCGAGCAGTATGCAAAGAGTCACTACTCACTGCAGGCAAAGATCTGCTATTTACAAAGTATGCAGGAGGGACAGTTGCTGGGAGTTTTCGGATGGTGGGGCTTGGGGATCTCTGCCAGTCACATCATAGGTGTGCTGCTACTGGGTGTGCCTGAGCCCAAAGTGGATGGGCCTGGGCCCACCCTTGGCTACGCAACTGCTAGAGATTGGAAACCCAGATGTAGCTCTGCAGGGAGGGCCGGAAGAAGCACTGGATCCAGTCTATACCACCTTAAAGTCAGGTCTATGGAGGATCTCTGGCTTTTCCTTATGCGTTGCCAGCAGCTCAGGATCCTGTGCTACTTTGCTCAGCCCCAGTCAAGCTTACCTTGCCCAGAAACACTGCATTTATTTTTTCTCAACATTAAAGTTGAATCTGACTTTATTGCTAAGAATTAATCAGCTTGGAGCTGTTCAGAGGCTTCTTCCCTAATGCTGTGGTGGCGACTAGAACCAGCAAACAAGACGACAGAACCCCGAGGGGAAGACGGACACCCTCCATACTGAGTCAGATCTACAGGCTGAATTTTGGTGCCACTTACAGGGTAGACTTCCTGTTGGAGTCTCCGTTCTGGTTAGTCCAACAGCCTGAAAATCTGGGGAACCAGGTTCGATTCCCACTGCAACTCCATGTTACTCTGGGCAAATCACTTTACCCTCCAATGCCCCAAGTACAAAATAATGTACTTGTACATAATATTCAAACCGCTTTGATTGTAACCACAGAAAAGCAAAGTATCATTCCCATTTCCTTTTTGGTTGACTGTGGATGTTGGAAGTAGAGGTGGGAACAGGGATATAATCTGTTCCCCATTCCAACCTGTACCCCACCAGTTTTGATCCATTCCCACCCTAAATGGATCTTTTATCACCGATACTGCAGATTTCCGGTTATCCCCGTGCATACATACCTCTCTAGTTGAGAGTCTCCCATGGCGCTGTGCTTTTGTCATCTAGAAACATATGTGACCATCTCTGGGAAAAGGTGACTAAAAGTCTCCATAAACATAAAATGAGGCTTTAATGAATTCTGTGAGAGGAAACAATTTGCAATGCAACAGCCCAAACCCAATCCTTTTATATGAAAAAAAAAAAAGTTACAAAGGTTCAAACATGTAATTTTATCAGACTGCTTATGGAAAAAAAAATTCAGCAAATCCTCAACATTTTGGATTTGCTAGTTTAGTCATTTTTCCCCCCAGATATGGCCACATATGTGCAGGGCTGGAAGCTGACCTAACACATGGGCCCGGATACCCCTCACACTATCAGGCTCATTTTCAAAGCACTTAGCCTCCCAAAGTTCCATAGAAACCTATGGAACTTAGCCTCCCAAAGTGCTTTGAAAATATGCCTCTCTGTGTTCTCTACTCCACTAAAGAATGCTGGTTCCTCAGATCAGTGCATCCCTACCCCCCTTGAGGGGCTCTGTAAGCTTGAGGTCCCTGCACTTCTAGTGCTGGGGAGGGAAAGGAGGTTGGGTGGTGGCTGGAGGGCCTTGTACTCTGGGCATCAAAATCAAATGTGCCAGTGCTGCTGGACACAGATGCCAGAATCTCCGTTACCTAGGATACTGTTTGGCCAGGAAAAGGGTACTGGGCAGGGGGGGCTATAGTGCCTTCTCATCTTTATCTAGAGCTGAGGTTGGACAAATCAGGCATGTGTCTAGGGTCCAAATATTAATTAAGGATGGGGAGGGGGGGGGGGGGCTTCTGTCAGATAAGCTAATTCAGAAGTTCCTAAGGCAGAAAGATATTCATGTGGCTACAACTCCTGCAAAACATTACAAAATCGCTTCATTAAAACTAAAACCCAGATAAACAAATATACTTTGGATAAAGTCCAACATGATGAATGTGCCAATGACAACGTAATTTACAAGGCGTAGAAGTGCTTATTAGAACAGAGATAAAATTATTAGGTATCTGGTTGGATGCAGGTTTGACAATGGAACCTCATATAAACAACCTCATTACGAAGGTTATTTTTCCAAGTTGAAATTGTTACAAAAAGATTAAAATACTTTTTGGATGTTCACCGTTTACAGCTTATCATCCAATCATCTATTATCTCGCTACTTGATAACTGTAATATCGCTTATTGGGTTTACCAATTAAACAATTACAAAGATTGCAGGTACTACAAAATGCTGCTGCAAAACTGATTTTGGAATGAGGGAAATTCGATCATACCACGCTACTGGTTTGTAAATTACACTGGCTCCCTGTCCATGCAAGGATTAGTTTTCTTTTTAATATTCTATGCCCCAGTTACTTAACTGAGATATCTGTTTGAGATTTTCATAAAAATTGCAACTGGCAAGGCTCTCTACACGCATCTGTCTTCCATTCCTCTCCATCATCCTACGCCTACCTCCCAACGCTCATTTCCTTCTGCACCCAATTCCTCCTATGTTCAATTTACTTAGCTGTTAACCCCATTAATATTGCATTTACTACAAACTGTATATTCTTCTTACGACTTTGTAATTCTTTATATTGTTACTATGTAAGCCGCATTGAGCCTGCCATGTGTGGGAAAGCGCGGGGTACAAATGTAATAAATAATAATAATAATAGCGAGTACAAGAAATAAAGACTATTTCATAAAGGTCCTGAACTCTGAAATAACTTACCATCTTATATGGAATTTTAGCGAGCTCTAAAGAATTTGGTTGTTCCGAAAACATTTGTCGACTTAAACATTGACTTATTATTACATTATATATTTATTATGATGTTTATTTTTTTTTGTTATTATTGCATTTCCACTTCCTGTGACCCGCTTTGAATGTTTAGGTGAAGCGGGCTATCAGAACTGGAATTAAATTAATCACCCACAGCACTCCCCAGTTAATTTAAACTGTACAGCCTCCAGTTATTTACAAAATGAACACGAGATTTATGCCTTGAGACCCCCCCCCCCCACACACACACACTCCACTCAGAGGGGAGAGGGCTAGTAGTAATCCCAGGGAAAGTGGGATCTGACTAGAATGGGCCACAGGGAGGGTCTTTTTAGTCATGGTCCAGTATGCTGGAATTTATTGCCTCAGCAACCGACACCTTCCACCGATTACAGCACAGTCTCAATTATCCAATCATCTGGTGTATTTGACAGATGCCCCCTGTGACATCATTGTGTTGCCATTAAGAAATGTACAGTTTCTCTTCCTGTTTTCCGGCTTCACACACTGCTGTTTAGTGTTAATAAACAATACTGTATTTTAAATACAGATACCTTATGCCTGTTCTTCATGCATAAAGTATATTTTCCATGCATTTTAAAAGGGGTTACCATTGTTTTCTGTATTATTCGACTTTTCACTTATCTGACACTGGCTGGGTCCCGTTTACGTCGGATAATAGACAATGGAACAGTGCAAAGGGCTGTAAAAACTGGACAGGATTACTCAGGTGACATCTAGGCGTAAGATGTTATCAAGTTTCACAGGTTTCTAACAGCCGATATATCAAATATCTAAACGGTTTACATAAAATCAAATTCAATACAAAATCAAAATTGAAAAGTGTAACAAAAAGGAAAAGAGAAAGTTACTCACTGAAATAGTAGAAATGAAAAGATAACACTGCACTTGTGTCATACATCCCAAGAGAAAGGATTGTGTAAACTGCCTGGGGGGAGGGAAGGAAGGAGATCTAGAATAGCCATATTGCTCCTTAGCATGTGGCTTATGCAGCTGTACTATCAACAGTGTTTTAATCACTTCACAACACTAAAGAGAAGTGATGTATAAATTAAAATGAATATGAACAGGCCATATACATGAAACAGTGGTTAGAACATAAGAGTAGCCATACTGGGTCAGACCAATGGTCTATCTAGCCCGGTATCCTGTTTTTCAAACATTGGCCAAGCCAGGTCACAAGTACTGGCAGAAACCCAATTAGCAGCAACATTCCATGCTACCAATCTCAGGGCAAGCAGTTGCTTCCCCATGTGGCTATCATTAATGAAGGAAAGTTACATAAAAATACACCCTGCTCTTTGCAGGTACCAAGCCATTCTGGTCATCTAGACTCAGAACACTGGCCAAGACCCATGTTTAGGAACTTGTCCATACCTTTTTTTAAACCCTGCTAAGCTAACTGCTTTTACCACATTCTCTAGCAATGAATTCCAGAGTTTAGCTATGCAGAGTAAAGAAATATATTCTCTGCTTTGTTTTAAAGTTACTTTTTAGTAGCTTCATTGCGTGCCCCCTAGTACTTTTGGAAAGAGTAAACAACCGATAGTCTACCCATTCCATTCAGTATATTATAGACCTTTATCACATCTCCCCTTAGCCATCTCTTCTCCAAACTGAAGAGCCCCAGCTTCTTTAGCCTTTTCTCAAAGGAAAGTCATCCCAGCCCCTTTCTCATTTTCATCACCCTTTTCTGTACCTTTTCTAATTCAGCTATATCTTTTCTGAAATAAGGAATTGTCCCTTATATGGCAGGCCCAGTGTGGTGCATCGCCTATTAGATTGTAAGCTCTTTGAGCAGGGACTGTCTTTCTTCTATGTTTGTACAGCGCTGCGTATGCCTTGTAGCGCTATAGAAATGCTAAATAGTAGTAGTAGTAGTAGTAGCATCGCCAGGATGCACTGAGCAGGGCAAAGCGCCGCCATTTTTGAAGATGGCATCGTTCCTGCATCTCCTGTCAAGTACATCAGGTGGGCTTTGGGGGGGGGGGGGTGAAAAGGTGCCAGTAGACACTAGGGATTTTATTTTTTATTGGAGGAACATGATTTTTTTAGGGGGGGGGGGCACTGGACTACCAGGAAAATCATTTGAACTGTGGGGGGCAGGGGTCAGTTCAGGTAGAGTTGTTGAGGAGGAGGCTTAAGGCATCTGAGGCAGGGTGGTTGGGTTGTGGGGGAAGAGGGGGTGCCAATGGATACACACTCCTCTCAAACAACCCTTTTACTTTGCCCTAAAACCTGGCTTCATTCTTCTCAGGGTAGTTACACAGGCAAAAGCTTTTTTTATTTTGCATACTGCAGGATAGCAAACGCACTGCAACATGCATTTAAATGCCATTGCGATAAGGGTTTCTGTACGAGTTAATACCAGCACTGAAGCCCTTTCTGTACCTTTATTCCACAGTCAAACTCAGTTAACCCCGCAGTAATCAAGCGGGAAGCTTTCTGCATCGACCACAAAGACATGTCCTCACCTTATAGCCGTTTCTGACTTGCAAAGAATAAGACACTGGGGTGGAAAGTAAATCCAAAAGAATGTGGAAGTGGAAACTATACAAGGTTGAAATCGAAAGTTCATCTAGAGGAAAAAAAGGTTGGGCTTTATCTGGCTTTTTCCCCACCGCAGAGAGTCTCTGGGGTTTCTAGTAACCTGGATTGTGCTGGATGTTTAATCTACTGCGGTCCCAACCGCTCAGGTAAGAGTTAAATCTCACAGTTCCGTGGGAGTTCAGATCAGCAGGAAGAGAAAGCTCGATATAATACCCCAGCAGGGAACTAGAAGCAAAGAAAGACAAGTTTATCCAGGCGTATTAGTTATCTCAGGCGACAACGAATGCACCAAAAAAAAAAAAAAAACGACCTCATTAATCAGATCTCGTTGCTTGATAAATCCCATCCTCTTCTCTCTTTACTTTTTAATCAAAAGGAACTTCAATCCGAGTGAAGCTGGGAAACTTTTCGGAAGCGGGGGAATGAGGAACTCACTGTACATGCAGGGCACTGAACTTTCCTATACCCTGTCGGAAGTGAAAACCAAAACGGCTTTTTTTCCCAGGATGAAATCGATCGTGAACGTGTTCGGATACCTCCACCGCCCACTTTTTGCACCAATTTGGTAGTTTCTCAACCAGGGTCTGCCCAGAGCTGAAGCTTCCCTTTCTACAGCACAATTCCCTGCAGCTCGCAAGATTTTCCATCAGCAATCTTCCGATCCCCCTGCTAGCCCCAGAACAACCCCCCCCCCCCCCCCCCCACACACACACACACACACCCCCCCCGTCAAGTCCGAAGCACAGATTGCACGACATTTTTCTAAGCAGATAAGAGAAGAAAAGCATGTTAGTCAGTCATCAAACGCTTCCTTGCACAATTAGTCGCCATGCTTAAAATTATTCCTAAGTACATACTGAAAGGAGGCCAGAGGGGGGAAAAAACCCAAAACTTTTGTTTCTTTTCTTTCAGCCACTAGACCAAAATCTGCACAAAGAGCCCCGCGGTGCTCTGCTTTTCTGGAACACAAGAGCAGGACTAATTAGATCATAGAAGCCAGACAGTCACCGATACTGGAAGGAGAAGAGGCCGAACAAAAAGAGTGAAGAAGGCGAGAGGAAGAGAGCAAAAGTTTGCTCACAAACACTCACCGATCAAACCTCCAACCAGAAAGGCCACGATCTGGAAGACGAACAAAATGCCTCCGACAATGCAGAGCTTCATGGTGCTCATGTTCTCGATAATTGCTCCAGCCATGTTTCTAGCTGGCTCTCGGGCTGCAGAGATGGCGAGGAGGAGCCGGCAGGACTGTGCCAGTGGTGGGCGACCGCCGGCTCTCTGGGACTACTGAGCGGGGAACGCAGACAGCACAAACCCTGCCTCCTGCTGCAGCGACCTCGCGATTTAAAGGAGACACAGCAAAACCGCCTCTGCTGCTCCCCACTTCTCCATCTACACAGAGTGTATCCTCCCAGAGGCTAACAGACAACCACATCCAATCTCAGCTACTGCTGGAAGGCTGAAAACACAACTTATTTCTTCTTTTTTTAAAGGAGAAAGAGGATTTTTCTCTGTTACTCTCCTGCTTCTCTCTCCACCTTAAGCTGTTGTGCAGAGAGAGACACCCCCACCACCACCACCACAGAACTCCTGGGCTTTTACTGTTTGGTTCTCAGTTTTCATTCCCCCTTCCTTTCAGTTGGTTAAGGTTGGTGCTTCACTTCACTTCACTTCACTTCACTCCACTCCACTTTGTTTCCAAGTTTATTAATGTGACCTCACCTTCAAGGATAAAAGTATATCCTACTGTACCCAGGTGTTTACCTCAGATATACCAGGGGTGTAGCCACACACCCAATTTTGGGTGGGCCTGGGCCCAAGATGGGTGGACAGAACTCCGCCCTGTCCCACAAGTGATTTGGTCTCTCCCTCTCTGGCCTGCATGCCATATGGTCTCTCAAACATCCTCCTCCCCCCCCCCCCCCCCCCGCATACCTTTTAAATAGCTGATTTTCACTGGCAGTGAGCAGCAACTAATACACACTGCTCATGCTGGCCCCACAGCCTTCCCTCTGATCATGGTTGCCAGGCAGGGTTGCCAGGTGGAAAATTTTTTTCCAGCCCACTGGAGCCCAAAAAACAGCCCAAAAACCGCCCAAACACAAACCCCGCCCCTGACACCCCCACCCCCGCGTCATCACCCCCGCCCCCGCCGTCAACAACCCCGCCCCCGCCGTCACCGGCCCCGCCTCCCACGTCACCGGTCCCGCCTCCCCGTCATCGGCCCCGCCTCTCACGTCATCGGCCCCGCCTCCCCGTCATCGGCCCCGCCTCCCCGTCATCGGCCCCCGCCTCCCACGTCATCGGCCCCGCCTCCCACGTCACTAACCCCGCCCAAAACGTCATTAACCCCACCCAAAAACGTCACTAACCCCGCCCCCCCGCGGCCGAAAAAACCGCCCGAAGCACAAAAACCAGCCCAAAAAACCGCAACCCGCCGCGGGCAAAAATTTCCCGCGGCGGGTCGCGGAAAACCGCCCAATTGGGCGGTAAAACCGCCCACCTGGCAACACTGTTGCCAGGTGGAAAATTTTTTCCCCGCCCAAAACCAGCCCAAAACCCGCCCAAAGTCAAACCCCGCCCCTGACCCCCCACCCCCGCCATCACCGGCCCCGCCTCTTCCGTCACTGGCCCCGCCTCCCCATCATCGGCCCCGCCCAAAACATCACTAACCCCGCCCAAAATGTCACAAACCCCGCCCCCGCGGCCCAAAAAACCGCAAAAAAACCGCCGAAAGACCCCAAAACAAGCCCAAAAAACCGCAACCCGCCGCAGGCAAAAATTTCCCACGGCGGGTCACGGAAAACCTGCCTCTGATGTATTCCCATTTCCCACCTATGCAGAAACAGGAAGTTGCCTCAGAGGCTCTGAGGCAACTTCCTGTTTCTGCATAGATGGGAATGCATCAGAGGGAAGGCTGTGGGGACGATGTGAATAGTCACTGCTTGCTGCAGGCGAAGATCTGCTATTTACAAGGTATGCAGGAGAGACAGTTGTGAGTTTTTGGCTGGTGGGGCTTGGGGAGCCCTGCCAGACACATCATGGGTGTGCTGCTACTGGTTGGGCCTGAGCTACGCCACTGAGATATACTCCATCAAAACGGAGGTAAAAAGGTCCAAATATTGTCACTAGCCTCGCCTTCCTATTTCTAAAATAGGAGGGGAATAAATCTAAAATAAGTAACTCAGTCACCCAGGCAGGTGTTTTATCTTTAAAGTTAAATAAATTTATTTAAAACTATTAATTTAACATAAAATTTCTACTATATTTGACAATGTATTTCTTTCCTTCATTGGCTACCAAACCATAACAGTTCTGAACACAATAGGAACCTATCAGATAAGTATCAATTTTGAGATCAGCAAGAATCTATATCTAAACCAGTGGCATAGCTAAACATGGCACCTATGCGCCGCCGCCGCCACATGCCAATATCGTTCTCTACCTCTGTCCTCTTCCCTCCCTTGCGAGCTTCTCCTGTCTCTTCTGCCTCTCCCATCCGCGTGGCTGTTTTTACAGCCCTGAAGCGTTCTCCGTCCAGCACCGGCGATTCAGATAGTCAGCCTTCTTGCCAGCATCGGGGCCTCTCAGGCGCGTCCCACCTCTGCGGAAAACAAGACATTGCATTACAATAGGTGGGACGCTCCTGAGGAGAGGCCCCAACACTGGTAAGAAGGTTGACTATCTGAACGCTTCAGGGCACTGAATATGACCACGCGGACTGTAGAGAGGCTGTGGGCGAAATGCGAAAGATGTAAGACTTGGGGAGGGGGTGGAGAAGGGAGAAAGAGCTGCCCAAGGAGGTTTTAATAGGAGTGGAAGTGAACCTATCTAGTCCGTTGTAAGCAAGGAAGCCAGTTTGGTTAATCTGTTTCCACTCCCCCGCGCAGCCGTCATTGCCGTTCACTCGAAACAAAGCAAGCAAACTTATGAGCTGCTGCCTCCACCTTGTCATTTTTTATTGTTGGTCTATCTGTAGCAAGTCTAAAGCTGTTTCAGTTAGATAGGCAGTGCCTTAAAAGCGGGAGGAGAAAAGAAATAACAATTGAATATCACTAAAACAGCTTCAAAAAATATTGTAGCCGGTAGAAACCGCAATTATAAACTCTATAGGTTGAGCTCATTTTTCCCCCACTGTTCTTGTTCTATACAACACAGATGTCCAGATTTCAGTGAGGATATCCTGTTTCCTGATGGGTTCATCTTAACTGTTGTTGTAATCTGCCTTGGGAAGCCTGCTGGTGTTTTAAAGGTGGTAGAATATATTGAAATTAAATGAAAGTAGAATTAAACTCTTCTTTCATTGGGGCACATGGAATCACATCATCTATTTTGTAGAACTTTCTTTTAGATACACAAATGGATTATTCTGTTTTGAACATGTTTCAGGGGCAAGTGGTTTTATAAGTCAAAATAAAAAGAAATATTTTGTTTCATCAGATCTCTTTTGTTTAAACATAAATGGGCTATAAGCCCCTAAGGCAGTCCATTGGTTTTCTTATATTTTTTGCTTGTGATGACCGTGCCAAAACTGAAAACTCTTATCGCTATCTGGTCGATAATAAAAGGAACACTATCCACCCTAAAAAGTTGTTTTGTGGCTATGCATGAGGAATTGTGATAGTGAATAAATAAATGTATATTTGTGTCCCTAGTCTTGCATCCTACGTTTATATAATCCTTTCAAGAAATCCAGTTTATCATTTAACATTAGTGGAACAAAGCCACAGAGGCATGGTATGGTCGTGTTTTTAATAATGGCAATACTAGGGCCCATCTAAGGAACAGGTTATTTTGAGTTAGTCTTCACTGGACCAAATTTGCCTTCCTTGTGCCATCACTATCCAGCAGGATAGGCAGTGTCTTAAAAAGTGGAAGATAAAGGATTTTTTTTACACATTTATATCACACATTACAAGACGTATGAGGAGAGACTTAATGACCTGAACATGTATACTCTGGAAGAAAGGAGAAACGGGTGATATGATACAGACATTCAAATATTTGAAAAGTATTAATCCGCAAACGAACCTTTTCCAGAGATGCGAAGGAGGTAGAACGAGAGGACATGAAATGAGATTGAAGGGGGGCAGACTCAAGAAAAATGTCAGGAAGTATTTTTTCACGGAGAGAGTGGTGGATGCTTGGAATGCCTTCCCGCGGGAGGTGGTGGAAATGAAAACGGTAACAGAATTCAAGCACGCGTGGGATAAACATAAAGGAATCCTGTTCAGAAGGAATGGATCCTAAGGAGCTTAGCCGAGATTGGGTGGCAGAGCCGGTGGCGGGAGGCGGGGATAGTGCTGGGCAGACTTATACGGTCTGTGCCAGAACTGGTGGTGGGAAGCGGGGCTGGTGGTTGGGTGGCGGGGATAGTGCTGGGCAGACTTACACGGTCTGTGCCCTAAAAAGGACAGGTACAAATCAAGGTAAGGTATACACAAAAAGTAGCACATATGAGTTTATCTTGTTGGGCAGACTGGATGGACCATGCAGGTCTTTTTCTGCCGTCATCTACTATGTTACTATCAGCTTATAATCGAAAGTAATCGCCGGCTATTTCCCGACACAAATCGGGATATGGCCGGCGATTTCGCAAAAGCGGCGAAAAGCGTATAATCGAAAGCTACATTTGTGATAGCTTTGCCGCTTTTCCTTCGCCTCACCAGCGAAAGTTCAAAGGGGCGTGTTGGCGGCAAAGCGAAGGCGGAACATGGGCAGGCTTGGGAGTGGCTACCAGATGGCCGGCTTTCGCGGATAATGGAAAAATAAAACCCGGCGATAAGCAGTATTTCGCCGGGTTTACTTGGTCCTTTTATTTTCACGACCAAGCCTCAAAAAGGTGCCCCAACTGACCAGATGACCACCGGAGGGAATGGGGGATGACCTCCCCTTACTCCCCCAGTGGTCGCCAACCCCCTCCCACACTAAAATTATTAAAATACAAACCTTTTTTGCCAGCCCTGACAGCAGTATGCAGGTCCCTGGAACAGTTGTTGTTGGTTGCAGTGGACTGCAGAAAGGCAGAGCCAGGCCCATCCCCCCTACCTGTTCCATTTGTGGTGGGTAATGTTGAGCCCTCCCAAACCCCCCAAAACCCACTGTACCCACATGTAGGTGCCCCCCTTCAGCCCTTAGGGCTAGGGTAATGGTGCACACTTGTGGGCAGTGGGTTTTGGGGGGGATTTGGGGGACTCAGCACACAAGGGAAGGGTGCTATGCACCTGGAAGCTAATTTGGTTGTTTATAAAAGATGTTTGAAGTGCCCCCTAGGGTGCCCGGTTGGTGTCCTGGCATGTGAGGGGGACCATTGCACTACAAATGCTGGCTCCTCCCACGGCCAAATGCCTTGGATTTTGCCGGGTTTGAGATTGCCGGCAGTTTTTTCCATTATCCATTATCGCGGAAAAACTGGCGATCTCAAACTTGGCGAAATCCAAGGCATTTCGCCGGACCACACCGTATTATAGAAAAAAAAGATGGCCGGCCATCTTTTTTGAAAATATGGTTCCGGCCAGCTGTTGCACTGCCGCCAAAATAGATCGCCGGCGACCTATTTCGCCGGCAATGTTCGATTATTCCCCTCTATGTTACTATGTATTATCCCAAGCAAAGTCGGATTAAATATCGCTTACATTTGAAAATACAAATACCTGTTTTGTAAAAAGTACATTTTTTCAATTTTTATTTTGCAAAGTACAGGAGAAAATGCATTTCTGTTTCTTTTTTTACCAGTATTGCACTGTTTATAGAGTCTGGCTTCCTTGGGCAGAGAGGAGGGGGTCTCTATTTCAATTTTTGTTGTTGTTTTTTTTTTCTTTTGTGGCTCCCTATTTTGTATTAGATTGTTATCGTGGAATGTTGTCACAATTTAGGTTTCTGCCAGGTGCTTGTGACCTGGGTTGGCCATTGTTGGAAACAGGATAAATTCTGTAGTAATGATCCATGCCTGCTGTGAATTGGAAGCTTAAATTCATGTGTTTAATGTGGATAGAAGTAAACAGTTTTTTTTAGTTGGGCTGAACTCTTCCCCAGCCAGCCAGAATTTTTCTGCTCCTGGGTAAGTGAAAATAATGCACCACACCCATTTCCTGTGCAATATCCCAATTTCTCATCATTTATATGCTAAAATGAAATAAATCCAAGTATATAAAAAGACTTTAGGTGAAAATGAAGGGCCACAGTCCCAGGAAAATCTCCTTAAGCTTACTCTTGGAAGAAAAGAAAGTAGATCTGTGTAAGTGCCTGAAGCACTTGAGCTATCAAACAGACTACAGAAGCCATTGAAAAAAATCTGCACTACCCAAGTGGTCCTGGAAAGTATTTTGCTAACCAGCTCCAAACACACAGGCACACATATTCCTCTCTCATTTCTCATTATACTTTGGACCATTAATCACTGTTCTCAAGAACCTTTGTTTGAACAGCCTGGCTGGGACTTCTTATGGAAGCATCAGTGATCAGATGAGGGGAGAATAGCTCTCAAAAGAGTTGGTCTAACAAAGGGGTGTTACCTACAAGTTGGTTTGTATTATTTTCTGGATTTAGCTCATGCCTTTCTATTGATAGCTCAAGGCAAGTTCCATTCATGTACCACAGGTATTTCCTAGTTCCTAGGGAGCTTACCATTTAAGGGTTAGATTAACTAAATCGCATTAATGCATTAAGAAGTGTTATTGCATGGTATTAAAAGTCCCCATCAGACTTGCATGCATACATTTAGGGGTCCTTTTACTAAGGTGCGCTAACAGAGTTAACGCACGCTAAATGGTAAGACACCCATAGGAATAAATAGCATCTTATCATTTAGCACATGCTAATCATTAGTGTGAGCTAAATCCATTAGCGCCTTAGTAAAAGGACCCCTTAATTTTTTTTCCCTTATTCATCAATACACCATTTTCCACATCCTTCATGGAAAACATGTTTTACTGGGGACAAAGCATATACCCCCTATCAAAAAGAAACAAAAACCTAAAATGCCACAACTGAATAAGTCTTCACCTCTCCCCAAGTCAGAACTTGGTGGAAGCACTATTGGCAGCCATGAAGTTTCCATGAAGGTCTCCATGAAGTTTGCACTCCTGGAAGTGTCAAAATTAGACTATTATTTACAAAACTGTTCAAGTTTGATTAAGTTCCTTGAGTGTTGACAGATGGTAATCTTTAAGTCATGCCACAGATTTTTGATTGGATTGTGCTTGGGGTTCTGTCTGGGCTACTCAAGGACTGTTACCTCATTGATCCTTAGCAGACCATTGTAGATCTGGGTGGCAATTTCTCCAAATGGGTTAGTTTTGCACATGGTGAAAAACAATGGAGGACCAGAAAGGAAAACCTCTCACAGATGGTGTCCAAAAACCTTCTTTATTTCAGTAAACTTCAAGATCAATAAAGGAGTCCCGACACGACTCGTGTTTCGGCCCTACTGGCCTGCATCAGGGGTCTAGGAATTTGTCATATCTTATATATTCCCAGCAAGATCATCGGAAAAAGTCTCCACTTGGTAATTACTGAAAAGGAAACATTGGACAACGTCGCTGTAGCTAAACTTGGTGTACACAAAATAAAGTTTTGTGCATACCATGACAGGAATGAACTTCACTACTAAGCCAGGCTATGTAGAGTATGATCTCAGTCTCTCAAATTTACTGCTAATGCTCACTGTAGTATTTGCATTGTGCCAAAAAGAGAGCTTCTTTCTGGAGTTCATAAGATGTAACGTGTGGAACCCAAAACAATGGGAAATATTTCTTTATCTTTCTGCCACATTTTCATGGTATCAGCAGTGGCGTACTAAGGGGGGGGCGGTGGGGGCGGTCCGCCCCGGGTGCACGCTGCTGGGGGGTGCCGCGGCGCGCGCCTGGCTCCGAGTTCACTATCTTCGCTCGTTCACTGCAGCTCCATCTGCCCCGGAACAGGTTACTTCCTGTTCCGGGGCAGAGGGAGCTGCAGCGAACGAGCGAAGTTAGCGAACATTTCGGAGCCGACAGGCGCGCGCCGCAGCATCCCCCCCCAGCGGCCTGCACCCGGGGGAGGGCGCATCGGCGATCCGCCCCAGGTGCCATCCAGGCTAGGAACGCCACTGGGTATCAGACAGCATTTCTTGGTACTTGAGGATCCTCCCTTTCTCCATGCAATTCACTGAGTAATCATTTGGGATCAAAACCTCTATAATTATTATTTATTGCATTTGTATCCCACATTATCCCACCTATTTGCAGGCTCAATGTGGCTTACATAGTTTTGTAAACATTGTCAATCAGTGCTGTTCTAGTATTTTTCTCTTTTACCACTATATTCTGTTTTCTGGCATCAAGCTTTTTATCAATTGGGATGTGAATGTTGGTTGTCTACTATTTCTATTAATTCTCCATCAAGGATAAAATGATTGATTTTACCAGTTGTCAGGATCTTTGTCTTCTTCCCCCCACCCCACCCCCTACAGTGCCCTGCAAAAGAGTCATGACGTCCAGCATAGAGAATGACATGGGAATGGGGACCTGCAGTAACAAAACAAAAAAAAATTACTGCATTTAACTGCAGGTGTGGGAGCAAAACCTTTTACCGCCCTGCTGGAGTGGTAAAAAGCCTTGCTCCCATGGTAAAAATAACAAAAACAAAAAATCCACGGTTACCATGGGTCCGACATCTCTTCCTCTCTTCCTTCTTCCTTCTTCCTCCCTCCCCCTCCCCGCCGCATCTCTCTACAGAACCTTATGGAGCCAAAAGGAGGGACCCTCCACAGGTCTGCTCCAGGGCCTTCCCTCCTCTGCCAGCTCCCGCCTTCTGATCATGTAACTTCCTGTACTGCAAAACAGGAAGTTACATCAGAAGGCAGGAGCCAGCATGAATTTTCTATGTAGAATTCTGTAGTAATTGGTCTTGTTCAGTTTTCCCAATAGTGGAGGGGATATTTGTGAGAGGAAAGGAAGACAGGGGTTTTGTTGATCCTTGCTCTGTATTATTTGTGATTTATAAAATGACAGTTGTATAGAATATTGTTTCTTTTTAAATTTTAATAAATGATTTAAATTTAAAATCACAACTGTTTGAGGCTTGTGCAGATGGGATCAGACAGAGCTTGTGGGAATGGGGACAGCGCTCACGGGGGCATGGCAGGAACAGAGACAGAGTTTGCAGGGATGGAGCGGGGACGGGGATGGATGGGGACAAATTTTGTCCCCGTGTCATTCTCTAGTCCAGCATTCTCCCTGCCTCCCCCCCATACATCATATATCCTACACATCTCTTAAGATAACGGAAATTTACCTGCAATCTCATCTACATATATAAACACAGAGCATTTTCCATTAATTAATTTCCTCCTCCCATAATTAATCCCTTCTGGAGCATCCCCCTAGCTTTAACAGACCAATAGGTGATGGTCCCAGTTCTCATTAACAGCAGGAATTAGGTGTCTTTGGAATCCACACTGCCCAATGCCAATGGTATGTTTACAGGACCAGTTTCCTCCTCTTCTGACGAATCACTGTCACTAGTGGAGTCAGAACCAAGCCTCTGAAGTTCTCCTTGCCTATTGTGGGAGAATATTTCTTGGAAGGCCAATTTTACATCCTTTGTCATCTGCTTCTCTGTGGCCCTATGCCATTGCATGCCGACTGGACCCTTTTTCTTGAGTACCGACTTGCTTGCCAGATCTCAGCCTCTGGATTCTACACTACTCGATACTGATGTTGAATGGGCGTTGGCAGTGAGAGACTTGAGAAAGACTTTGGCCTCCGGGTTGTTAAGAAAAAGTCTTTTATTGCCGCGTGTCACCAGCAATCATGTAGGAAACCACATGCCCACTTGGATCCCTTTTTCCTGAATAGTTTTTTAATATATAAGGCCACAGCTCCTTTCTCTTCCTTACCGTGAGCAAGCTCATGCCCAGAAATATGTGTAGTTCAGCATTTTTAAATTTACAGATTTTGTCCTGCCAAGCCTGCTTTAAAACCAGTTCAGTCTCCTGGTACCTGAGTAACTTAACCACCAGAGTCCTCGGTGGCATTGTAGGATTGGTCTTGGGCCGAAGTTCCCTGTGCGTCCATTTCAACTTCATAAGGCGGGGTTGCCACCATTGATGGAAAGCAGGTCTGCATACATTTTTGAGCATAGGCCTTAGGGTTATTTCCCTCATATCCCTCTGGCAGGCCAATTATGCACAGGTTGGAACTTCAAGTTTGTCCTGCAAGTCCTCCAACCTCTTCAGAATACGCACTCTGTCTTGTTCTTCACCTTTCCCAATCCTCCTCCATTTTCAGCATCTTGGCTTCCACCATATCTAGGTGGGCTAAGAAGGCCTCTAGCTTATCCTTCAACTGTGATATGACCAAGTCTGCTATTTCTGTTTTAGCTTCATATAATTCTTTCAAAAGCCACATATACATTGGGCCCTCTTCCATTCTCGAATTTGTAGATGTTATTTGTGTGAGCATCGGGGATTCATTCACTACTGGGTTTGCACTATCTCCTTTCGCACCATCTTGAGTTTGCTTGGAAGGTTGTGCATCGTACATATCTTTAATCAATGGCCCCATGCATGGTTTTAACTGCTTCGGCATCCCACCAGAATACTTGTAAATCTGTTCTAACACCAACCGAGTCTGCTCCATAACAAAGAAACTCCTCAGGGAGAGAAAAGAACCATCAGTGTGGGGGGAAAGCCTTGGAGTTCACTCAGATATGTGACCGCCATGGCTGCAAACTGGAAGTCCCTTTGTGTTCAGTTTTGGAGGCCATGTCTAAGAACATGAAAAGACTTGAAGCAGTTCAGAGAAAAGTGACAAAAATGGTTTGGGGTCTGCGCAACAAGATGTATGACTTGATGACCTGAATGTGTATACCCTAGAGGAAAAGATGGATGGGGTGATATGATACAGACATATAAATATTTGAAAGGTATTTATGTACAAACAAATATTTTCCAGAGACAGGGAAGCGGTAGAACTAGAGGACACAAATTGAGGTTTCAGGGAGGTTGACTTATGAGTAATGTCAGCAAGTACTTTTTCATGGACAGGATGGTGGGGGCTGAAATGCCTTCCCGGGGAAGGTGGTAGAGATGAAAATGGTAATGGAATTCAAGAATGTGTGGGGTAAACACAAAGAATCCTTAAATGCAAAAAGGATGGAATCAAAACAAAACTTGTCAGTGCTTAGACAGCAATTCCAGTGGTAGGAAAGTAAGGCCAGATTATGCTAGACAGATCTGGATGGGCTGGAGTGCGCTTTGATGGCAACACCCATGGTTGAGGAGTAAGAATTGTCGGGACAGACTTCTACAGTTTGTGTCCTGAAAATGGCTAGGACAGATTAAGATCAAGTATGCTTAAGTTATATCGCATCATATCATATGCAATGAGTTTATCATGTTGGGCAGACTGAATGGACTATGCAGGTCTTTATCTGTCATAATTTACTATGTACTATTCACTAATTCTATAAAACTGCGCATCTAATTTTATGCTTAACATGCAAAGTTTCTGCACACAAGTTATAGAATACTGTCAGTTGCATGTGTAACCTACTGTAATAATTAGCTGCTAATCAGCACTATCAATTATGGTTGTAATTGGTATTAATTGGCACTAATTAGCAGTTATGCACAAAACTACTTATAGTTGGGATTCTACAAATTATGCCTGCAAATTCTATAGCGCGTGGACCTGGGAGGAGCATGTGTGGGTCATAGAATACTAGCTCTTATGTGCCTAATTGCCTGCAGTTAGGAGTTGGCATTTAGACCAGCCATTGAGCTGGCAAAGGTGTTTGCTCCTAAAGTTAGGTGCACAACTCTGGACGTATGCTAGCATTCTATAATGGTAATTGCATGCACAATTGCCGTTATAGAATTTGAACTTAGCATGCATCAGGGCTACTGAGAAGGGTCAGGGGAGGAGCAATATTCCCCAGGCCGGGCCTCCAAGGGGGACCTGGTGCTGCTGCTGCTGCGTTGGCAAGGCTTCCCGGCGCTCAGGAGTGGTGCTGGGAGTCGAGCAGGCTGCAATTCATTATGTTTGATAAAGGTATTAAATCCCTATCCCGCAGGTTGATACATTACAAGATGGCAGCTCGAGTGGGGAGGGGGGGGGACAGTGGCTGTGGTGGCCCTGCCCCAGGCCCAGCTCTGTCTCTCGGCAGCCCTGGCATGTTCATAAATCCTAATAAATAAATAAAGATAAAATAAATGGATCAACTGCCAGACATGTTTTGGAATAGCACCTGCTTCAGGGAACTTTGACATATGAAGGCTGATGCTGAGCAGGAAGGGTCAACAACTAGGGCAAATGGATATCTAAGGAATAAAGAAAAAGGACTTATGAGGAAAATAAAATCACATAAGAGAATAAAACTCAAGGGGGACGTACCCTGAAAAACCGACCATGTGCCAAATTGGGGCAGTATGAGTAAAAAGAGCACCCCCAAAATGGGAGACTGCACCACAGTTCCTTCTAGAACCCTGCAATCATGAGTTGTAAGTCCAGCCACAAGGTGTCACCGTTGCTTGAGGGTTAAGATTGTCCTTCCTTTCCCCAGGGCCAGGGGGGCAAAATTCCCCGGGCCCGGGCCTCCAAGGGGGGCCCGGCGCCGGGGTCAGGCCGCCGGCGCTGCAGTCCCTGGTCTCACCTGCTTGCCTCCATGGCTCCGGGCCCCCTTCGTTCAAAGCGGCAGTCACAGATCGCGCCTCTTCTGGCCTTCCCTCCAGCTGTGTTCCACCCTTTCGGAAACCGGAAGTTACATCAGACGAGGGCGGGACACAGGGAGGGAAGGCCAGAAGAGGCGCGATCTGCGACTGCCGCTTTGAATGAAGGGGGCCCGGAGCCATGAAGACAGGCAGGTGAGACGGGGGTGGCAGCGGCGGGGGGGGGGGGGGGCAGAGGCGGGGCAGCCTTGCCCCGGGCCTGGCCCAGTCTTTCGGAGGCCCTGCCCAGGGCCTCTGAGTGCTGCCTCTTAAGCATTTTCAGCTCTGGTTGACCCAGGGCATGGAAGACCTAACCTGATGTGCACCATTACTACAGAGCCCAAACTTGAGAACATAAAGTAAAAATTCCAGTCACTTCATCTCCCACTGAATGCTGTGTGAAGACAGTACAGCTCAAATTAAAGCAGTTTAGAGAGATCTTGGTCATTTTGCAAAGTAGTAATCTGAACACGTTCAGTATTGCAATCTGTGTAAGTATTATTGCATCAAAGAGGCAATTTTAATCTAATTTCAGAAGAGTCCCACTGCATTAGTTCAATGACAGGAGCAGGGCACCTTGCCAACAAGGACTCTATCTAGATGATTCAAGGTTAATAGCACTGGTACTTTAGATGACAAAAAACAAAGTCAACAAACAGGTGGAATATTTGTTTTCTTTGCTGAAATTGTTCTCACTATACATGACCTGTTAGTCATCCAGTCTGCCCAGCGTCTTCCTCTCCTCATTCTCTATCACTTAGCTTACATTAACTATGCTATCCCTCCTACCTATTACAACTATACCCTCAACAGGAATCATCGTCGTGGAGGAGTTATATACTCCTCAACTCTTAGCTGCTCTAACTTTACTCCTCTCTCCACAGCAATGGTTGAATTAGTGAGTTTTAGACTCTCCCCTGTCGGCAGATTTTCTACTCATTTATCATCCCCCGCCTGTTTCATCCTAGTCTATATTACTTTTACAAAATCTGCTTATGGATCATTGTACTAATATTTCATCCTAGATCATTCTAGGTGATTTTAATTTGCATTTAGATGACACAAATTCTGTTTTAGCTCAAGACTTTCTCACTCTCCTCTCTGATCTTACTGAACATATTCATGCCCCAACCCATATTGCAGGGAGTACTCTAGATATAGTTCTTATCCCCTCTGCTTCCCCTCTTTAATTTGACAAGTTCAATCTTCTCCAACTACCATGGACCGATCAATACATTGATCACCTTTCAATGTATTGCACAACCCTCTATATGTTCTAAGGTAACTGTTTCTCTTGCTTACAAAGAAATAAGCAAACTTACTTCCCAATCCCTCTTACAACAATCCAATTTAGATTTTCTTACTTTTTCTCAGCTCCCGTTAGATAGTCAGATAGAAGCATGGAACACTCAGCTCCATGCTGCTTTAGATGACATTGTGCTAATCCAGGTAAAAAAACAAACAAAAAAAACCCATTACAGTGCCAGATGTCCTTAGTACACCCTAAATTGAATGCAACTAAAGCGAGAACATCAGAAAGCAGAATGCTGCTGGCAACACCAACATACTCTGAGTTCTCTTACTAATTTTCGGACTGTGGCTGCTACTTATAAAACTGCCATTTAAGAAACTAAACGTACATACTTTACTGACAAAATTTCTAAAGCACCCAACACAAGCACCTTATATATATATTACTCGCATCACTCACTGGCCTATCAAATAGGCCCTCATCCACTATCGCTGTACCCAGTTCTCAGAACTTAGCTCTGTATTTCAAAAACAAATTGGTTTCTTTGCAGTCTCTTACTACAGCTTCTTCAGCTAACTCCACAACATTCGTAACTACTTAGTCTACCACTAGTCAACTCCCTTGTAGTACCCTGGAAAGATTCACTCTCCCTTCTGTCTCAGCCCTTTCTATGGTTATCAAAGAAGCCCGATCAAAATGATAAAGGGGATGGAACTCCTCTTGTATGAGGAAAGGCTAAAGAGGTTAGGGCTCTTCAGCTTGGAAAAGAGATGGATGAGGGGAGATATGATTGAGGTCTACAAAATTCTGAGTGGTGTAGAACGAGTAGAAGTATGTCGATTTTTTATACATTCCAAAAGTACAAAGACTAGGGGAACCTCGAGGAAGTTACATGGAAATACGTTTAAAACAAATAGGAGGAAATATTTTTTCACTCAATGAATAGTTAAGCTCTGGAACTCTTTGCCGGAGGATGTGGTAACAGCGGTTAGCATATCTGGGTTTAAAAAGGGTTTGGACAACTGGAGGAAAAGTCCATATCCTGCTATTGAAGCAGACATGGGAAGCAAATGCTTGCCCTGGGATTTGTAGTATGCAGTGTTGCCACGATTTGGTTTTCTGCCAGGTACTTGTGACCTGGTTTGGCCACTGTTTGGAAAGCAGGATACTGGCTAGTATGGCTACACTTATGTTCTTATGTATGAAATCTAGTACAGCTCTCAGACCCCAGTCCGTTATCATTCATTAAAACATTTCTGCACCCATTACTTCATTTTCTTCATTCTATGATCACCCCATACTGCCCCTCTCGTGCTCTTCGATCAGCACAACAAAATCAGCTTGTCCCATCTTTCAGAGAAATTCATAATGATACCACAAGGAGTGGCCTAGTGGTTAGGGTGGTGGACTGGGTGGTGGACTTTGGTCCTGGGGAACTGAGGAACTGAGTTCAATTCCCGGCACAGGCAGCTCCTTGTGACTCTGGGCAAGTCACTTAACCCTCCATTGCCTGCCGCATTGAGCCTGCCATGAGTGGGAAAGCACAGGGTACAAATGTAACAAAAATAAAATAAATAAATGCCAGTCTGTTTTCTCTGTTCAAGGCCCCAAGCTTTGGAATAAATTACCAGTTCATTTATATCTCTCATCCTCTTTATCTACATTTAAAACTGATCTAAAAACTTTATTTCATGATGCCTTAAATTAGCATAGCCTTCAGGATTGAGAACGGAATTTCAATATATTTTGGGAATTATATCCTGATTGTTACTTTATCTTTTATGTCCATGAGCAGACCTGTAGGATCTTTTTGACCCCTGAAGCAGGCGTTTGCACACCGAAACACGGCCCATGTCGGGTCATTTTCGGAATAAAGGTTTACATTGTTCTGAATCCTGAAGGCCCAGTGCTTGCTTTTCTTGTGCTTCTGTTTATACTTGTATGCTGTTACCTTCTCTTTTGTGACTTTAAATTAACATGGACCAGAATCTTTTGTGCGCTGCAGACTGGTAGCACTCTGGAAACCACTACTCCCTTCCTACATCCCTTTACCTGCTTTTCTCTCAATATTGTAATTTGGGGTTTTTTTTGCATTTGTACCCCACATTTTCCCACCTATTTGCAGGCTCAATGTGGCTTACATAGCACCGTCAACGGGATTTGCGTTCCAAGACGTATGAAGAGAGACTTGCTGACCTGAACATGTATACCCTGGAGGAAAGGAGGAACAGGGGTGATATGATACAGACGTTCAAATATTTGAAAGGTATTAATCCGTAAACGAATCTTTTCCGGAGATGGGAAGGCGGTAGGACATGAAATGAGATTGAAGGGGGGCAGAGTCAAGAAAAATGTCAGGAAGTATTTTTTCACAGAGAGGGTGGTGGACGCTTGGAATGCCCTCCCGCGGGAGGTGGTGGAGATGAAAACGGTAACGGAATTCAAACATGCGTGGGATATGCATAAAGCAATCCTGTGCAGAAGGAATGGAGCCTCAGAAGCTTAGCTGAAATTGGGTGGCGGAGCAGGTGGGGGGAAGAGGGGTTGGTGGTTGGGAGGCTAGGATAGGGGAGGGCAGACTTATACGGTCTGTACCAGAGCCGGTGATGGGAGGCGGGACTGGTGGTTGGGAGGCGGGAAATACTGCTGGGCAGACTTATACGGTCTGTGCCCTGAAAAAGACAGGTACAAATTCAAGGTAAGGTACAAATTCAAGGTAAGGTATACACATATGAGTTTATCTTGGGCAGACTGGATGGACCATGCAGGTCTTTTTCTGCCGTCATCTACTATGTTAGTATGTTACTATGTTTGCCCAGTCGGTTGATAACAAATACAAGGTTGTATAGTAATCGAATGAGGTATATGTGGAGGGTCGGAAGGGTTGAAGATTGTGTGTTGTCCAGTACGATCATTAGTCATGCTGTGTTTCTGGGTTCCTCCCTCTACCCTCAGGGTCTTGTAAAATAGGGGCAATGGCTGTGATTAACTGAGGAAGGGACACATTTTCATTAAGTAAAACTGGGAAGACATGAGGTATCTTAGAGGTTAATTTAAGAAAATAAATCAATGGAGTTAGAGAGGGTTTTTTTTTTCTTCCGAGTCAGATTGAACCTGAGAAGCAGCTTCTAGTCTCCCCACCTTGTTGTGGTTGTCTTCATTGCTAGGCACACATTTTCCTCTGCCATTGGGGTGGATGGGAAGGATTATAAAATTGCAAGCAGTAATTACCTATTCAAAAGTGAAGGTAACAGACCAACTTTAATCTGGTACATCAGCCAAACTAAGGCCCTGATGCTCAAAACTCCCACGGTAAGCCAACAGCGCAGAAAAAATACTGCTGGAACTGTGCATAAAAATAACTCAAATGCTCAAAGCAAACGGTGCAAATCATATGCATGCTGTAAAAATGAAAGCAAGGGTGGGGGGGGGCAACATGATTAGCACATGCGCAGAACAGTTCCGCGGTAAGCTCAGCTCCTGTGCGCATGTGCCTGGCAAACCCGAACATGAAGCGCACATTGGCGTCTGATTTCTGCACCTTTAAACATAAACATTTCAAATTTTTTTTTTTTTTTAGTTTGGAATGGTTCTATTTTAATGCAGGAAACAGGCGCCAATGTGTGCTTTCACTTTTAGGTCTGCTCTGATGTGCGTGCATTCATTTCTCACCACCAGAGTTTAGGAACTTGCACGGGCTTCCTTCCGCTTCCAAAACCAGTCAAAACTGGCAGATTTTACAGAACGAATCACAAGAAATGCTCTCTTCAAACACCCTAACGCCTGCTCCAAGCTGGCGTTATTTTTGCAGCAGTAAAGCCGCTTTGTTTTGTGCGTTGTTCTCTGAGTATTGGGAGGGAATAGGAAACGACCTCATTTGCATCCGCTTGAGTACATTAGCATGCTATTCGAGCTAACCCTTGGCACACTCGTTTCCCCACACTAGAGCCTTCTGAGCATTTTACGCTAGTTAATGCACCCCGCATATGCTTCTGAGCATCGGGGCCTAAATGTTTAGCCAACCAACTCCCCCCAGTCTAAATGGAAAGAAATCACTTCCCCCTTTTTAATGTTCTTGACAGATTATTATAGTTATAATTGAACACCAATAGAACCAAGTCTTATATTTGTGCTGTGCACATTTGTAATCAAGTGCTAAGCATTTGAAAGCCTGGAAAAAAAATATTCCAAACAGCAAGGTTCCTGTGCTTCATCTTTAACAGAAATTCCATCAAACTGCTTTGATCTGCTTTCCTGATGCAGTGGATATAATGCTACTCTACAGCAGAAGGAAATATCTTCTAGAACAGAGCTCACCAGGAGAGGGATACGATTGAATGAGGACATGAGAAGATGCAGAGAACTGGGCATTTGCCTTTGGTGTTATTCACTAGAACTGTTTTCTGTCCCATTGAGTAGAAAATCATTGCCTTGCAGGTTCAGAGAAAGACACATGGGTAGCTGTCAGCCCTGAGCTTTCTTTTCAGAGGGGTCACTTCTCCTGCAGAGATCAGACACCTGAGCTGCACAAAGACTGGTTTTGAACTATATCTAGTTTATCTGGCCAAGAATTTTCTCTCAGTGAAAAGAATGTTTTCTGAAAGCACGAATGCTTGATTCTACACTCTGTTTGGATCAGAATCCAATTCTGAATCAAAGGTCAAGCCATCACAATGAACAGATAATTGTTACTCAAATCAGTAATACATACAGGGCAGGATTAACACATAGGCCAAGCAGGCACATGTCTAGGGTCCAATGTCAAGAAGTGGCCCATAGGTCTTTCACCTGAGAATACCTGGAGTGAGTAGCTGGGTGCATGGAAGCCACCCATAACATGGGATAACACCAGAAGCAGCTAAAAATATGCTTACTGATGCTGGCTGAATAATTACCCTGTTATGTTTATTTTTTATTTTTTTTTGTGGGGGGGGGGGGGGGGGGCAATGTCACAAACCCCTGTATTCTATATGTGGTGCTCCATACTGATGGGCCGATGATCAGAAGCAAATGCAGGGGCTAGAGGCTATTAGCGCCATACTAGTGCCTGCGTTTGCCTCCGCCCCATGATCAAATCTCCCAAGTGCATGAAACAACGTGCTCACGGGCTCTGACCGCAAGTAGCATGCAAAAGCATGCTAAACAGGTATTTTATTGTTCCTCCCCAATGATCAGTGGGCAGCATGCCAAACATTGGTGTGCTGCCCACAGCAAAACCTACACCAGGGTTTGCAGAACATTGGGGAGGAATGGTGAGCCCTGTCCAGTAGGCCCCCTGCACCCTCAATAGAAATACCCTCCGCAGGAGCCCCCGAGCCCCCCCAACAGGAACCCGACCCCCCACCCCAAGCCAGCAACACGGGGGCTGGAGGTCCAGTCCCTCCAACCCCCCTGACACAAGTTCACGGGGGCCTGGAGATCCAGTGGATCTCCAGCCCCCCTAGCCCTCTTGCACTCCAAAAAACAAGCCCTGGTGGCCCAGGGGGCTGTGAACACAAGCCCCCCAACCTGGTGTCTAGGGGCCTCCTTCCCTGCCTCCCAAGTGATGGAGGAGGGAGTGGTACACTCCCTCCTCTTCCAGCGCCGTCTTGATGCTCTGCCATTTTCAAGGCGGTGCTGGAAGAGGAGGGAGTGTACTACTCCCTCCTCCGCCATGCAGGTACAGGGGGGCGGGGAAGGGGGCCACTAGACCACCAAGCCCATTATTTTTGTTTCTTGTGACAAGTTTGTAAGCTCCCAGGAGCAGGGATTGTTTCTTCTGTGTTCTTGCAACAGACTTCATACACTCCATAGAGCTATGCAAGTCATGATAATATATTGTTTACTCATACATCACTGGTTACTAGCAATGTATAGGGGAATTTTTAACATTTTAATTTTGGTTTATAAGGCTGTGCACTCTGGCTCCTTCATATTTGCAAGATCAAAAGTTGTGATCTTCGTTCTGGTGGTTGGAATCCCTTAGACAGACGTCAGGTCTACCAACAAACGAGATTGCATGGATTTCCTCTACACTTGGGATCTTATATTACCGCAAATGTATCCTACTCATATCAAAGGGCACACACTAGATCTCTTCACTCACAAATTTTCCACTAATCACAACATATTAGTAACGGATTTGAAGTGGTCAGATATTCCATGGTATGATCATCACAAATTAAACCTCTCTTTAAATTGGCAGAAGAAGGGACTATGTCGTACACCAGTACAAAGAACCTACAGCACAAGGGGCCAAATTGACCCACTTGAATTTTGGCAACAGATACATGATAATGAATGGAAGGCTTGTCAAATTCCGCAAATTACCTCTCTGACTGGGATGATAGATGTAGTAGCATATTAGACGAAATTGCTCCGCTTAGTACAAGAATTTCACGAAGACTCAATGTTTTCCACTGGTTTAACGATGAACTTAAAAAACTAAAAACACTTACGAGAAAACTGGAACGAGCATGGAAAAAGTCTAAGGACAAGAATACGCTTTTTGCAAGGAAACAAACACAAAGAAAATACAAATATACAATAAGAAGAATTAAAAGATCCTATTACAAATCTAAAATAGGTCCAGATTACAAAGAAATGAAGAAATTATTCCAGTTAGTAAGTACGTTACTAGATACCTCTCAAATCACAGCAAATAATTCAGGAATCCCTCCTGCAGAGGAAATGGCCAACTATTTCAGGGAAAAAATAGTAAACTTACGTAATACACTTCCTAAGCGCAACACTGATTTTGATAGTTTCATCACTGCTATGAATCCAACCAACGAAGAATATCCAACTGACCGCAACTGGTCTACATTTGCACAGATCACTGTTGAAGTTGTCACCAAAGCCATTTGGAAATTCTCCAAAAAAAACATTGTAAATTGGATGCCTCTCCCAGCTACCTACTTAAATCTGCACCCAAGTGCTTCATTGTAGACCTTACATCTTATCTAAATTACATGCTCCAACATGGCTTCTTCCCCGAGGATCATGGCAGTATCTTACTCACCCCAGTACCTAAAGACATAAAGAAAAAACCAAATGACCTAACTAATTACCGTCCTGTTACATCCATTCCACTAGTAGTTAAATTGATGGAGATTATGGTGTGCAAACAACTAATGGATTACATAGACAAATTTTCATTACTGCATGAATCACAGCCAGGATTCTGCCCCTTTCACAGTACGGAAACTGTACTAGTCACTCTTCTAGCAAAATTCAAAACATGAAATTGCAATAGGTAAAAGTGTTTCCCTGCTCCAATTCGACATGTCGAGCCCATTCGATATGATAAATCACAGTATACTTTTACGTTTACTTGATCATCTCGGAATTGGAGGTAACATACTTAAGTGGATCAATGGTTTCTTAACCACAAGAACATACCAAGTTAAATCAAATGAAAATATTTCATCACCCTGGAATGCACATTGTGGAGTACCCCAAGGTTCCAGAAAACAACAAGGCAGACGATCTGCCTTGCTGAATTTAAAGGGGGTCTGGACAGATTCCTGAAGGAAAAGTCCATTGATCGTTATTAAATTCTGGGTTTTTGCCAGGTTCTTGGGGCCTGGATTGTCAGCTGCTGGGTTAATATTGACTCCAAGTGTCTTGCTATGACCAGAGGTGGAGCTCTCCCCTTCTGGTTGTCATCAGCAGCAGAAGACAAGCCGCAGGCAGTGGTGCGCAGCCGTCGGTGTGTTACTAAAGGCACACTGATGAGGGCTCACGACAAGTTTATTCCAGGCGTAGGGTGCAGCGAGACAGAAGGCGCAAAGTCTGGAGTTGGCAGTAGTGGAGAAGGGAACAGATAAGGATTTATCCATGGAGCGGAGTGCACGGGAAGGGGTGTAGGGAAGGACGAGTGTGGAGAGATACTGGGGAGCAGCAGAGTGAATACATTTATAGGTTAGTAGAAGAAGTTTGAACAGGATGCGAAAACGGATAGGGAGCCAGTGAAGGGTCTTGAGGAGAGGGGTAGTATGAGTAAAGCGACCCTGGCGGAAGATGAGACGGGCAGCAGAGTTTTGAACCGACTGGAGAGGGGAGAGGTGACTAAGTGGGAGGCCAGCAAGAAGCAGATTGCAGTAGTCTAAACGAGAGGTGACAAGGGTGTGGATGAGGGTTTTGGTAGAGTGCTCGGAAAGAAAGGGGCGGATTTTACGGATGTTGTAAAGAAAGAAACGACAGATCTTGGCAATCTGCTGGATATGAGCAGAGAAGGAGAGAGAAGAGTCAAAGATGACCCCAAGGTTTCGAGCTGAGGAGACAGGGAGAATGAGAGAGCCATCAACAGAAATAGAAAACGGGGGGAGCGGGGAGGTGGGTTTGGGGGGGAAAATGAGAAGCTCGGTTTTGGTCTATTTAATTTCAGGTGGCGTTGAGACATCCAGACAGCGATGTCAGACAAGCACACTGAAACTTTGGTTTGGATGCAAGATGAGATATCAGGGGTAGAAAGGTAGATTTGGGAGTCATCAGCATAGAGATGGTAGGAAAAGCCATGGGATGAGATTAATGAGCCAAGGGAAGAAGTGTAGATAGAAAAGAGGAGGGGACCAAGAACAGAACCCTGAGGTACGCCGACAGGCAGAGGGATAGAAGTAGAAGAGGATCCACCAGAGTGAACACTAAAGGTGCGGAGGGAGAGGTAGGAAGAGAACCAGGAAAGGACAGAGCCCTGGAATCCAAGTGAGGACAGGGTATCGAGAAGTATGCTGTGATCGACAGTGTCAAACGCAGCGGAAAGATCAAGAAGAATGAGGATGGAATATTGACCTCTCGATTTAGCCAGTAATAGGTCATTGGAGACTTTAGTAAGCGCAGTTTCGGTTGAGTGGAGAGGGCGAAAACCAGATTGTAGTGGGTCAAGAATAGCATGTGAGGAGAGAAAATCAAGGCAGCGGCGGTGAACAGCACGCTCAAGTAATTTGGAGAGAAAAGGAAGGAGGGAGATGGGTCGGTAATTAGAGGGACAAGTAGGGTCGAGTGAAGGCTTCTTAAGGAGAGGTGTGACCACAGCATGTTTAAAGGCAGCAGGGACAGTCGCAGTGGAAAGTGAGAGGTTGAGAATGTGACAGATAAAAGGAATAACAGTAGGAGAGATGGCATTAAGAAGGTGGGTGGGAATGGGATCAGAGGAACAGGTGGTACATTTTGAGGAAGAAAGGAGAAGTGTAGTTTCCTCAATAGTAACTTCAGGAAAGGAGGAAAGGGAATGAGGGGAAGGAGAGAGAGGGGAACGGACTAGTGGAGGGAGAGCTGGTGAGGTAGAGAAAGCAAGGTTTATCTTTTGAACCTTGTTGTGAAAGAATTCAGCAAGGGTCTGAGGAGATAATGAAGGGGGAGTTGGGGGAGGGGGCACCTTGAGGAGAGAGTTCAATGTGGTGAAGAGAAGTCGAGGATTAGAGCCAAGAGAGTTGGTCAGTTGGATATAATAATCCTGTTTGGCACGTAAAAGGGCAGATTGGAAGGAGGTCAGCATGAACTTAAAGTGTAAGAAATCAGCAAGGGCCCGAGATTTCCGCCAGAGGCGTTCGGCGGAGCGGGTACAGGAACGTAGGTAGCGGATATTAGAAGTCAGCCAAGGTTGGAGTTTTGTACGCCTTACAGGGCGGGTCATCAAAGGTGCAAGAGTGTCTAAGGCAGAGGATAGAGTATTGTTGTAAGAAGAAACAGCCTCGTTGACAGACGTGGATGGTGCCACAGTAGAGAGGAGGTTTAAAACATGGGAGGATAGAGATGAAGGGTCAATATCGTGAAGATTCCTAGATAAATTAGATAGGATAGGATGGGACTGGGAGGGAGGAGATTTAAGTGTGAAAGTTATAAGATGGTGATCAGAGGAGGGTTGATCAGAGGCAAGGAAACTAGAAGGAGAACAGTTGGAGGAGAAGATGAGATCAAGACAGTGACCATTTTGATGAGTGGGGGAGGTGGAGCATAGTTGGAGATTAAAGGAGGACGTTAAAGCGAGTAACTTGGAAATATAAGAGTTGGAAGGATCATTAGCAGGAATATTAAAGTCACCAAGGATGAGAGAGGGGGAGGAAGGATCATGGAAGAAGGCAAGCCAGGCGTCAAAGTCACTGAGAAAGGATGAAAGGGACTTATCAGGGGGACGATAAATGACCGCTATTCGAAGAGGCAGAGGAGAGAAAAGGCGGATAGAGTGGACTTCAAAGGAGGAAAAACAGTGAGATTGAGGTGGAAGAAGGGGTTGAAATCTGGAGGAGGGAGAGAGAAGTAGTCCAACACCACCCCCACGGCCAGCAGGGCGAGGAGTATGTGAAAATAGATAACCGCCATGGCACAGGGCTGCGACTGAAGCAGAGTCATCAGGGCAGAGCCAGGTTTCTGTTATGGTGAGCAGATGGAGGTGACGCGAGATAAAGAGGTCCTGGATATAGGGGAGTTTGTTACAGATAGAGCGGGCATTCCATAGGGCGCAAGAGAAGGGCAGAGAAGAGGAGGGGAGTAGAGGAATAGAGATGAGGTTAGAGAGGTCACGGTGAGATCTGTAGAGTTTGGATAATAGTTGGTGAGGAGGGCCAGGATTGGGATTGATGTCACCAGCTGAGAGTAAGAGGAGGAGCAAAAGAGAGCGGAGGAGAGTAGGAGAGGTGTGGCCACGAAGGCGTCGAAGGCGAGAGGTATTTAGGTGGAATGGGGAAGGCAAAATGGAGGGAAGAAAGAGACGGAGATTAAAAGCCAAGAGGGAGGAAGAGGGTAGGAGAGAAGGTGAGGTGATGAAGTCAATGGATGGGAAGTGAGTTCCTGTAGCGGAGAGAGGTAGGGGGTGAGGGAAAAGATTAGGAAGGGACAGAGCTAGGAAGAGAATGTGAATAGGGGCCATAAATGATTAAGGTACTTTAACAACTGGAAAAATATTAGATACAAAGAGAAAAAGAGAAAAATGCCCCTAGAGCGGAGGCCCTGAGTGGATCGGAGTGGACCTGGGTGTCACCCCGGAGAAGGCTGTAAGGATATGCAGATGAGCTGCAAGTCCTCCACGGCACCTGAAAGGCAGCCGGTGGTAGAGCTGGGCACCTCTCAGCTGAGGAAAGGCTTACCAGGGGTTAGGCCGAAGCCAGCATTCCTCCCCCTGAGGGTCGCCTGATCCTAGCCAAAAAGCACCTGGAAACTCTGTGCACTTGGAGAGAAGGCCCTGGGAAGATCGGGGTGGAACTGGAGTCACCCCGGATACAGCTGTGAGGAAATGCAGAAGGGCTGCAAGTCCTCCACAGCACCTGGTGGGAGCGCTGGGCACCTAGAGCGGAGGCCCTGAGTGGATCGGAGTGGACCTGGGTGTCACCCCGGAGAAGGCTGTAAGGATATGCAGATGAGCTGCAAGTCCTCCACAGCACCTGAAAGGCAGCCGGTGGTAGAGCTGGGCACCTCTCAGCTGAGGAAAGGCTTACCAGGGGTTAGGCCGAAGCCAGCATTCCTCCCCCTGAGGGTCACCTGATCTGCACAAGCCTATGTTCTCGGCGGATTACAAAATCACATGCAGGTTATTAAAAATACATCAACACAACATGCTTTAGACCAGACAAATCATAAAAAAAACATCCTGTAAACACCATCCTTCCTCTTAATCCTTAATACTTCCCAACTGTCACGTCCATGGTCGTGACTCCTCTTTTGCTCACCTGATCCCTCGAAGTGCAGCTTCTGGGATGGCTCCTGCCAGGGCCGTGCCAAGGGTCTCTGGTGCCCCCCTGCAGACTATCAGTTGGTGCCCCCCCCCCCCCCCCGTCTCGCTTCTTCATTAGATGTTTTTCCATTGCTACCTGTCTTTCCTTTAGACTGAAAACTACACAGACCTGACAAAAGGGTCTACCACACCCTTCAATGTCAAGCATATACTAGAAAACTGTAAATTAGCTTACACAGGAAAGCAGTTTAAAAAAATAAACACAATTCCTGCTGTTTCTTAACACTGCTCTCCAGAGAAAGCACTGCCTTTATAAAGAGGCTTTTCAGTGGGACTTAGCCTATTAAAAACTATTAGCATAATTAGGAATGGCCAGCCCTTGTAACTGCAGAGACCTAAGCTTTGATTATGCATGTTCCTGTCTTTGTTACAGTGGAGGGGGGGGGGGGGGTCTCTTCATCTCATTTACACAGTCTGACCTCCCCTGGCTCACTGGGAGCCCAGTCTCTTGGAGACTGCTATACATTGCAAAATAAGATAGCAGATGTAAATTCTCAAAGTGGACATATTCCAAACACTAAAATGAAAATAAAACAATTTTTTTCTACCTTTGTTGGCTGGTGACTTTCTTTTTCTGATCATGCTGGCCCAGTATCTGATTCTGTTGCTGGTATCTGTCCTCTTAACTCTGTTTCCAGGGCTTCCTTTCCACTGTATGTATCCCTCATTGATAAGTCTCTGACTCTAAAGTTTAGCAATTTCATTAAAGCAAAATGTATTTTCAAATATCACAAACTCTCCCTATCCAAGCAGAATGTTTTATATAAAAACAAACATACAAAAAAAGCAATCAGATTTTTACTTACCAGCTATTCTACACTATACGTCAGCTAAACTTCCTCAGCCAATTAAATGGATTGTAGCTGTAGCTATGATAATTATGTACACATCATTGCAGTCATGCCCTCCTCTCAGTGTACATGCTCAAAAAACAAAAACTTTGAACCACTTACAGATAACAATTACACTATTTATTTTTTATTTCTCCCCAGTCTCACTTACACACCTGCCTCCAAACCTGTTCTCTTTAATTTGAATGTTGTTCCAGCTTATCCTGAATGAAAGTTGTTCACACACCAAAGCCATAAATAGCTGCTGGTTGTACTCTTTGAAACAGCTTTAGCAGAGCAGCGTCTGTCTCAGCACTAGTGGGCTACCTTCACTTCCTGATGTGGGAAGGGCAGGGGAGAGAGGAGAATCACAACTTCAGGTAAAAGATTTTGCAAGTGAGTGGCGCCCTCTAGAGGTCAGCGCCCCCCTGCCTCGCTTACCGTGTCAGCACGGCCCTGGCTCCTACCTGGCCAGCTTCCAAGATGGCTGCTGCCTGGCCAGCATCTAAGATGGCTTCCGCCTGTTCTGTTCCAGCTTCCAAGATGGCTCCTGTCTGTCCTTCCTGTGTGCTCACTTCCTATGTGTTTCAAGCCTTTC
The DNA here is from genome assembly GCF_901765095.1 of Microcaecilia unicolor. Lineage (NCBI taxonomy): Eukaryota > Metazoa > Chordata > Amphibia > Gymnophiona > Siphonopidae > Microcaecilia > Microcaecilia unicolor. The sequence continues at coordinate 45,668,637 of NC_044036.1, forward strand.
TTTGGTGTCAGTATGTTCCCTGCTTCTGTCCTGCTGTAGGTGACATCATCAGTGAGAGCCTTTATAAGGAAGTGCTGTACTGACATTCAGGGCCTTTGCATTGCCAAAAGGTCGTCAGGTTAGTCAGTGTATTGTTGCGCTGCTATTTAGCCTTGCTTTGGGCTCTTGCCCTTCCTGCTCTGGGCTCTTGCCCTTCTGCTTGTTGTGTTTGTGGACTGCTAGTCCTTCTGGTGCTCCACTCTGTGTTTGGAGCTACTGAAGCTTCAGCCTTTGTGTGTTCCCTTTCTGTGTTGGGCGCTACTGAAGCTTCAGCCTTTGTTTGTTTCCTGTCTGTGTCTGGAGCTACTGAAGCTTCAGCCTTTAGCCTGCTATTCCTGGTTTATTCTACTGTCTGCAGCCTGCCCAAGACTCTGTTAGTTCCTGGTTTATTCTTTGTCTGCTTCTGCCTAGCTTGTATGTAAATCCTGAATCCTGCTTCTGACCAGCTTATGTCTTTATCCTGAGTCCTGCTTCTACCTAGCTTGTATGTATATCCTGAACCCTGCTTCTGCCCAGCTTGTGTGTATAGCCTGAGCTCTGCTTTGCCCAGCTTGTGTGTATATCCTGATTCCTGCTTCTGCCCAGCTTATGTGTATATCCTGTCCCCTATTTCTGCCCAGCTTGTGTGTTAATCCTGAACCCTACTTCTGCCAAGCTTGTCTGTATATCCTGAACCCTGTTTCTGCCAAGCTTGCATGTGTATCCTGAACCCCGTTTCTGCCAAGCTTGCATGCTTATTCTGAACCCCGTTTCTGCCAAGCTTGTCTGCATATTCTGAACCCGCTTCAGCCAAGCTTGTATGTATGTCCTGACCCCTGCTTCTGTCAAGCTTGTATGTACCTCCTAACCTCTGCTTCTGCCAAGCTTGTATGTATATCCGAGCCCCTGCTTCCGCCTAGCCTTTGTGGTTTCCCTGTCTGCTTAGTCTGTCTTGTGTTCTTGCCTAGTGGCAGCGTGGCAGCCTTCAGTCCTAGTCTAGTGTCTAGCCAAGCCTCCCTCGTGTATCCTAGACCCAGAGGGGGGTCCTCTGGGCCTTCAGTTCCTGCCCTGTCCTGCAAGTCCTGCTGGCCACCTGCACTCAGGGGCTCAACTCCTGAGGAACGGTGGTCAAGCGCAGGTGAAGCTGATCCAGTTTGCCCGCCTCAGTTGCTACTCCAGTCCGGAGTTCCAGTCCTGCTCTTCCTTGTATCCAGCTCCAGGGTGGTCTTGCCTGCCTCTGCCGCTCCTCGGCAGTGGTCCAAGGGCTCACGAATTCCGGTTCTTCTTCGAGAACTCGACCCCAACTCACCAAATGCCTTCAAAACCAAAATTGTCTTCAGCTGCTTCGGAGTAAAATATCAACTTTACACATCTCCAATGGAAAACAGTTTCATAACCTGAGCCCTGAAATTCTAAAGATAGTAGCTCGAAGACCTAATAAACTTAGAGCTCAAATATTTGGGCTTCTAACAAACACTGATTCTCAGACCCTAGTGAGCGAGTTAGTTTGTACATTTTCAAAGTTAATGCCTACATTATTCAGAGGTCCTTTTACCAAGCTGCAGTAAAAAAAAAGGCCCTGCGGTAGTGGCAGGGGCCGTTTTAGCCGTGCGCCAAAGCCCTTACCACAGCGGGTAAAAAGCCCCCAAAAAAGACATGGCCATGTGGTAAGATTATTCTTACTGTGTGGCCATGCAGGGGTGGGGTGGGGAGCATTTACTGCTACCTGTTGAGGTGGTGGTAAGGGCTCCGGCAGCAATCAGGTTAGCACCATGCTAGAAATTACAGAATAATTTCTGTAGTGCCAGAAATGGTGCACGCTCGAGACAGAACTACCACCGGCAGTCAAGTTATTGCAACAAGGTATATTATTCAGCTCTAATAAAAAAAGACCAGTTTTACTGATCCTGTGTAGGACAATGTATTTTATTTCTATAAATTTATCTACTTTCAACAGGGCTTAGAACATAAAAGTCTGCGCGGCACTGACTCTACTTCCCAACTGCTGGTATTACGTGATAACACAATAGATGATGGCAGATAAAGACCTGTATGGTCCGTTCTGTCTGTCCAACAAGACAAACCCATTACATAAGGTATGATGCACTACTCATATGCACGCCAGATCTTCATTTGTCCCTGCCATTTTCAGGGCATAGACCGTAGAAGTGTGCCTGGCCCTGTCCTTGTTCTGAAGTTGACACTGAAGCCCCTGAAAAGCTCCACTCCAGCCCATCCAAATCTAGATTGTAAGCTCTCTTGAGCAGGGACTGTCCTTCCCCATGTTTAAACTTGTACAGCGCTGCGTAACCCTGGCAGCGCTATAGAAATGCTAAGTAGTAGTAGTAGTAGTAGTATTCAGCCATGATCAGGACACAGACCGTAGAAGTCTGCCCAGTACTGGCTTTATTTCCCAATTACCGATGTTGCCACCTAATCTCCACTAAGCTTCTTTGGATTCATTCCTTCCAAACAGCATTCCTTTGTGTTTATCCCACACACTTTTTGAAACCCATTATCATTTTCATTTCCACCACCTCCCATGGGAGGGCATTCCAGGTATCTACCATCCTCTTGGTGAAAAAATATTTCCTGACATTATTCCTGAGTTGGCTCCCCTTCAACCTCAATTCATGCCCACTAGTTCTACCACCTTCCCATCTCTGGAAAAGGTTTGCTTGTGGATTAATACCTTTCAAATTGTATCATATCACCCCTCATCATCAAGTCTCTCCTCGTCGTCTTGCTATGCAAACTCCATACCATTTTCATCGCTTTTCTTTGAACTGCTTCAAGTCTTTTTACATCCTTAGCAAGATACAGCCTCCAAAATGTTGGATTATTTGTAGTAAATAATTAGCAGATTTTTATACACACAGCTTCAGCTTTAGAAATGTTAATTTCTTTTCTTCATCTCTCTCATACACCCCAGAATAATTCACTGCTGAGTCACTTTAAAGTTGAAGTAACAAAACATCTGTTTACTCACAGTTTGTAGTTAGATTATATTCAGACAGGCTTATATATACATAATACTATACATTTGGATTATCAGCTCTTTCCATGTGCTTAGATGGTAATGGATGCTCACACCACCATAGATCCTCTCAGCTTAGGAGAGATCATGAGCTCCATGTGCTGTGTCTAACCCCCACAGGAAGTTGCATGGGTGTGACCGCTCTAGGTAATTCACATCAGAGGTCACAGAGTAATCACAGAGAAAAACAATTTCTGACAGGCAATGCATGTAAAATACAATACATTCCAACAAACCCCTTCTCATGCATAACTGTCATGCAATTATTAATTCATACAAAGTCCAAGCTTTATACGCAGATTCTCAAAATGTTCTCGGGTAACGGTTTGGTCATGATGTCAGCTGTCATCTCACTGGTGTGACAATAGTGTAGACTGATGACCCCTTCTTTCGCCAACTCTCGCACGTTGTGGTATTTCGTTGCGATGTGCTTGGTGCGTGACTGAACCTTGTCATTCTGTGACAGGTCTGATGCAGCTCCTGATTATCTTCATTATCTGGATTGGTCTCTGTTCATCTATTCCAAAATCCAGCAAAAGTTTTTCAATCCACATCAGTTCTCTGCATGCTTCCGATACAGCCCATATTCAGCTTTCTGTAGAAGACAGACTCACAATACTTTGTTTATGACTGGCCCATGAAATTTGTACATTTCCATACATAAACACATATCCACTTGTGGATTTATAATCAGAATGATCCCCTGCCCAATCTGAATCACAGTAAACATATTAGTTTTGGATTACTATTGGCTGAAATCTTTAATTTACAATCAATGGTACCCTTTAAATACCTTACCATCCTTTTAACTGCAGTCCAATCTGATTTGGTAGGTGAGCTGACCCTTCTGCTCAAAATTCCTACTGCATTTGCTATATCAGCCCTGTATGTGGTAGTCAGATATAAAAGCTTACCTATGGCTGATCTATATTGGATGTTATCTGGTAAAGGTTCTCTTACTGTTTCATCCTTCAGAAAATCAGTGATCATGGGAGTGCTTACAACTGGGCATCTTGCATACCTAAACTTTCAATAAGCTCATTTATTTTCTGCTTCTGGTTAGAAGATAAGAACCATCATTTTGTTTCTCAATTTCTATACCAAGATAGTATGACACATTACCAAGTTCTTTTATCTCAACATTCAGGTTTAAATATTTTACAATGTCCTTGTACTCTTGCTCACTTTCGCTTGCAATGAGCAGATCATCAACAAAAGCTAAAATGTATGCATATTGTCCATTTCTGCACCTAGTGTACAAGCATTTATCTGCTTCACCTTGCTTAAATCCTAAATTTGTCAATATTTTATGCAATTTGTCATTCCAACATTTTGCACTTTGCTTTAATCCATAAAGACCTTTGTTTAATTTACACACTAGCTGTCTTTGTTTTGTATTTATGAAACCTGTTGGCTGTTCCATGTACAAGTCTTCAGTTATATCTCCATGAAGAAATGCTGTTTTCACATCAATGTGGTTGACTTGCATGCCTTTTGAGACTGCAATGCTCAGAAGTGTTTCTAATTGTCGTGTGTTCACTACAGGTGCAAAACACTTCATCAAAATCTTCTCCATATTTTTGAAGATATCCCTTTGCGACTAATCTGGCTTTATACCTTTCCACTTTTCCTTGTGCATTCCTTTTAACTTGAATACCCATTTGCATCCTATAGCTTTCTTGCCAGGAGGTAATTTGTAAGAATCCAAGTTTATTTTTATCCAATGCATCAATTTCTTCTTGTGCAGCTTTACGCCATTCAGCAGCTTCTTCTGCTGGCATTTTCTCAATCTCATCCCATGTTAAGGGCTCTTGAGCTTCTGCTGACTTTGTTAGGTAAGACAGTCTTGGGGGTGGAACACCTTTGTTTTCCCTGGATGAGCGTCTGACAACAGGTTGGTCTGACCTTCCGCATCCTCTAAATCTGAGAGTCCTTCTCCAATTGATTCCCCTTCTCCAACTGTACTGTCTTCTTCAATGATCCTTCTGTGTCTGCTTCCTCTGCCTGTTCCTCGTTAGATACAGATGAGTTGCTTTCAGACATCTGCCTTGGTATGGCATTTATATACACTGGCATGTCTATTATGGTTCTAGTTTCATATTCTGGATGATAAGGCTCATCTGGGATAATCCAGCCTTTATCAACCCTTTTGTTTTCATCAAAATATGTAACATGTCTTATGCCAACAATGCCAGTTTTCAGGTTCAAAATTCTATATCCTTTGTGTCCTGGAGCATAGCAACTAAATGCCCCTTTCTGTTGTGGAATCCAGCTTATGCCTTCTTGCTTTGGTACATGAGCATATGCTGTACTTCCAAATGTTCTTATGTGTGACAGGTTTGGCTTCCTACCATGCCATGTCTCATGTGGTGTGCGCTCAGCGCCTTTAGTTGGCATTCTGTTTTGTAGGTACACTGCTGTGAGAATGGCTTCCCCCCATAGTCTTTTAGGGAGATTGCTATCTGACAGCATACACCTGGTCATTTCCACAAGTGACCTAAATTTTCTCTCTGCAACAGAATTTTGCTCTGGTGTATAAGCTACTGTTGTGATATGCTGAATGCCTTCTTGTTCTAGAAATGTGCGCATGCTTTGTGAAGTGAACTCACCACCATTGTCGGTCTGAAGAACCTTTGGTTTTCTTTCAATTTATTGCTCACCATGGCTACGTATTTCTTCAGCATGTCTGTGACTTGACTTTTTTCTTTCAGCAAATAGGCCACACAGTATCTAGAGAAATCATCCAAGAATATTAGCACAAATCTGTTATTTCCCAATGATGGGATATTAAACGGTCCACATAAGTCCACTGTGTATTAAGTCCAGTACTTTATTACTCCTATTTCCTGTGTATGCAGGAAATGAGGGTCTCACACCTTTTTGAGTAACACAGTCTATGCATTTCTCCATTTTACCAGTATCTGCACGTATCTGAATGCCGGTGGCTAGTTGCCCACTGTGAAGATCCTGGATCACCTTAAAATCACGATGTCCCAGGCGGCGATGCCAGATTTCCAGACTACATTTACCATCATTCTTCCTTACTTGCGCCAGATGTGAGGCTTCACCTGAAATGCTCAGTTTATAAACATCATTATGCATAAAAGCTTCAGCATACACTTCATCATTTTTAGAGATTGTGCACTTACTGTTTTCAAAATGAATCACAAATCCCTTCTATCTAATGTAGATACACTAAGCATATTGCAAACTGCTTGGGGAATATACAAGACATCACTTACAGGAATTTCTTTAACTTCATTAGACACTTTGCATTTTAAGAATCCAATGCCTTTTGCTTGGATCTTAGCAGTCCCTGCGTTTGCAGTTTTAAGAATACCTTCTTCTGGACACATTTCCTGAAAGAAATCCTTACAATTGGTTAAATGGCATGTGCTTCCCGAATCCAAAATCCAAGTACTTTCATTTGAATTATTATTTACCATAGTCAAAGATTTTTCTGCCATTAGAAAGCTCTTATGTTTATTATTGTCCTTCATACATTTCCTGGTTGGAGAATTCTTTTGTTCCATTGGCTTAGGTGAGCTAGAGGGGGTGTTTTGTGTTCCTTACACCATTTAGATACATGTCCCTCCTTTCCACATGAGTAGCAAATCAGCTTGCCCTTGGGTGGAGTTTTCCCATAGCTCCGCCTTTCGCTGTTCTTTGCCAAGAAATTTGTTTCATTTCTCTCTGACTTGCTTTGAGAACACATCTCCTCAGAATCATTTATTATGCATTCCTGCCTCAGTTTTGATGCTGCCTGTTCAAAAGATTGCCCTTCAATGGCTTCATTTACAGACCTAAAAACATCAACTTCTTTGATAGTGAGGTAAAAAGAAATGCTCTTTTCAATGCATCACACATGGGAATTCCAGAAAGTTCTAGCTTTTGAAATGAAGACATAAGATGCATAATGTGATCATTACACTTACTTTTATCCCTTAATTTGGTTTCATTCAACTCTGCCAACCAAATTGGTTGCTGTTTTGCATATGTAGTTGCATACATAGTTCTCAGTTTATATAAAATGTCCTTTGGTGTATCTTTTCCCTCCACTAATATGGCTTGTTTCTCTGAGAGAGCTTCCAAAAACATGCACTTCACATATAGTTTGCATTGTCCCATTCAGCCATATTTTCAGCTGTTCTGTTTTGGTCTAAGCATATATTTAATTTCTTTGCTTGAAGGAGACATATGAATCTTAGTTCCCACTGCTGATAATTAAATTCAGTTAATTAGGCACCTTGAGAGAGTGGAAAAATGGTGAATTTCCTCCCTCAGCCATTTTCTTAGCCTTCTGTCTGGTGTGTGGGGGGAGAGAGAGACAGACTGAATCTTTCTTTTAAAACTTAAGAGAAAAAAGTGTGGCTTTTTTACTGCCTGGTAATATTTCTCCTTTTTCCTTTTTCAATTCCTGGCCCTGGGCCCATAACCCTTTTGTTGGATTATTTGTAGTAAATAATTAGCAGATTTTTATACACACAGCTTCAGCTTTAGAAATGTTAATTTCTTTTCTTCATCTCTCTCATACACCCAGAATAATTCACTGCTGAGTCACTTTAAAGTTGAAGTAACAAAACATCTGTTTACTCACAGTTTGTAGTTAGATTATATTCAGACAGGCTTATATATACATAATACTATACATTTGGATTATCGCTCTTTCCATGTGCTTAGATGGTAATGGATGCTCACACCACCATAGATCCTCTCAGCTTAGGAGAGATCATGAGCTCCATGTGTTGTGTCTAACCCCCACAGGAAGTTGCATGGGTGTGACCTCTCTAGGTAATTCACATCAGAGGTCACAGAGTAATCACAGAGAAAAACAATTTCTGACAGGCAATGCATGTAAAATACAATACATTCCAACACAAAACTGAACACAGTTCTCCAAGTGGGACCTCACTAATGACTTGTACAGGGGCATCAACACCTCCTTTCTTCTGCTGGTTATACCTCTCTCTTTGCAGCTTAGCATCCTTCTGGCAGCGGCCACCGACTTGTTGCATTGTTTTGTCAACTTGAGATCCTCTGACACCATCACTCCAAGGTCTGTTTCCTGAGCCAAGCTTACCAATCTCTCTCCTATCTGGTACATTTCTTTTGGATTTCTACACCCCAAGTGCATCACCCTGCACTTCTTTGCATTCAATTTTAACTGCCAGACCCCTGACCATTCTTCCGTTTGGAGATCCTTTCTACTTCTAGGGGTTTCTACTGGCTATCTTCGTGTCATCTGCCAAAAGTCAGATATTTCCTTCTAAACCCTTCAGCAATGTCTCTCACAAATGTATTAAACAGAATCGGCACCAGCACTGACTCCTGAGGCACTCCACTGCTCACTTTCCTTTCCTCTGAGCGGATTCCATTCACCACCATCCTCTGTCTGTCTGTCAGTCAATCAGTTTCAATCTAGTTCACCATTTTTGGACCTAAGTTTTTTTTCATGAGTCTTCTGTGAGGGACTGTATCAAAGGCTTTGCTGAAATCCATTACATCTAGTGCATGTCCTTTATCCAGTTCTTTGGTTACCCAGTCAAAGAAGTCAATCAGACTCATTTGGCAGAATTTTTCTTTGGTAGAGCCATGTTGCCTTGAATCCTGTAACCCGTTGGCTTCTAGAAAGTTAATTATCTTTTCCTTCAGCAACGACTCCATTATT